>NW_020952097.1:863301-1218213 GCF_900497805.2 Vombatus ursinus
AGATAGATAGATAGATAGATAGATAGATAGATAGATAGATAGATAGATAGATAGACAGATAGATAGATAATAGATAGATAGATATAGAGACAGACATAGACATAGATGTACACACATATATATATGTGTGTGTATGTATATGTAGTTTAACAAGGTAGTAACAAAATCATTCTATTTGTGTCCCTTCTCTATCTTTTTTTTCTTTTTGGCAGTTGTGCAAGAACATTAAAAATCATCTTTTTCATTCAACTGAAAATGTTGAGAAATAAATATTTCTCGAATATCCTTTTCCATACTTTTCACTTTAGGAAAGTATGTAAAAGCCTAGGGATAAGAGCTAAGGTCCTAGGAATATGGAAGGAATATGGTAAACAAATTTAGAACCCAATATACTTCTTTATCTAGTTAAGATTAATGGTAGAGGAGAGGACAGAGCCAGATGGTGGAGAAAAGGCAGTGACTTTCCTGAGCTGTCCCCCAAACCCCTCTGAACACCTTTAAATAATATCATAAAACAATTCCTGAAACTGCAGATGGAGTGAAATAATTTTCCAGCCAAAGACAACGTAGAAAGTCAGTAGGAGGGGCAGCTAGATGGCGCAGTGGATAGAGCACCGGCCCTGAAGTCAGGAGGACCTGAGTTCAAATTCGTCTCAGACCAGACACTTGACACTTACTAGCTGTGTGACCCTGGGCAAGTCACTTAACCCCGATTGCCTTGCCAAAAAAAAAAAAAAAAAGCCAGTAGGAAAGGTCTGTTGCACCAGGGTGAGAGTGGAGCACAGTCCAGCACAAGCCTGCACAGACCAGAGCCCAGCAAACCAGGAACAGGCCTTGGGAGCCAATGAATCAGCAGCAGCAGCCACTTCTGGAGCTCTTAGTCCATAGACAGTCAGGGGGTCGAACAACTAATCAGATGGAGGATTACAGGGGTCTCTTTGCTAGCAATGAGGCAGGACTCTGTTGCTTTGCTTATACTTGGATCCAGGTCCTGGGTGGCAGTCCCAGGGCAAGGAGGAGCACTAACACACCCCAGCTTATGACTGTGGTGGAGCAGGGACCCTCCTCACAGTTCCAGGGCAGAAAAGAATGCTTGTGGTTCACAGACCAGAGCATAGGCCAGGAGAGTAGTATACACCCCTCTTCTTAGATCATACCACCTTGGAAGAACTGAAAACTTCCAAGTCTCTGAAACAGCTGCACCAAACTGCTGAAGCTTGGGACAGTGTATCCTTCACCCTGGAAGCAGAGCCCTACTGTAACAAAGAGTTAAAAGTCAAGAAATATGCTGGGGAAATGAGGAAGTGACAGAAAAAAATTCTGATCATAGAAAGTTACTATGGTGACAAGGAAGAATAAAACACACACTCAGAAGAAGATAACAAAATCAAAGCTCCAACATCCAAAGCCTTCAAGAAAAATATGAATTGGTCTCAGGCCATGGAAGAACTCAAAAAGGATTTTGAAAATCAAGTAAGAGAGGTAGAGGAAAAGCCAGGAAGAGAAATGAGAGTGATGCAAGATAGTCATGAAAAATGAGTCAACAACTTGGTAAAGATGACACCAAAAAAAGTACTGAAGACAATAACACATTAGGCCAAATGGTAAAAGAGGTACAAAAAAAACCAATGAGGAACAGAATGCCCTAAAAAGCAGAATTGGCCAAAATGGCACAAAAATTCACTGAAGAAAAAAACTCCTTAAAAAGTAGAATTGGCAGGGGAAGCTAGGTGGCACAGTGGATAGAGCACCAGCCCTGGAGTCAGGAGGACCTGAGTTCAAATCCGGCCTCAGACCAAACACTTGACACTTACCAGCTGTGTGACCCTGCGCAAGTCACTTAACCCCAATTGCCTAAAAATAATTAAAAAAAAAATTTTTTTTTTTAAAAAAGTAGAATTGGCCAAATGGAAAAGAAGGTAAAAAAGCTCACTGAAGAAAATAATTCCTTAAAAATTAGAATTGAGCAAATGGAAGCTAATGACTTTATGAGAAATCAAGAAACAATAAAACAAAACCAAAAGAAAGAAAAAAATAGGAGACAATGTGAAATATCTCATTGGAAAAACAACTGACCTGAAAAATAGATCCAGAGAGATAATTTAAAAATTATTGGATTCCCTGAAAGCCAAGATCAAAAAGAGAGCCTCGACATAATTTTTCAAGAAATTGTCAAGGAAAACTGCCCTGATATTCTAGAACCAGAGCGTAAAATAGAAATTGAAAAAATCTACCAATCACCTCCTGAAAGAGGTGATTAAAACTCCAAAATTAAAATTCCCAGGAATATTGTAGCCAAATTCCAGAGCTCCCAGGTCAAGGAGAAAATATTGCAAACAGCCAGAAAGAAAACAATTCAAGTATCATGGAGCCACAATCAGACACAAGATTTAGCAACTTCTACATTAAAGGATTGGAGGGCTTGGAATATATTCTGGAGGGCAAAGGAGTTAGGATTGCAACCAAGAATCATCTACCCAGCAAAATGGAGTATAGTCCTTCGGGGGGAAAATGAACATTCAATGAAATAGAGGACTTTCAAGCATTCTTGATGAAAAGACCAGAACTGAACAGAAAATTTGACTTACAAATACAAGACTCAAGAGAAGCATAAAAAGGTAAACAGGAAAGGGAGATCATAAAGGACTTAATAAGGTTAAACTTTTTACATTCCTACATGGGAAGATGATACTTGTAACTCATAGGAGCTTTCTCATTATTAGGACAGCTAGAGGGAGTATATATAGAAAGAGGGCATAGGTGTGAGTTGAATATGAAAGGATAATATCTAAAAAAATAAAATTAAAGGATGAGAGAGGAATGTACTGGGAAAAAAGGAAAGGAAAAAGTAAAATGGGGTAAATTATCTCACATAAAAGGGACAAGAAGCTTTTACAGTAGAGAAGAAGAGGGGGGAGGTGAGGGGAAGTGAGTGAACCTTAATCTTACCAGAATTGGTTCAAAGAGGGAATAACATACACACTCAGTTGGGTATAGAAATCTATTTTACCATACAGGAAAGTGGGAGGGGAAGGGCATAAGAAAAGGGGTTGGCGGTGATAGAAGGGAGGGCAGATTGGGGCATAGGGTAATCAGAAGCAAAACAGTTTTGAGGAAGGACAGGATGAAAGGAGAAAGAATAGAATAAACAGAGGGAGGGGAAATAGGATGGAGGAAAGTACAGTTAGTAGTAGTAACTGCAAAAATTTTTTTGAAGTAAGTTTCTCTGATAAAGGCTTCATTTCTCAAACATATAGAGAACTGAGTCAAATTTATAAAAATAAGAGCCATTCCCCAGTTGATAAATGATCAAAAGATGTGATCAGTTTTCAGATGAAGTCATCAAAGCTATCTATAGCCATATGAAAGAAATGCTCTGACTCACTGTTGATTGGAGAAACACAAATCAGAGCAATTCTGAGGTACTATGTCATACCTATTAGATTAGCTAATAGGACAGAAAAGGACAAGGACAAATGTTGGAAAGGATGTTGGAAAATTGAGACATTAATGCATTGTTGGTGGAGTTGTGAACTGATTCAACTATACTTTAAAGAAATTTGGAACTATGCCCAAAGGGCTATAAAACTATGCATACTCTTTGACCTAGCAATATGACTACTAGGTCTGTATCCCAAAAGAGATAAAAAAACAAAAAACAAAAGGGCTTATATTTACAAAAATATTTATAGCAGCTCTTTTCTGGGGGCAAAGAATAGAAAATTGAGGGGATGCCTGTCAATTGGGGAATGGCTGAACAAATTGTGGTATGTGATTATGATGGAATACTATTGTGCTATAAGAAATGATGAGCAGATTTTTTTTCTTCTGTTGTGTTTTGTTTCCTTTTTCTGGTAGTTCCTCCTATTGGTTCTAATTCTTACAATATGACTAATGTAAAAATATGTTTAATAGGAATGTATATGTATAGCCTATATCAGATTGCATGCAGTCTTGGGCAGGGAGGTGGGGAGGGAGGGAGGAGAAAATTTAAAACTCAAAAGCTGATGGAAGTGATTGTTGATAAAGCAAAATAAATTAATAAAAAAAAGTGGAAAAAAAAAAGAAATGATGAACAGGATGCTCTCAGAAAAACCTGGAAAGACTTGCATGGGCTAATGCAAAGTGAAATGTACTGTGTACAAAGTAACAGCAATATGATAAGATGATCAGCTGTGAATGACTTAGCTATCCTCAGCAATATAATGATCTAAGACAACTTTGAAGGACTTATAATGAAAAAATGCTATCCATCCCCAGAAAAAGAACTGATAGTGTCTGAATATGGACTGAAGCAAACCTTTTTTTTTACTTTCTTTATTTTTCTTGAAAGGTTTTTTTTTGTTGTTGTTCTATGTTTTCTTTCACAGTATGACTAATACGTAAATGTTTTGCATGACTTCACGTGTATAACCTATATCAAATTGCTTGCCTTCTCGGTGCGGGGGAAGGGAAGAGAATTTGGAGCTCAAAGTTTTAAAAACAAATGTTAAAATTGTTTTTACATGTAACTGGGGAAAAATGAAATACTAAATAATTTTTTTAAAAAGGCAAAAAAAATTATTAATGCCTTCCTCAATCTCTGACCTACCTAAGGAGAGTGTCCTCTTCTCCATTCAGAAAGGATTCATTGCTTCTGGGAGGAAACCCTTTCAATCCTAGGGGAGAGGTCAAGTAAGAAAACAAAATAGTTCACATAATTTTAGCAGAAAATCAACTAAAATGTTGATCCCAAACCTGCATTTTAAAATACTGTAATCTTTTCCTTGTTCGAGATTCCTATAAATTGTCTTAGGGTAGAGGATATCTGAAAGCAGGGGAGGGACTATGCCAGTCTCTCCTTAGATTAGTAGTGTTTGGATTTAATATAAAAATTTTAAATTATTTTTAAAACATTTCTGGCAGACTTGTACCTAAAATGCAGAATGTAGTACTAATTTAGTTTTTCTTGATCATATTTTAAAAAATGTCTTATGGTTGCTCTTTTTTTCATGTCTATAACTACCTCCCACCCACCCATCCACCCCAACGGTAAAAGCCTCCCTTGTAGCAAGTGTTTATAGTCAAGTGAAACATTGGCCATGTCTGAAAATGCATGTCTGATTTTGTACTTCTGGTCTATCGCTTCTCAGCCAGTCAGTCAACAAGCATTTATTAAGTGGTTTCTATGGGCTGGTTCTGGGTAAGGTAATACAGCTTCGAGCAGAAAGAGAATTCCTGTCCTAAAGGAGCTTATATTCTGATGGGCAAAGACAACAAGTAAAAGGAATCTGAAAAAGGAGGGAAAGAAAGGAGAAAAGGGTAGATGCGGGTATCAGACACAAGCCATGGTATAGAAGCTCTGGAGGGCATCCTGGAGAGGAATGAAGGCATGGCAGGCCTGAGCACCTTCCTTTGAAGGAGGTTCTGAGAGCAGAACTCTGCTGTGGTCAGTCAAGAAGTCTTTCAGAGTTGTTCTCCTCTCTCATCGTTATTGCGGTCATCGCATAAGTTGTTCTGATTTTGCTCATTTTACTCTGAATCACTTCATACAGGTCTTTCCATATTTCTCTAAATCCATCATATTCATCATTTGTTTGGGTAAAATGAAATTCCATTATATTCATCTACCATATCACAACTTGTCCTGTTATTTCCTAATTAATAGGTTATATTTTCATACCAATAGGTTTTTTCTTAATATCCAGTCTCCTTGGGTTTATAAAAAGAAAAAGTAAATCAGTTGAGTACCTCTCCTCTGCCAAGTGTTATGTTAGACCCTGGGAATACCAAGACAGAAGTGAAACTGTCTTTGCCCTATCAGATCTTACATTCTGTTGAGGGGATAAACATGTTCACAGATAAGTGAATACAGGACATATACAAAATAAGCACACAAGGTTTGGTTTTTTTGGGGGGGGAAGGGCTAGTAACAACTGGAGAAATCAGAAAAAGACTCCTAAAGAATCTTGAAGAATGGACTTTTGAACTGATCCTTGAAAGGAGTCAGGGGTTCCAAGAGGTGGAGGTGAAGAAGGTGCACTCTAAGTATAGGTGGTGCACCTTTGTAAAGGCCCAGAGGAGGCAGATGGCATGTTAAGTAGAGGGAATCGCACTTGGCAACTGTAGAGTGTGTGAAGGAAGGATGGGCAATCCACCTGGAAAGATAGGCTGGGGCCAGATTGTGAAGGACTTTCTACTCCATACAGAGCAGTTTGCATTTTATCTTAAAAGCAATAAAGAGCCACTGAAGTTTCTTGAGCAAGGGAATGGCATGATCAGACCCGTATTTTAGGAATGTCAATTTGGCAGCTGTGTGGAGGCTAGATTAGGGAGGGGAAAGACTAGAGGCAGGAAGACTCATTAGGAGGCTGTTGTTCAGGCAAGAGTTCATAAGGTCTTGAACTAGGCAGGATGAGATCACCATCAGAGATGTTGAGGAGCTAGAATCAATAAGACTTGGCAATTGATTGGATATGAGGAGTGACTGAGAGTGAAGAACCAAAGTTGATTCTTAGTCTGTAAACTTGGGTGACTGGATGGAGGGTGATACTCTTGATAGAAACAGGGAAGTTAGGTGAATGAGTCAGTTTAGGGGACGAAAAATAATAAGTTCTGTTTTGGACCTGTTAAGTGTGGATGCCTATGGGATATGCAGGTGGATATATCTAATGGGCAGTTGGAAATATAGGACCAGAGCTCAGGAGAAAGATTAGAGCTGGGTATGTAGCTTTGGGAGCCCTGAGCATAGTGATGAGAGTTGAATTGGTGAGAGCTGATGAGATCACCGAGAGAGACAGAGAAAAAGAGAGAGAGAAAGAGAAGAAAGGAAAGGAGAGGAGAGGAGAGGAAAGGTGAGGAAAGAAGAAGAAAATAGAGGACAGAAGAGAAGAGGAGAGGGTCTAATGTACAGTCCTCAGATCCACCCACATGTAGGAGGTGGGCCATGGAGAGAAACAGGGAAAAATCAAAGAAGGGATAAAACCTCTGCTGAGGGTGAATGGGTAACAAGAGAGAGAAAGCAGAGTCGTTCAATTCTTACTTTGCTTCTGATTTCTCTACCAAGGGAAATGACCTTTATACTGGATAGGACAGAACAAAATGACTCATAGGGAGTAGACAGCTCATCTGTACTTAATGAAGTCAAGTCACTAGGCCTAGATAAATTACCTTCTCAGGTACTGAAAGAACTGTTGGGTATAATTACTAAGCCATCGGTGGTGAAATGTGAAGATAATGGAGAATCCAAGAGGTATCACAAGACTGGAGAAGGGCAAATGTACTGATTTTTTTTTTAAAAAAGGAAGAGGCTAGTATGTTTGACTTCAATTCCTAGGAAAATTGTAGGAAATTTTATTAAAAAGGTGGCTAATGACCATCTAGAAGAGGAAGTGATGAGACAAGGCAAGGTGATAATCATTTATTAAGGCTTATTGTGCGCCTTAATGTGCTAATAAAATAAAAAAAAAAAAAGGACAGTCCCTGACCCAAAGGACCTTCCATTCTATTGGGGGAAGACAGTACAAAAAAGGGAGCTGAAAAGGGAGGGGGAAGGAAGGAGGCCTGCTGTGGTAGAGGGATATTCCAAGATGAGACAGCAACTAAAGCATCCTGGCAAAGTCTGGAAAGTCAGAAGCAGAGCCAGGAGAGGAAAGAACAAAGAACTAGAGGGACTTTATCAAGATCAGGTCATACCAGAATAATCTTGTTTCCTTTTTGGAAAGGGTTACTAAACTGATGAGAGGCAGTGGGGTGTAGTGAATAGAGAGGTGGGCTTGAAGCCAGAAAGATCTGGGTTCAAATGTCACCTTTGATACATACTGGCTGAATGACACTCTGCAAATCACTTAACTTCTCAGGACTGGAGACAATTCTCTAAAACTATACTATAAGCTGTAGGTGTTGGTGTTCAATCATTTTTCAGTCATGTTTGACTCTTTGTAACCCCATTTGCGGTTTTCTTGGCAAAGATACTGCCATGGTTTTCCTTCTCCAGTTCATTTTATGGATGAGGAAACTGAGGAAAACAGGTTGAGTGACTTGCTCAGGGTCACACAGTAAGTGTCTAAGGCCATATTTGAACTCAGGAAAATAAGTCTTCCTGACTCTAGGCTTGACTATCTATCCACCGCACCACCTAAATGCCAATAAGTTGCAGAAAAGGTATCAACTTACATTGATAGAGGGAATTTCCTCACCTGGGAGTTCTCTATGCAGATGAAATCACAGGTCCAGGCTCTATCCTACTAAACCACTAGATTGATAGAATGCCTATACATACAAACACACACACATATATACAAATACACATTACATACATATATATATATATATATATATATATACATAACATATACAGACCCATATACATATGTATAGGTGAACTCCATGTAAGCACTGAGGATCCTTATCCTGACTTCCACTCTCAAAGATGAATCTTGGGTGCCTAAAACTTAGCTTTCACTCCTGCCTTTTTGGTACCTCCTGCCCCCTAACCTCTCCAAGGAACTTGACTGATACTTAACTGAAGAAATTGAGACTATTCAGAGAATGCCTTCTTTTCCCCTCCTTCTTCTGACATCATCCCAAACTATCTCCTCCTTTCCTCCAGTCTCTGATAATGAAGTGGACATGATATTTGCAAAGGTCAACTCCTCTACATGCATACTTGATTCCAAGCCCTCCTGTCTGTTCCAGCAGATTTCCCCCACCATCAGCTCCATTCTCTAATTTCCCCCATCTGCTGGTTCCTTTCCTGTTGCTTACAAATATACCCAAGTCTCCTCTACTAAAAAAAAAAAAACCCTCTCACTAGATACTAATGATAGTAATAGCTAAAACATTTATATTGCACTTTAAGGTTTCCAAACACATGATACGATCATGTCTGTCAGCTATCATCTTTTATCTCTCCTCCTCTTCTCAAATAAATTCCTTGAAAAAGTTGTGTATAGTATATTCCAAGCCTCAGATACCTCCTCTTATCTAATTTTCTTCTGAACCTTCTACAGAATGAAACAGCTCTCTCTCCTTCTCTTCTTTCTCCCTTTGTTTCTGTCTCTTTCTGTCTCTCTCTCCACCATCTCTCTCTGTCTCTGTCTGTCTGTGTGTCTCTCTCCCTCTCTTCTCTTTCTCTGTGTCTCTCTCTTATCTTTCTCTTTTTCTGTTTCTCTTTCTCTTCTCTCTCTCTCCTCTCTCTTCCTCTTTTCTGTCTCTGCCTCTGTCTTTCTCTGTCTCTGCCTCTCTTCTCTCTCTCCACCTCTTTGTCTCTCTGTCTCTGTCTTTCTGTCTTTGTCCGTCTTTCTCCCTCTCTTCTTTGTCTCTGTCTCTCTCTCCCCCCCACCTCAATGGTTTTTAAATTGACAAATCTAATGTTGTCTTCTTGATAATTATCTTTCTTAACCTCTCTGTGCAACTGGTTACCTCCTCTTCAAAAACATCCCTCTTCAGGAGCTGCACAATTTTAAAATTTGGAAGCACAATTTTCCAAACTATTTTAAAACCTTCCAGAGAATTTCAGTGGATTTTGAACTCATTTATTAAAACCATAAAAATGCAATATTTTCTGATTTGTGTACAGTGAAAATGGAAATTTACTAGCTGACTTTCAATAAAAACCTTTGTATAATTGGTGGTTGGGATTGAAAAATGAATATTATGGTTTAGTAAGCAGGTTAGTGATACACTTTTTCCATTAGGATGCACAAATCTTTGGGAGATTTCATTTTTAGCTATTGTTTCGGTCTGAGAGGTTGAGATCCCTCAAAGACCAGAGTACAGGACGGGTTGTCTGGAATGAATTCATAGACTCAAGCATTCTTCAAGTCAAGGTGGCAAAGATTTATTGTTACGCTTTTCAGCAGGCAAGGATTCTTAAGAAACCTGCGAGAGACTGAGGATAGAGCTAGGGTTTATATGGAAAAGGGCATGGGAAAGGAATGCCAGGGACACTGACGAGGTAATCTGAAGTTCTAGGTGTCTTTGGGAGCTATGGATGAGAAAGTACAGGGAGTATACCAGTCAGGGAGGGAGATGACAGAGGTATGGATCTTTGGAGTCTGGCAGGAGGAAGAGTCCTTGGGCTGACCAAGGACATAACTCCTTGGACTGGGCAAGGCACCCCTCTCCCTCTGTCTTGATGAGAGAATGGTCTGCAACAAGGGAAAGCTTTCTCACAAGACAGGAACTTACTAAGGAATTGGGAGGCTTCTAAAGACGTGATCTGAGGGCTGGGGCCTGAGCAGCCCAGCACTCTATCACCCAACTTTGTGTAGCTGCACCAGGGAGAGAGATAAGGGTCGTGCTGGGGCCCACGCATGAATAACTGGTAGGCACAGTGTGCTTGGGCTGGGGAGTGGTTGTCAGAGACAGTGTTTCTGAGGCTAGGGAGAAATTGGGGTCCAAGTACAAGCACAAGCACCCAAGCACCCCATCACTATGACAACCATTACAACCAAATAATGAATTATACTGAGCTTAGAATCAGTCCTTCAAATTGCTATATCACAAAATGATATCACAATTCTAAAAATACTCTAAAAAAACAAGCACATTCAATCAGGTTGCTCTCATTCAAAATTTTATTAGGACAGCAATTGGACCTGTGGTTTCATTGGTATGGGGACTCCCAGGTGAGTAAACTCCCTCTCTTACCGCAGATCAGCACCTCTCCTGTAATATATAATCTTAAGAATTGCCGCTTCCGCTTCTGGGAGCCAAGATGGCGGAGTAAAAAGGCAGTCGTTCTCACCCTCCCCTATCAACCTCTGAAAACCCAGAAAATATCACCCCAGAAAAAACCCTGGAACAGCTGAACCAGAAGAAAGACAGGATACAGCAGTGCAGTAGCCCAGGTAGCTAGAGGGATTAATGGGAAAGGCCCCTCTTACCCTGGGGGAAGGGGAGCAGTAGGAAACAGGAGTCACCCAGCCAGCTAGTGGAAAGACCCACTTTAGCACACCAGGAGGAGGTTCTGGTTCCCCAGCATTCTACAGGAAATGGGTCTCCCAATGCCTCAGCAAAAATAAGGGAAGCAGCACTACAAAGGACCCCAGGCGGATAAGCACCTGGCAGCATTTGCCTGAAAGGAGCTGAAGAAAGCAACCTAGAGGTGCCAAAAAGTTCCAGCCTTGTTGATTCCAGCCCAACACCAGGTAAGCTGTCAGAACCCTACAGCCTCCAACTGCCAACCAGGAGGAGATCCCGAAGCCCAGGTGGTTGAGCAGGCAAACGCCAACAGCTGTACCTCCGAGTGCCTCAGTGAGGGTGGGGTAACTGGTGGAAACCAGCTCAGAAAACCACCAGATGCCTCGGCATTCTACAGCAAAGAAGTCTCCCAGTACCTCATCAGAAATAAGGGAGGCAGCACTGCAAGGGGCCCCAGGCAGATGAACACCTGGGAGCACTTATCTAAAAGCAGCTAAACAAAGCTAAAGGAAAGGAAAAGCAGGCAACCTAGATTTACCTGAAAGTCCCAGCCTTGCTGATTCCAGCCCAACACCAGATAAGCAGCTGGAAACCTACAGCCTCCAATTGCCAACATAAGAGTCCCCAGCACACAAAGCCAGTGACGAAGACCTAGGCTCCCAACACAAGAAGCTTGGTTCAGTGCCCTCTGCTCCCCAGCAGGAAAGCTTAATCTCTTTAAAGGCCAGGGAATAAAGAAACACCATGAGGAAAAAGAAATGTATGATAGATTCCTATTAGGAGAAGAGTGAAGATCAAGACAGAAATTCTGAAGAGGACAACACTGTCATCAAACCCACATCTGCAACATCAAAAGGGAATATGAACTGGTCTGAATCCCAAAAAGCCTTCTTAGAAGAACTCAAGAAGGATTTTAAAAGTCAAATGAGAGAGGTAGAGGAGTCCTTTAAAAGTACAATTTGCCAATTGGAAAAAAAGTACACTGAAGAAAACAAGTCCATAAAACACACAATTGGCCAATTGGAAAAAAAAGTACAATGAAGAAAATATATCCCTTAAAAATACAATTGACCAATTGGAGAAGAAAGAAGAAAATCTAACAGAAAAAAACAATATGTTAAAAAATAAAATTGAACAAATGGAAACTAATGACTCTATGAGAGAGCAAGAATCAGTCAAACAGAAACAAAACAATGAAAAAATAGATGTAAAATACCTCATGGGTAAAACAGCTGACCTGGAAAATTGATCCAAGAGAGACAATTTAAAAATTATAGGCCTACCTGAAAGCCATGATGAAAAAAAGAGCTCGGACAATATCCTTCAGGAAATCATAAAGGAAAACTGCCCTGAAGTCCTAGAACCTGAAGGTAAAATAACTATAGAAAGAATTCATCGCTCCCCACCTGAAAGAGATCCCAAATTCAAAACGCCAAGAAATATAATAGCTAAATTCCAAAATTACCAGATAAAAGAGAAATTACTGCAAGCAGCCAGAAAGAAACAATTTAAATATCATGGACCCACAATCAGGATTACGCTGGACCTTGCAGCCTCTACATTAAAAGACCATAGGGCATGGAACATGATACTCTGAAAGGCAAAGGAGCTTGGAATGCAGCCAAGGATTAACTACGCAGTGAAAATGAGCATGATTTTTCAGGGAAGGAGATGGATATTCAACAAAATAGGGGACTTCCAAATGTTCCTGATAAAAAGACCAGAGCTCAACAAAAATTTGATCTTCAAGTACAAGATTCAAGAGAGACATAAAAAGGTAAATGGGACAGAAAGATACAATATGTTGTTAATAAGGGCAAAATGTTTACATCCCTACAAGGGAAGATGACACTTGCAACTCTTGAGAACTGTATTGTTATTATACCATGTTAAAGGAGTATACATAAAGGGGGTGGATATAAGTTGACTTTGATGTAATGATAAAAAAAAAATTTAATCAAGTGGGTTAAATGGATCCAAGTAAGTGGATTAGTCTGAGCTAAGAAAATGTACTGAGAAAGGAGGAGGCAGATAAGGGTAAATTACATTACAGGAAAAGACACAAAAACCTATTAGAATAGAGGTAAAGAAGGTAGGGGGATGAGCATTGTTTGAACCTTACTCTCATCAGATTTGGCTCAAGAAGGGAATAACATAATCAGTTAGGTATAGAAATCTGACTTGTAATATAGGTCTTAGGAGGGGAAAGAAAAGGGACGGGGGATAGAAGGGAGGGAAGAAGCAATAAGGGTAAAGGGGAAGAAAAGGGAAAGGGATAATAGAAGGGAGGTGGGACCCAAGGAGGTACTAGTCAAAAGCAAAACACTAGTGAGGGGGGAAAGGAGAAAGGAGAAAGAAAAGCATAAACAGGGGGGAAGAAAAGGATGGAGAAAAAGACATAGATAGTAATCATAACTGTAAATGTAAATGGGATGAACTCTCCCATAAAACAGAAGCATATAGCAGATTGGATTAAAAACCATAATCCTACAATATGTTGTTTACAGGAAACACATCTGAAAAAGAGTGACACACACAGGGTAAAAGTAAAAGGCTGGAGCAAAATATATTATGCTTCAGCTGAAGTAAAAAAAAGCAGGGGTAGCAATGCTGATCTCAGACAAAGCAAAAGCAAAAATAGATCTTATCAAAAGAGATAAGGAAGGAAACTACATCCTGCTAAAAGGCACCATAGACAATGAAGCATTATCATTACTAAATATATATGCACCAAATGGTATAGCATCCAAATTCTTAGAGGAGAAGTTCAGGGAGTTACAGGAAGAAATAGACAGCAAAACTATACTAGTGGGGGACCTCAACCTCCCCCTTTCTGAACTAGATAAATCTAACCACAAAATAAACAGGAAAGAAGAGGTAAATAGAATATTAGAAAAGTTAGGTATGATAGACCTGCAGAGAAAACTGAATGGGGATAGAAAGGAATATACTTTTTTCTCGGTGGTACATGACACACACACAAAAATTGACCATGTACTAGGGCATAAAAACCTCACAATCCAATGCAGAAAGGCAGAAATATTAAATGCATCCTTTTCAGATTATGATGCAATAAAAATTATATGTAACAAAGGGCCATGGAAAGATAGACTAAAAAATAATTGGAAACTAAATAATCTAATCCTAAAAAATGATTGGGTCAAAGAACAAATCATAGAAACAATAATTTCATTCAAGAGAATGACAATAATGAGACAACATACCAAAACTTATGGGATGCAGCAAAAGCAGTTCTTAGCGGAAGTTTTATATCTCTAAATGCTTACATAAATAAAATAGAAAAAGAGGAGATCAATGAATTGGGCATACAACTAAAAAAACTAGAAAAAGAACAAATTAAAAATCCTCAATTAAACATCAAATTAGAAATATTGGAAACAAAAGGAAAAATTAATAAAATTGAAATTAAGAAAACTATTGAACTAATAAATAAAACTAAGAGAAAAAACCAATAAAATAGATAAACCTTTGGTTAATCTAATTTAAAAAAGAAAGAAGAAAACCAAATTACTAGTATCAAGAATGAAAAGGGTGAAACTACCACCAAGGAAGAGGAAATTAAAACAACAATTAGGAATTATTTTGCCCAACTATATGCCAACAAATTTGACAATCTTAGTGAAATGGATATATATTTACAAAAATATAAATTGCCCAGATTAACAGAAGAGGAAGTAAAATAACCGCATTTCAGAAAAAGAAATTGAACAAGGCATTGATGAACTCCCTAGGAAAAAATCTCCAGGGCCAGATGGATTTACATGCGAATTCTATCAAACATTTAAAGAACAATTAATTCCAATACTACATAAACTACTTGGTAAAATAGGTAAAGAAGGAATCTTACCAAATTCTTTTTATGATACAAATATGGTGCTGGTACCTAAACCAGGAAGAGTCAAAACATAGACAAATTTCTCTAATGAATATAGATGCAAAAATTTTAAATAAAATATTAGCAAATAGATTACAGCAACTTATCACAGGAATAATACTGTGACCAGGTAGGATTTATACCAGGAATGCAGGGCTGGTTCAATGTAAGGAAAACTATCAGCATAATCCATCATATCAACACCAAAACTAACAGAAACCACATCATCATCTCAATAGATGCAGAAAAAGCTTTTGACAAAATACAACACCCATTCCTATTAAAAACACTAGAGAGCATAGGTATAAATGGAGTCTTCCTTAAAATAATAAATAGCATCTATTTAAAACCTTCAGCAAGCATAATATGTAATGGGGACAAGTTAGAAGCATTTCCAATAAGATCGGGGGTGAAACAAGGATGTCCATTATCACCACTGTTATTTAACATTGTACTGGAAACGTTAGCTTTAGCAATAAAGAAGAAAAAGACATTGAAGGCATTAGAATAGGCAAAGAAGAAACAAAGCTATCACTCTCTGCAGATGACATGATGTTATACTTAGAGAATTCCAGAGAATCAAGTAAAAAACTACTTGAAATAATAAACAACTTTAGCAAAGTTGCAGGCTATAAAATAAACCCACATAAATCATCGGCATTTCTATATATTACCAACAAAGCCCAACAGCAAGAAATAGAAAGAGAAATTCCATTTAAACTTACTGCAGACATTATAAAATATTTAGGAGTCTACCTCCTGAAACAAACCCAGGAATTCTATGAACACAATTCCAAAACACTTTTCACGCAAATAAAATCAGATCTAAATAATTGGGAAAACATCAGTTGTTCATGGGTAGGCCAAGCTAATATAATAAAAATGACAATTCTACCTAAGCTAATTTACTTACTCAGTGCCATACCAATAAAATTACTAAAAAATTATTTTATAGAGTTAGAAAAAATAATAACAAGATTCATTTGGAAGAACAAAAGGTCCAGAATATCAAGAGAACTAATGAAAAGAAATGCAGGGGAAGGTGGCCTAGCCATTCCAGATCTTAAATTGTATTATAAAGCAGCAATCACCAAAACTGCTTGGTACTGGCTAAGAAATAGAGTAGTGGATCAGTGGAATAGGTTAAGTATGTAAGACACAGTAGTCAATGACTATGGTAATATATTATTTGATAAACCCAAAGACCCCAGCTTCTGGGATAAGAACCCATTCTTTGAAAAAAACTGCTGGGAAAACTGGAAAAGAGTATGGCAGAAACTAGGCATAGACTAAAATCTCACACCATATACCAAAATAAAGTCAAAATAGGTACATGATTTAGATATAAAGGCTGATACTATAAGCAAACTGAGAGAGCAAGGAATAGTTTACCTGTCAGATCTATGGAGAACAGAAGAATTCATGACCAAACAGGAGATAGAGAACATTATGAAAAGCAAAATAGATAATTTTGATGACATTAAATTGAAAAGTTTTTGCACAAACAAAGCTAATGCAACTAAGATTAGAAGGAAGGTAGAAAATTGGGAAAGAATTTTTATAACTAGTCTCTCTGTGAAGGACCTCATTTCTAAAATATACAGAGAATTAAGTCAACTTTATAAGAATACAAGCCATTCCCCAATTGATAAATGGTCAAAGGATATGAACAGACATTTCTCAGATGAAGAAATTAAAGCCATCTATAATCATATGAAAAAATGCTCTAAATCACTATTGATTAGAGAAATGCAAATCAAAACAACTCTGAGGTACCACATCACACCTATCAGAATGGCCAACGTGATAAAACAGGAAAATGATAAATATTGGAGAAGATGTGGGAGAATTGGAACACTAATGCATTGTTGGTGGAGTTGTGAAATGATCCAACCATGTTGGAGAACAATTTGGAACTATGCCCAAAGGGCTATAAAAATGTGTATACCCTTTGACCCAGCAATAGCACTTCTAAGGCTACATCCCAGAGAGATCACACAAATGGGAAAAGGACCTACATATACAAAAATATTCATAGCAGCTCTTTTCGTGGTGGCAAAGAATTGGAAATTGAGAGGATGCTCATCAATTGGGGAATGGCTGAGCAAGTTGTGGTATATGAATATGATGGAATACCATTGTGCTATAAGAAATGATGAACAGGCTGACTTGAGAAAAACCTGGAAAGACTTGTATGGTCTGATGCTGAGTGAAGTGAGCAGAACCAAGAGAACGTTGTACACAATAACAGTCACGTTGTGTGATGACTAATATTGATAAACTTAACCCTTCCTGGCAATACAAGGATCTAAGACATCTCCAAAGGCCTTGTGATGGAAAATGTTATCCACACCCAAACAAAGAATTATGGAAGCCAAATTGTTATTTTTTTTTCTTTTCTGTTGAGTTTTGTTTCCTTTTTCTGATGGTTCCTTCTATTGGTTTTAATTTCTACTTACATCACTAATGTGAAAATATGATTAATATGAATGTAAATGTATAGCCTATATCAGATTATGCGCCATCTTGGGGAGGGTGGTGGGGAGGAAAGGGGAGAAAATTTTTAAACTCAAAAGCATATGGAAGTGATTATTGATAAATCAAAATAAATTAATAATAATAATAAAAAAAGAATTGCCTAGTACAGTGAGAGGTTAAGTGACTTACTCATAACTAGTGTAGACAGAGGTAGCAATTGGTTCAAGTCTTCCTGGGAGGCTGACTCCCTTTCCCCTACACCCTGCCACATAAGTTATTATCTCATTCTTTTAAATTTATATGTTTTATAAAGTATATGTGTGCATATTCATACACAAATAAATACACACATATAAAAGCTATGCTCAAATTCTTTTTTTTTAACTGATAGAATACATGATCAAATTTGGACACCACCAGATCCTTTAATTCCATCTGCTTTCTTTTCAAGGAATTCTTTCCTTCAGTTTTAATAACCCTTAAAAACCTGGGACTTAAAAAGCAGCCACACTAAACTTATCTCCTTAAAACTTCTATAAATTGATTTATTCTTTACTTATGACATGTATTCATATCTAGATTATGTTATTTCTGCTTCTTGTTTAATTTGCATGCCAAAAGTCCTGAGGACTTTTGGATTTCACAACAGGAAAGCACTGAACTTTCTGACCTCATTGAAGAACCAGCTTTTCTCTTAATGGAATATGCTCAGTTTTCCAGGAAAAGCAAAATTGCCTATTCCCTTTGATTTTCAGATTACAATATTCTACTGTCTTTTTTCAATTTTTGTCATTATTGAGTAGTCTTGCACAATGTGAATGGCTGGGTTTTTTTGCTTTTTTTTGGTTATGTGAAACACTTCCTCTTGGTTACTTGCAAAATTCTCCTTGACAAGAAACTCTGAAACTTGGTGACTATATTTCTTAAGAAGTGAACTTTAGAGATTGTCTTTATTGGTATCTTATAATTCTATAAATTTTCACCCTGCTCTCTGTTTCCAATACCTCTAGACAATTTTCTAGAATATAGTATTCCATGTACCTGGAATATGGTGTTCACACCATTGGTTTTTTTCTTTTTTCTAGGAAACCAATAATTCTCAGGTTATCTTGCTGGTCTCAGTTCTGTAGTTCTATTGGCTTTGGTTTGGAGAGAACTGAAATCTCTCAATGCTGTCTTTTTAAAAAGCTCCGTTATTTGTTTTTCTACTTGGGTATTTTTTCATCCTGATTGAGTCAACCTGCTCCTCAGAAATTTTCTACTCCATCCCCACTCTCCATCTAATCAATTCTCATGTTCTTATTGACTTTTTCCATCAGGTAACTTATTTCCAATTTTATGGATAGCAGAGCTTTCTTTATATCTCTTATAATTTAAATGCTCTGGAAGATCTTGTGATGTGTCCATTACCTTTTCTAGGGGTGTAGTTCTTATTATAGTCACTGTTCTTTCCTTCTGGAAAAGAGGCAACAGGGTAAATAGAAAAAGCACTAGATCAGGAGTCAACTCTTAATATCCTTGGGCCTGGTTTCTTCATTTGCAAAATTAGAGTGTTTAATTTATTGGCCTTACAGCTCAAACCCCAAGGCTCTTGTTTTCTTTTACCTGGTAGAATGTATTGGGGTCTGGGGTTTGTTTGTTTCTTTTTTGGCTTCCTCATTTCATTGCTCTGTTAATTTTCCTTTGAAGGTTTTTTCCTTCGTTCTTGTTCTTTTCTTCTGTTCTTTCTCCTTATTCTATTTTATTTTTCTTATTTATCGTTATTTTAAGGTGTTTAGGGGAGCTGGGCTTAGTAATGATCACTCATTCCCCTCTCTTCCTGGAACTCCTAGGAGAAGAATTTCAGCAGGCCTTGAGTAACAAAGTGCATTCTAGGCATGACTAATGACCTGAGGAAATGTACCAAGGGCGTTCAGAGACCAGAAAGTTGTTTAGTTTGTCTGGAATGCACAGTTCATAAGGAGAAGTAATAAGAACTGTAGCTGGAAAGGGAGGCTGGAGCCAGTTTGTAGCAGGCTTTAAATGTCAGGCTAAGAAGTTAGTATTTTATCTTTTAGCTTAAGGGAATTCTAGAAGGTTTTCAAACAGAATAGAAACATAAAACAAAAGAGTGGGAAGGGCCTTTAGAGATCATTTATCCAACTCCTTCATTGTATAACTGTAGCAGTAGCTTGGTCGATTATGTAACAGGAGGCTTATTGTGTCAACATTGTTATGGCAGAGAGGTTAGGCAGTAGGAGAGAATGACTTAATTCATTAATTTATTGTTATGTCTTTGCAACTCTCCTGCTCCCCAGTGCTCTGGTTACCAATCACAGGTGGGGCAGCACCAGGACTCAGGAACGCAGAACTAAGCAACAGAGCCGGTTCTGATCCACGTGCTTGAGTCACCTTCAGACTACAACTCCCAGGGTGCGTCTTGGCAACGTCACCGGTTCGGGACACGCCTGCGTCTTAGCCTTGTTTCAGTTCATTGCTTGTCTGGAGGAGGGGATACTCCCCTCTTTACCCGCCCTTGACTACAAGACCCGGCGTACCTATAGTCGCCACTTCGCCTGCGCTTCACACTCCCACGTGCCTCGCCCCCAGCCGCGGGACCTACAAATCCTGGAGAGCGGCGTGCGCCTGCGCTTTCATAAGTCCGCCGCTTCCCTCCCTTCTCCTCCCCACCCTGCTGGAGCTTCTGGGACTGGGGCAGCTCGTCGCGTGGCCTACGGCGGCCGGCAGGGGGCAGCGGTTGGCGGTTAGCAGCCGTTGGCCGAAGGGGCGGGGAAGGCGGGGCCAGAGGCGGGGCCGGGGCCGGGGCCGGGGCCGGGCCGGGCCGCGCCGGGCCGGGCCGTAAGGTGCCGGAGCCGTGGGGCTCGCTGGCAGTGGCTGAGGTTGAGGCCGAGGAGATGGGGGACCGAGGTGGCGCGGGCGGCTCTCGGCGCCGGAGGACGGGCTCGCGGACAGCGAGCGGGGGTAGCGGTGGTGGCGGGACATCAGGGAGCCAGACCGAGGAGGAGCTACGGGCGGCGGCGGGAGCGGGAGCAGACGCAGGCGGCGGGGGGGACACCCCGACCCCGACCGCAGCCCCGGCTTGCACCCGGACACCCTCAGAGGAAGGAGACGGAGAGGGCGTGGGCCCCCCAGACTTGAGGTAATGGGCTCTAATCCTGGACCCCTATGACCCCTGGGTGACCCTTCCCGGCCCGACCCCTGACTCCCTCCCACCCCCCCGACTTCCTTCCCCTCCCGCTGCCCGCTCCAGCCCCCCATTTTCTCGCTGCGGCTGCTTCCCCAGCCCCCTCTCCTCACGGTCTTTTTCTGTCCTGACCCTTCCTTCCCTGCTGTGACTGCCCGGATTCCTCACTCTTTCCCCTCCCCCAAACTCTGTCTGATCGTTTACCTTAGTCCATGTATGAGACTCTGAGAAGGAAGGGAGCCTTTCTCTCATTCATGCATTTGTTTAAAACCAAAAACCAAAACCCCACACTGATGCCTGCTGTGGGCAAGGCTCTGTACTCGGCATTGACAGAGCAAAATGAAATAGGATACGGTCCCCGTTATCAAGGCATTTATAAACTGATTGAAGAGGGAGGGTCGAGAAAAAGGGATAAAAAATGAACTCTGATAATTGATACGAGTTAGCTATGGTAACACCCTATGAATGGTGGAGTTCCTCTTCAACATAGCGTGAATGAGCCCAATAAAAGAACAAAACAAGAAAAAAAAGGGCGGGGGGGCGGGGAGGGAGCGGAATATTCTTCATAGGAAGAAGTGCTATGAAGATTCAGAGGATCGTGGAGTCACTTGTAGTTGGGAATTCAGGGAAAGCTCAGTGGAGGGAGTGGCATTCAAGTCAGGCCTTGAAGGATGGCTAGAATTTTGATAGGCTGAGGTAGGGGGCACTGAGGGAGGCATGAACAAAAGTATGGGAATGGGCCATGGTGGGAAATTAACTTTGGCTAAAACAGAGGGTGCTTATGTGTAAGGGGATAGTAAGAAGTCTGGGAATCTAGCTTGCAGCCAGATCTTAGAGGGCCTTGAATGTCAGGCTGTCAGTCAACAACCACAAAGTGCTTACTATGTGCTAGGCACTTTAAGTGCTAAGGAATTTGGCTTTTTTTCTATAGGAGATAGAAGATTTTTGAGCAAGAAAGTAATGTGATCAGAACCATAGAAGCCATAAAGACAAATCAGCCAGCACATGTGGAATAGATTGGGCAGGAGAGGCTAAAGGAAGAGAGACTGGTTAAGAAGCTATTCCTCATAGTTAACTTTCAATTCCTTCTGCTCCTTCTACCTAAGGGCCTTGTCCTTCTGAGCCACCTCTGGGTCCCCCATCTCCTCAGCCTCAACCTCTGTACTAAACCAGGAAGCCCTTGGTCCCAGAGCTGTGTGTACAACAGGGAGAGGAAGAGAGTGGCAGACTTCCAATCTCAAGGACAGCTCTTGGGTCCTTTATCCCTTTATGTACCATATGGAAAAGGAGATCTCCTACATCTACCCATCAAGGTGTCTACCCTAATTCAAGCCCTTATCACTTCCCATCAGAACTCCTACTTCTCATCCTATGAGGAAGAATTTTTCATCCATGAAGTCAGCAAACTGTCAAGAACCTACTATGTGCAGAGTCTTTATGTTCAGCTTTGCTGCTTCAGGGTGACCTAAAATGTAATATGAAACAAAATACTATCTCGTATGAGTAGTATGAACACAGTGCTAAGAGAGATTAAAGTAGAGAAAGGTCACTTCTAATTAGGATGATTAAGAGAGAGATAGCATTACTGGGTAGGAAGCCCTAGAATGTATATCCAACATTGGCTGAGAAATTTGCTTTGGAGAAAGAAGAGATTCCCTTTTCCTCTTGTCCTATTTCACTGTATTAGGAGCGGTTGCCATCTTGCTTAGAGGCAAGGGAATGGATGAAATGGTATCTGAAGGATCCTGCCAGATTGGGGACTCTGTGTATCACCATCCTTCCTACCTCTTCATCTATGCCCTGTCACTATCCTTCCCTGTCACCATTTGTCTTTTCAATCTTTTTGCCTACCCCTTAACCGTCCTTCCCAACAGCAGCATAGTGGAAAGAGCACTGAAGTAGGAGTCTAAATATCTGGGTTTAAGCCCCAGTTCTGTCACTAACTAGTTATGTTACTTCAGGAAAATTATTTTAACAGCTCTGGATTTCAGTTTCCCAGTCTATAAAATGAGGATAATTGTACTTTTGCAGTCAGCTTATTTCACATGGTCATTTTAAGGATTACATGAGATGGTACTCATTTGTAAAGTTAAGTGGTATCTAAATGTGTTTTTATTATCTCTGTAATCTTCTCTTCCCTATTTTCCCCCAATCATTGCCAACCCTATTACTGCTTTCCTCCTTTACCTAGAATAGTCTTTCCCTTTTCACTGACCTCTCCCTGCCTTTTCTCATCATCACCCCTTCCTTATCTTCTACCCTTCACTTGGCCCTATGACCTATGGAGAACATTTTCTTTAGTGTTTTCCCAGTACTTCCTGCTGAGCTTGGGCAGGGCAAACAGTTCTGGTTTGGGGTGTAAGCTCAGTTCCTCCTACCCCTGTTGCAAGGTGAGACTGTAGGTCAGGAATCTAGCAGGGGTTGCTGTTCATCTTCTGAATCACATTCTTTATTCCCCCACTTCAGCTTCCTTATTCCCCGTGAAAGCACTGACTTATGAGCTGGGATCAAAGGGATGTGATCACTGTTTTCAAATATCAGAAGGTTCATTTTGGAGGGAAAAGGGATTGGATTGAAACTGCTTGACTCCAGGGGGCAGAACTAATAATATTAGGGATTCGGGTGTGGGGGAGAAGGGCAGATTTTAGCTTCTTGTGTGGGAGACCTTCCTAAAGAATTGGAGCTGTCCAACAATTGAGTAGGAAATTAGTTTCCTTGGAAAGTATTGTTTCATCTAGGTGGTGACGGCTCCTTAGGGATATTATTGAGGGAATTCTTGCTCATATGGGGTTGGAAAGGACCATTCAGTCGTCTAGTCCAACTCTGATATTCTTTGGTTCTAGAAGTGAAGGTATTGGCAGGGAAAGGGTTTGGTGTTTGGGGACATGGATTTCAGGCTTCTGAGAGGGTACAGGGCTTGGTGTTTCTGAAGCTAGCCAGGCACAGAACTAGGATACTAATGCCCGGGGTATTCAAACCACTTTTCGGCCTTTCCCCCCCCCCCCCCCCCCCCATTTTAACTGACTAAGGCAAAGGGAAGGTAACCCTTTGGGGGAATGTAACTAGTAGGGCTCCAGTCCAGTGGTTGGGAAAGCTGATGTGTGGCTTTCCCAAGGTAGAGGTGGGGATAGGGAGAGTTTGAGGAGAATGGACATTTCTAGTTTAGAGCAACTTGGGCTTTTGAGTGAAAGGGGGAAGAAAGGGAAATCTGATACTTTATCTCTTCTGGTCTCTTTCCTTCTTGACCAACTCCAAAGCTTCTGTGGGAGCAGGCTCTTTCTCATTGAGGAGGGAAATCTTGCCAAATAGTCTCTCCCCAGGAGACAATAGAGCATATGTCTAGGATTGACTTCTCAGCTCTTTTCATTGTTGTTGTTTTCTTCATAGAGGAGTTAGGAAGGGGAGTTAGTTGCTCCTTAGCAAAGGCATTTATTTAAGGATGGTGGAGGATACCTCCTATATTGGTCTTCCCTTTCATAACTGAAGTTCTAGAGTGGTTCATTTACAATTGTTGTCTCTATTTTCTCACCTCTTACTTACTTCTCAGCCCTTAAAGTCTCATTCTGGTTTCTGACTCCACCAGTGGCCTGAAACTGCTCTTTCCAAGGTTACCAGGCATTTCTTACCTGCTAAATCCTATGACCTTTTCAAAGCCTTTCTTTTATAGAACATCTGGATAGAAAGAGGAAATAGTTGAGGAATTCAAGAAACAAATCAGAAGTCTGACACAGAAGCACAGTATAATAGTGATTGGGGATTTCACTTATCCAGGTTTTTACTGGGGTTCTCTACCAAACAATTTTGTGACCTGCCTTAATGATAATTTCATCCTTTAAAAGGTGGAAGAGCCAACAATAGGAAGTTCTTGTCTGCTTTTGGTTCTCCCTAATAGGGAGGGATGGTTGCAAGGTGAAAATGATATAAATCTTGGGGGGAGGTAACCAGTCTCCCTAGAAGAGTACAAAGTTCAGCACAGTCTGACCTGAACCCTAGATTTTAGAAAGCAGATTTTACAGGAAAGACAAGTAAGGATCTCATGGAGGGTCCTGCAGGGGAAGCCAGCTGAGAAATTTAAATTAATTCTATTTTGTAATTGGTAATACAGCCGAGGAAGTATCTCAGCAATAAAATTCTGAAGACACAAAGGGAAACCATTTTGATGGAGGAAAAATGGGATTTGTGTGACGAGATTGATGTGAATGCACAGGGAATTCACCAGGTGATTTGGAGTTTAAATCTCCGGTTAGAAGATGGAAGTAAGGGCAAGAATGAAGAGAAAACAGAAGGGTGGTACAGTACTAAAAGAAATGACAGGAAGGCTAAAAAGGCTGCCAAGGAAAGCTAAGGCTACGAAAGGGGCTTTTTTGGGGTTCTTTTGGAGATGTGTTGGGGGAGAGAGAAGTGCTTGTTTATTCAGAAAAGGAGGAAGATTAGTGATGACCGAGAGAAGGCAGAGCTGCTCAGAGCAGCTGAAGCAGAGATTGCTTCTGTTTTCTGTGGCAGGGAGAGTGACCTTTGTTCACTCTTTGCACAGAGCAAAAGTGGGTAACAGGAAGCTGATACCCAGGATAAGAAAGGGGAGCATAAGAAACAACCTGTACTCAAAGGATTAAAGGCACCTGGTCCAGATAAACTACGTGGCAGCCTTGATTATTGAACTGCTGTCTTACTGAGCCACTGTTGATGATACTTGAAAGAACATAAACATGATAGGTACATACATAAGACCTGAGAAAGGCAATGTTCTGATTTTCAAAAAGGAGAAAATAGAGTCTACGAATGAGAGCCTAGTGCTCTTGACTTTAGGAATCTGCTCTAGGATTTCCCACATATTAGAGATGGTGGGGGAACATCTAGAACAGGAAGCAGAGATCCTAAAGAGCCGTCACCACTCAGTAAAGAGCACGTCCTGCCAGCCTAATCTTACTTCCTTTTTTGTCAGTTATTCATTAAATTAGTAGATCTGTGGGATGCTATAGTTATAGTTTACCTAGATTTTAATTTTAGCGATGCATTTGATCCAGTTTCTCATACTAACCTAGTGGAAAAGTTGGAGAGATGTGGGTGAGATGACATGCCCCCCCAATCATATTGTCAGTTCTGCTACCATGACATCTCTCCCATCTGACATTTATGTCATTTCTGCTATGACCAGGTCCTCATCACTTCTTGCCAGGATGGAACACCCTCCTAATTGGTTTCTTCATCCAAGTCTCTCTAATCTGTCCTCCACATAACTGCTAAAGGGATATTTTTAAAGGGTACATGTGACCATATCACTCTCCTACTCAAGAAACTCTAGTTCCAGGGACTCTTAATATGGAGTCCATAAACTTGTTTTTTTTAAATTAATAATTATATTTAAATATAATTATATTTTATACATTTAAAAATATTATTTTGAGAAGAGGTCCATAGGCTTTGCTAGACTGCCAAAGAGAATAGCACAAAAAGGTTATGACTCCTGCTCTAGTGGTTCCCTGATGCTTTTATGATCAAATATAGACTCTTCTGCTTGGTAATTAAAGTCCTTCATGATTTGACCCTAGCCTACCTTTACAATCCACATTACTCCCCATCATTGTTGTTTGCTTCAGACAAACTGACTTCTTTGTTGGTCCCCTACGTGCATGATATTATGTCTACTGCTTCCATGCTTTTGCCTGGAATGCTTTTCATTCTAATTTCTGCCCCTGGGAACCTCTGGATGCCCTTTAAGGCTTACCTCAAGTGCCGACTTGGTTTCTCAATTGTTAGTACCCTCCCCACCCTGAATCACGTTATATTTATTTTGTACACAGGGCATCCCCAAAGACTTAATGCACTTTTAAGTCATACCTTAAAACTGCACTGAGATTTTTTGGGACATTCTGTTATATATTTTATTTACTTACCTGTGAATGTGCATCTTCCCATAGAAAGTAAGCTCCTTGAAGAAAGGAGCTGTCTCACTTAACTTTGCATATAGCAGGTACTTGAATGAAGGAAGGAAGCATTTAATAAATGCTTACTATGTGCAAAACACTGCTAAGCCCTAGGGGTAAAAATAGAAAAGTAAGACAGGCCCTGCTCTCAAGAACACATTCTAATGGGGGAGGCAACACACATACTTAATAAATGCTTGCTTGATTGAATTGGTTAAATTGCCACATTCAGAAAGTTATATCATTAATGGTTTTATCAGTTTGGCAGGAGGTTTCCAATGGAGTGCCTCAAGGATCTGTGTTTGCATCTGTGCTTTTTTGTTTATGAGATGCAGATGATACAGAAATGGGAAGAGTAGTTACAACATTGGATAACAAAGACACGATCCAATAACATCTCAACAAGCCAAAACGTATAGCTAAATTTAAATAGATGAAATTTACTAGAGACATATATAAAGTCCTAGGCTCAAAAATTATAAGAAGCATATTCTACACCAATTTATCTGAAAAATATTATGGGGTTTTATTGAACTACAAGATCAATAAAGTTAAGTGTAATTGACAGCCAAAAAAGTTAGCGTGACCTTGGGATGCATTAAGAAAAGCCACATCTGAAATACAGTGTTCAGTTCTAGGTACCACATTTTAGAAAAGATACTGCTAAGCTGCAGAGAGTCCAGAGAAGGCAACCAGGATGGTAAAGGGCTTTGAGTCTGTGCCATATGATGATCAGTTAAAAGAATTGGAGATGTCTGACCTGGAGAAGAGAAGACTCTGGGGGTGAGTGGGGGTGATAGCTATCTTTAGTTGAAGGGCTATCATGTGGAGGAGGCAGAACCAGTAGCAATGGTTCAGATTTTCAAAGAGGCAAATTTGGACTTAATATCAGGAAAAACTTCCTAATAGAGCTATCCTGACAGTGGAATAGGCCGCCTTAGAATGTAGTGAGCTCCCTCACTGGATGCCTCCAAGTAAAGTCTGGATGACTACTTAGATTTGTTATAGTGGACATTCCTCTTTCATTATGGGTTGGATTAGATGACTGCTGAGGTTCCTTCCAACTCTCAAATGCTCTGATTCTGGAATATTCTTTTGTAGCTTTTTATATGATTAACTACCACCTAGTCCTGACAGTCTTTCCCTACCTTGGATTCTGTGATATTGCTCTCTCTTGGTTTCCCTACTGCAGTTTCTTCTCAGTCTTTTTGCTAAATCATCTTTCTTCTGTCCCCTAAATGTGGGTATTACCAAGAATCTGTCCTAGACCTTCTTCTCCTATAGTATTTTCTTTGTGATCTCTTTACCTTCTTGCTTACTTCCTTACTTACTTCCATGAGTTTAATTTTTTGTTCCATGTGGACAACTTCCAAATCTATATATTTACCCTTAATCTCTTTCTGAATTTCAGTTCCTTATTACCAGCTACCAGCTAGACATCCCCACCTTGATGTTCCATAGGCATCTCAAACTCAACATGTCTGAAAGGAAACTAATTTTGTTTTCTCCTAATCCCATCCCTCTTTCAAACTTCCCTTTTTCTGTTGAAGATACTGCCATCCTTCCAGTCATTCAAGTTTACAACTTTGGAGGCATCCTTCCTTCTCTTTCACCCCCTATAACATGTCTTGAATTAGTCTCCATTTCTGTACTCAAATAGGCTGTACCATAGTTCAGACCCTTATCATTTGCCCAGACTCTTAAAAGTCTTTTAATTGATCCCCCTACTTCTAGTTTTCCCTTAATCCATCTTTCGCAGAGTTGTAAAATTGATATTCCTAAAATACTTATCTGACCACATCACAGTTTTATATAAACATCTTCAGTGGCTCTCATCTCTGGAATAAAATGCAAAGTTTGACATTTAAGGTGTTCTGCTTTCCATAGTCTAGCTCTCACCTACTTTTCTAGTCTTATTTCATATTATTTCCCTTCATACACTCCCTTTTCCAATCAAAATGACTGCTAACTTTTCTCTGCGTAAAATATTCCACCCTTTGGCTCCTTACCTTTTCATAGATGGCCTCCTTTGGATTCCTTTTCCACCTCTATCTCTTGGAATCCCTAACTTCCTTCAGGGCATAGCTCAGGTGCCACTTTGTGCAAGAGGTATTTTCTGATTTTCCCAAGTGTTCGCGTTTTTTCCTTCTCAAAATTACTTTACATTTTGTATAGATTTTTGTGTATACTTATCTGTGGGCATGTTGTTTCCTTCCGATAGAGTGTAAGCTTCTAGAGGGCAGCAACTTTGTTTTTGTCTTTGTGTCTCCAGAGTGTAATATAGGACCTGTCCGTACTTAATAAATGTGTTGTATTGAGTTGAATTGAATCTTGGAGTGGAGGTTCAAAGACCATTTGACAAAGGAAGGTTGTAGAGAGGATTTATGTTTGGGTTTAGATGTACTAGATTACTGGTGTTAAACTCAAATAGAAATAGATCCATGCTGGCACCTATTGACTTAGAAACCATGAGATAATGCTGATTATTATATTTTTATTTATTTTGCTAAACATTTCTCAATTACATTTAAGTCTGGTTAGGGTAGCAGTCCTAGCCATGAACTTCACATCTCTATACTAGATGAATTCTGAGGTCCCTTGGATGTTTTGGCTGAGGTATCTCCATAAAGGAGGAGCAAAGTCTTAAAGGTTGGGTAGAATTTTAATGGACCGAGGTATGGTGGGAGGGTATTACAGTGATAAATGAGCAAATGCCTGGAAGTGGCAAGTGCATGATATCTAAGGATTACTAGTAATTCGGGTTGGTTTATGGAGAGACAATAGAGAGGGAGAGTGGAAGCTGTAGGAGTGGTTGAGAGGAGAGACTCTTTGAGATAAGAGAAGACTAAATTTTGGGAAAAGAGAGAAGGGATAAACATTGACATAGTGTCTGCTATGTGCCAGGCAGGGTTTAAGTGCTTCACAAATATTTGAGCTTCATCAAAAACCCTTTGATCTTCACAATAACCCTAAGGCAAACAGAGGTGGAATGATTTGCCCAGGGTCACACAGCTGGGAAGTGTCTAAGGATGGATTTGAACTCAGGTCTTCCTGATTCCCAGGCTCTATGCTCTGTTTACTGTGCCACCTAGCTGCCTGTTATTTAGAGGAAGTAAGTAGGAAGGGAAGGCAAGAGTAGTCAAAAAGGGAGGAAGAAGAACTAAGAGACTGCCATACTTTGGAGTAAGAAGTTTCCAGAAGGGAAGAATTGTTCAGTAGCATCCAATATTATAGAGAAGATGAAGACTTTTTAAAAAGCTTTGGGAGTTGGCATTACTGACTTTGAAGAGCAGTTTTTCTCTATAGTTGGCCAGGAGTCATATTGCTAGGGTTTGAAAAGTGAGTGTCTTGTTTTATATTATAATGAAGTTTCTAACAATTCTTGATTCATTCCCATCTATAATCTAATTGTGAAGAAAAGAGAAAGAGGCATAGGGGTGTGTATGTGTGTGTGTGTGTGTGTGTGTGTGTGTGTTTGATGGGGAGGAGATTCAGTGTTACAGGACATGATCATCTTACCTCCTTTGGCTAGGGATTTAGGCAAGATTTCTGGCAGGCTGTGAGGGCCTGTGGCACTTTGGCCTCCATCAACCACGGAGCTAGGTACTATGGATGCCCAATAAAGAAGGTGTGGTTAGAATTAGGGCCTATGCAATGTGACTTTGTGATGGCCTTATCAGGGGTAAGCAAAGGTCAGTTGCCTATTGTCCCCACTCTGGCTAATAACTAGTTGAATAACCCCTCCTGTCTTCTCTACCCCAGCCCAGCTCCCTGGTCCTGCAGCATGGCCCCAGAAAGTTGAACTTTTGTGAATGGCTCAATGGAGTGTTTCAGCTCAGTTCCTCAGATGTGTTAGTTTCTTCATTAGCTCTGGGAAAGGATAACTTCCCCCATGGGCTATCTGGCTAATGTCTGTTAGGTTTCCCCATCTCAGTAAAGGCTTGGGATGTCTATTTCGTTTTCATCAGCTGCCTGTATTGAGCTGGAAGTCAGGCTTAGAGGCATACAAGTTTTGTTGGCTAGATTAGAGCAGTAGGTCGAAGTCTAGCCTCCTCTTTGGGCCTCCTAACCAATTTCTGAGTTCTGAAGTTTTTTTCTGCTGGGAAGATCAGATGAGATATTTGTAAAGCACTTAGCACAGTGCCTAGCACATAGTAAGTACTATGTAAATGCTTATTCCCTCCCCTTCCCCCTTTTCCTTCTCCCTTTTCTATATTCAAGGATTGCTTTACGTTTCTGTCTGAGAAGCCTTAGGGTTTTTGTCTGAGTCCGGTTGGAACAGTAGGAGCCATGCCTTGGCATGTTCCTTCATCTTCTCTTTTTCTTTCCATCCTCAACTTAATACTGCTTAAGTTGAGTTGTTAGGGTCGAGAACCCAACGCAGGCACAGGATGGATATGGGTAGGCTATTCTGTAAGTACCTTTTCTCACTGAGGTTTGATCTGGAGGAAGAAGACACAGCCTGAAGAGCCTGCCTTTGCTCTGGCTGGTGAATTAAGGAGAGGCTGGGATTTCAAGCTAGCACTTGAAACTAGCTTCCCAGCGGTGGAACTTGGGTCTGTGCTGGTCCCCAGTCCCCTAGGTTTTCTTGAAGAGCCCTTGTTCTGGAACTGGGTTGCTTCCTGTTCTAAGGGATGTAGGTTCCCTTTGGAGCTAAATGATGAAAGAATCTGTTACTGAAGAGATCAGTATTCTTTGTAGAACTTTTGCAGGCTGAAAAAGAGAACCTTCCCAATGTAGTCCTCGGAGTCTTTTTTGGCCAGGAAGCAGAAAGGACCTAAATATTTTTTTAGCCTCTGTAACCCTCAAGTATGACCCCTCGCCCCCCAGAGTCAGGGCTTGGGGCTGTGGTTATTGAGAAACTTCTCTTTGTCCTGTCTACCCTGCAGGGTGAGTATACTGAAAGTGAATGGATGGGATGGCTGGGCCAAGCTGGAGGCAAGATAAGAAAACTAAGGTTAGGCATTAAGAAAAGCTAAATTGGACACATTGACTGAAAATGGTGGGCTGGCCTACCTGCCTGTCTAGGTCAGGCCTATATTTGAATAGGATAAGAGACTGGACCTGTATTGAAAACTCAGGTAAGGAAATTCCTTCTTCAAACGCAGGTCATTATCTTCTTTGTAGTTTAGGGGAATCCCCAGGTTTTCTCAGGTTCCACTGGGAAAATAAGGAGAACAGTAAGGGATGTTCAGTGAGGAGAACAATGAGGGATGCTTACTGGGCAGGTGTACAGTGCTCTAACCCAGGAGGGAAGAGATGTGACTTCTTAGCTACTGATGTCAGGTCCCTGGGTCCCATTTGTGTCGAAGCATTATGTTAGCTGATGATCAGGTAGCAGATGCTGGCAAAAGTAGTAACTTGTATTCCTCACTACAGTCCTTCTCATTCACTATGTTCCAGTGACATATTAAGGGGAAGTTTGGATGGTAGCCAAGGCCTCTCCCCACTCTGAGTGACCAGGGGCCATGAGACCCTAGAAGGCAGATGCCAAGTTTGCAAGACCTTCTGCTTGAGGCCTGGCAGTTACCTACCTTACTAATTCTCTATTTCTCCATCTGCAAAATGGGATTACTGATTCCTCTTCACCCTAACATCAGAGCCACCAAGATGACCCTTTGGAGAAGAAAGTTGGAATGACAGGGTGTGGTAATGGTGATAAAATAACATTTGGCAAAGGATATGAGCAAACAATTCTTAAAAGAAAAATTGCAAGCTATTCCCAATCACATGAAAGAATGCTCCAAATCACTAATAATAAGAGAAATGCAAATCAAAACAACCCTGAGGTTTCACCTCACACTCTGCAAATTAAAAAGATGACAGAAAATGGCAATAATGTTGGAGGCTGAGGTTGTGCAATGATAGGCACACTAATTGTTGGTAGAGTTGTGAAGTGGTACAACCATTTTGAAAAGCAGTTTGGGCTATGCAAATAAAGTAACTAAAATGTTCATATTCTTTGAACCAGAGTCTCTAATACAAGACTTATACCCTAAGGAAGCCATTGATAAGAAGAAAGTCCCCATATACACCAAAATATTTGAAACAGCACTTTTTTTTATGATAGCAAAGAATTGGAAACAAAGTAGATGCTCATCAACTGGAGAATGACTAAACAAATTGTGGAACATGAATGTAATGGAATATTACTATGCTATATGAAATGATGAATATGATGAATACAGAGAAGCATGGAAAGATCTATGTGAACTGATGCAAAGTGTAGGTAGAACCAAGAAAACCATATACCCACTGACTACAACAATGTAAATGGAAGAAATAACCGCTCTCAAAATAAAGCAAAAGTGAATGTAGCAAAATTATAAAGATCAAGCATGATTCAAATGAAGAAATATGAGAGGATACTTCCAAACTACTCTTTGTGGACATGGGAGATTCACAGGGGTTGCACATTGCATATGTTTTTTCTTTTTTTAACTTTTTCAATGCATTGATTGGTTGTGCTGTTTTTTTTTTCTTTCTCTTTTTTCTTTGTTTTTAATAAATAATTTTGTTGTATGGTATGGCTGTCAGGTGAGAAGGATACTCAGGAAAATGATGACGTTAAAAACCAAAGTACATCAATAAAAAATTATAAAATAAAATAAAGAAGTCTCATTTGGACAAGTATAAAAATAACTGTAACAAGAAAATGGAAAGGCCTCCTTCCCTCTCTCACTGTGGTAAGATTATGAGTGAATAAAGGCTTTAAGAATTGTCTGTCTCTTCCTGTGGGCAAATATACAGATTGATACACTGTTGGAGGAGCTGTGAATTGGACGTGCTGTTCTAGAAAGTAATTTGGAAATATGTACAAAAATTTAATAAACTTGACCGCCAGGCCTAAGATCAAAGAAAGGAAAAGGACTCATATGTACAAAAGTTTAGCAGCTTTTTTTGTGGTAGCAAAGATCAGGAAACTTAAGGAAGTGCCTATCACTTGTGTATGTTTGTGGGGGGAAACGGTTGAACCAGTTGTGTTGTAAGAATGTAATAGAATACTATTTTCCTTTAAGAAATGATGAAGGGAATTGTTTTAGAGAAACCTGAGAAGACTTGTATGAACTGATACATAGTGAAGTGAGGAGAACTAGGAGAGCAATTTATATGATGACAGTGATGTAAAGACAAATGACTTTGAAAGACTTTAAAACTCTAAGCGATTCACAATGGCCAACCATGATTCCAGAGGACTGATGATAAAGCATGCTACCCATCTCCTGACAGAGAGGTGATGGATTCAGGATATAGGATAAGATTTATAATTTTTAGACAGGGAAGATGGACAATGTGGGAATTTGTTTTGCTCAACTATGATTATTTGTTGTGAGGGTTGGGGTGTTGTTTGCTTTTTTCAACGGGGAGGAGGTGGGAGGGAGAGAAAATAAAATTAATTGGGGAAAAAAAAACTGTTCCCTCTTAATCTCATCATGATGCTTCCTTAACTTTTTGTTGATGTTATGTGTATGTATTTCGGGAGACAGGTTTGTGAAGAGATGGTAATTTTTCACAAAGGCCAGTATTAACTTTCCTATTTTCTGTTCAGAAAACCAAAAGGTGAAAACCAGGCTTCCTCTCTCCTAGGGAAATTGTAGTGCCAAATGAGCTTTCAGAACATTTGGGGTTCTCCCTACAGGGAAATAGGGACCTGGAGTCAACTGTCAGTACCTCCCTCACCCTTAGGTGAAAAACCAAACTGTTTTGGGTCCTTGCAGGACTCAAGGCAACCCCATACAATATAAAAGGTTACTTTTACATTGTACTCTGATTACCCACTTTGGACTCTGGTTTTTCCTTTGTTCTTGGGCCTCTCAAATAATGTAGGTGGTCAGTTTGTTCTGTCTTCATTTGTATAGAACTTACTTAGGGCATTGTTGTGTTTCCATTTTAGTTCCTTTCTACAGCCTGAACTCACTGAAGTGCAAGTTGAGAAGTTGTGTTGAGATGAGTGGCCTGTACCTTCCACCATTATGTCCAGTGCTTGACAGCAGCCCCTATACACAGTGAGGGCTCAGATGCTGAGAGTGACCTGACTGATTCTTCAAACCTTGCCACCCTCTCCCATGATACTTTTTAAAAATTTTATTTATTTAATTATTTAGTTTTAGTTTTCAACATTCACTTTTATAAGATTTTGAGTTCAAAATTTTTCCCCCCTCCTCAAGATGGCATGCATTTAGGGTTCTGATATAGGCTACACATATACAATCATATTAATCATATTTCCACGAGTCATGTTGTGAAAGAATCAGAACAAAATGGAAAAACCATGAGGAAGAAAAAAAAAGAAAATATTATGTTTCGATCTGCATTTGAACTCCATAGTTCTTTCTTTGCATTCAAACTCCATAGTTCTTTCTCTAGATGTGAACAGCATTTTCCATCCTGTGATACTTTCACGAGTTTGAGAGGACTCATTCTGGACTAGGGTATAGGACTTTTACTTAGGTCTCAGTTCCCTGTTTTTACTACATATGTTGCTGACTTTTCACTAAAATGTCTTGTTTCCTATTCCTCCCTTTCCTTCTCCTCCTCCTACTCCCCCACCGGCCCCCAAACCACCAGGTGCCACCGGTTGCAGGAATCTTTGTTCAGCTCAGCTAGTGGATTCAGCAACTACCGAGGTATCCTGAACTGGTGTGTGGTGATGCTGGTAAGTGGCCCATGGCCTAGACTCTGATTGTCCCTGCCAAGTTACATGATAGCAATGGTTGAATAAATTTGTTCTTGAAATCTTTAATGTCTTGCCCTTCCTTCCAGCTGCTTAGTCCACATATGAGCATTCCATCTTTGCCTCTTTGCTCTGTTCTCCTTCCCCAGCTACATAGTGGGATAAGGAAGGATAGTGAACTTGTCTGAGCTCTTGTGTCTATCCAGGTGGACTTTGTGGTCAGCAGGTAGAGGTTTGGGTCCTATACCTTTTTAGGCCAGGCTTGGGGTCATATAGTCATTAGGAAAGTGGGATGTAGAAAGTGATGCTGAGCTCCATCTACTTTCAGAGCTTTGGTGGGAGAAAGAGGGATGAAGAAATAGCCCCCATCCTCAAGGAGTTCCCATCTGATGGAGTGTAAATAAAATACAAATAGGACATAAGATAGACCAAAAAGAGAATTTGTCAGCTGTGACCTAAGCTATGTATAGAAGTGCTGAGGTTCACTAGAAGAATTGGAGAAGTTAATCTAAGACTTTGTTGGAAGAGATATATTGAGGCTAGAAGGAGGACAGAGATGGCTTTCTCATCTTGGCCTGTGTCACTTCCTTTCTACTGGAGCCTGCTATTCTGAATGTCCACTTTCACACTTCTCTGGCTTGGGTGACCACAGGTCTGTTTATTAGAATGTGCTCATGATAGACAGCAGTCTCACTTTTGGGGCTGAGTGCTTGGTGGGACACCTCCCTTTCTGTTTGTGGAGGGGAAGCTGTGGGCTAGGGGATGGCTTTGGGAGGCGCTGGATAGGAGAGCTCACTGACTACATGCATACCTATAAATAGCTTGCTGCAGCCCCAGAAAAACTGTCCCTGTTGGCAGGGGCCCAACCTGGAGCTCTCTCCTGGCCATCCTGATGATGAAGCCAAATAAAGCTGGTCCCAGCCTTCCCCTTGCCTCAGTCTGAGATAGAATAGGAAGGAGCTTTCCCATTCTTGTCCTGCCCTAGGTAGTGCAGGTTAACCCGAAGGCAGCTGATGATGTTTTCAAAGCCTAACACAGTGAGCCAATGATGGGTGCTCAGGGAATGGAAGGCTGATGCTGAGCTTGGGTTGAGAGAAGACTCAGCCAAGGTTCTCTGAGTATCCTGGCAAGAGTTACGTCTCCACCTCTTTTTTCAAAGGAGTTTGGGACTTCTGGACTGGCCCTTGGCAGGCCTCCTAGTAGGCTGAGAAGGGGCTATTTTTGCCTGACTCTGAGTGGCACTGGGTAAAAGAAATAGCATTCAAGGTAGGTTAGGATAAAGTAGCTGAGCCTCTAAGGAGTGTCTCACTTGAATTGTGTATTTCTCTTTCACACCTCCCCTTGTATCTTCTATTCTCCGTAGTCCTCATCAGTGGGATTGCTTTGACTGCTTAGGCAGTAAGTATACAGGGCATCCAACCCTTTACCTCCTACCCTTTGGGGGCAGTGGGGGCCTAGAATCAGGAAGACTTGGCTTCGGGGCCTGTTGGCAGGAAGGTGGTTGCAGCCTGTGAACTGGGATCTGGCTATCCTAGTCCTAGTTGTCATTTTAAAAAAAACCAAAAAACTTTTATTAAATGTTTGATTATAGGTGACTCATGCCCTGAAGTCCTGTGTGGAGATGGGGACAGAGCAACCAGTTAATGAATTACTGCTTTGCAGGTTAGAGGTCATGCTGCTCCCCAGGTCTGGGCTATTCCTTGGGCAGGGATGGGAGGGATGGGTGGGGCATATTAATCAGGATGAGGTGCTCAGGGGCATAGGCTGGACCTGACTGTAGGCTCTCTCACTTAGGCTCATCTATACTTTCATCAACGCTTGCACCAATTTATCAACCTTGAATGTCAGCAACTTCTCTTCCCAGATCCAAAGTCTCAGAGAGACTCATTTTTTATCTGCTGATGAATTGGAAGCTGACTTTTCCTGCTCTGGCACAGGGCAAAAGAAGGGACGATGGTCCTTCTACTCCATTGTGCTTAGGTTTTTGAGGAGCCCTGGTTTCCTCCAAGTACATCTTGGGCCATGATGAAAGGTTGCAAAGCCACCAGTTTATCATGTACACAGAGATGTGAAAGGAAGACCCAGGGTTTTCTCCTAACTGTCTGGAATTGGTGTGGGGAAGTGGAGTGACACTTCAGAAGGGGGAATACTCAGGGCATCATTTGCCTTTTGATTTTCTTTATTCCACATTACTGACAACAACCTGGTGGTGATCCTTTTTTGATGAAAAGCCCCTTCCTTTTTTTGTGCCTATAGTGCTTGATTTTGTACAGGTGTAAGATGAAATTCTGGAAAATGTCTCTCAGGGGGACTTTGAGTACTGAGTCATCTAAAGCTCATTGAGGAAAAGGGAGAGCTGGGAACCTGGGGTAGGAAAGATGTGGGTGTTCTTAGCTCCTGTAAGACAATTAAAAATTAGAGTAAGATAATGGGAAATTCCAGAGGAGCTTGAACCGGGAAAGAAAGCATCATTACATTCGAAGCTGGCAGTTGCAGGTATTCCTGAGGCGGCTCCAAGAAACGTGGCCCCACCTGGCCCCACCTGCCCCACCTGGTCCCACCTGGCCCCACCTGACGTAGTAGCTGAATTTCACCTAGATACTGTGCAACCTAGCAGGTGTCTAGTGGCTATGCCCCAGGCATATGGCTCAGGACTCAGAAAAGAGTCAGTGGTAAAATAGTGCAAATTCAGGCCTGTGTGATCTTGGGCAAATCATTTCATTTTTCTACCACTGTTTCCTCATCTGTCAAATAAGCACATTGGATTGGATTAGTGCCTCTGAACCTTTTCAGTTATGAATATCCCATTTTAATGTCAAATTTCAGAGACCTCCAATCATGGTAGTTGTTGACTGGCCATGGACCCTTTGCAGTAAATGCAAGTAAAAGGACCTTCTAGTTGACCACCTCATGATTCCTAAGTGCTTTTCTAGTCCTTATAGCCTAAAATTTGAGATTCCTCCAAAATATTCCAGTGGAGATGTCCAGCAAACAGTTGATGAGGGACTAAAGTTGAAGAAAGAAATTAGGGCTCAATATATAAATTTGGGAGTTATTTGTATAGGGATAATAACAGAGAATAGGGAGAGAGAGAAAAGAGGAGGAGGGAGAGAGAAAGAAAGAAAGGAGAGGGAGGAAGGTAGAAGGGAGAGAGAGAGAGGAGAGAAGGTGTATTAGACGTATGATCTTGAAGCATAGGAGATTCTATGATTGTTCAAAATAGTCATACTACTGGGATTGAACATAAAAGCCCAATTAAGCATTTGTTAAACATTCCTTTAAGCGTTACAGAGTTTGCTTTAGTTCCCAGTCTCAAAAAATTTGATTTTTAGTATGAAGAAAAGACAAATGAAATTCAGTGGAGTGTGATAAGCAAAGGCAAGTAGTCCAAAGTACTGTAGTGTGGGTTGGGCCATGCAGGAGGAGAGTACTTCTAGTGATATTTAATCTCATGTTTGTAAACTCCTTGAGGTCAGCACCTATGTTATTGATAAGAGCTGAAATTTATATAGTACTTTAAGTGATTTATACGTTGCCTAATTTGAGCCAGTTAAAGACCCTTAGGGTACTGAAAGTAGTTTTCCTGTTTTACAGATGAAGAAATTGGGGCTCAGACAAGTAAAATAACTTGTCCCACAGTCACATAGCTAATCAGTGTCAAAGGCAGGATTCAATCCAGGTCTTTCTTACTCTGAATTTCTCAGAATTTCTTGTTTCACTATATCATACTACTCAAGGTGTGCATTGTAGATACTTAGTAAGAGTTCATTGAATTGAATTTAGGCTAGGAGATCAGGAAAGACTTCATAGGAAGAGGTATTTGAATTGGACTTTTAAAAGTTTCATCATTACTCATGTTTATGATGTTTCCAAAACCTATCACTTAGAGATTGACAGGTCAGTACTTCAGGGGAACAGATCTAGGTTGGAAAGGTGAGTTAAGCAACTGAGTGTGAACTCTGTAAGGAGAAGACTTAGTTGGCTGTACTGAAAGTGAAGAAATGACTGTATCCAGACTGTTCCTTTGGTGGTCAGGCCTAGGCCTCCCAGAGATAGTGTGAAAGAGCCCACCCAGAAGTTGGGAAGCCAAATAGAGCCCAGAATTTTTTCCCCTCACAAATGGGCAGGCAGATAGGGCTTCTCGATCCAGTCTGTCAGGCAACTGTCAACCAGCTGTTCTCCCTTTTCATCACAGTGGCCTGCCGCCATTTCTGGGAGCATAGCCATGTGCCTCCTGCCTTTAGAGGTCTCTGACCTCTTGATGGTCTGGAGCTCTAAGGGTTTTCCCTTGCTCCTTGCGTTGTCAGACAATGGGCCTCTCATTAGCAGATATAGCCCTGACTGGATGAGAATTGAACAGTAAATTCAATTCAACAAACCTTTATGAAGCTTCTGTGTACAGTGCACACTACAAGGTGCTGGGGATATAAGCGTAAAAACAAAAGCCTTTGCTCTCCAGGACCTTATGTTCTATTCTAAGAGAAGTGTGGCATGTACAAATAAGGATTAGGCCAGGTAGGGAGGGATGAAGAAATCTAGCAGTGCCTCAGGAACATTTGAGGAGAGAAATGAAGTAGGAGTTGATTGAGGGTAGGCAGGGTGAAGCTAGGGAAATAAAAAATGGCTATAAGAAAGAGGTGGCATTCAGGCTGCACTCTGAAGGAAGATAAAAGATTGTCAAGAAACAGTCACTTCCGAGGAAGAGCTTGTTCTCTGGCCTCTGGGATCTGCCTCGTGTGTTTAGAGGCCATATCTTTCCTTCAAGGTCTGTGCTAGGAAGAGGAGCAGGGTTAGCCTGGCAGAGCCCTGCTTAGGAGAGGGAATAGACCTGGGCCAGGGCCCTTTTTTCCCTAAGGATCCTTGGCACTCACTGAGGCCTGGCCCAGTGGCAGGCACAAATGTTAGACATTAATGTTGGGGAGGCAAGAATCATAGGAAAATCAGCCAGTCAGCCACCAAATATTTATTGAGAGTTTATTGTCTCAGGGCCCTTTTTGGAGTACAGCTGGGGAGAGAGAATAATACAAGAGAGTGGACGGTTAAGGCTCAGTGGTATGAGGGTAACTCTGAGGACTAAGGACGATAGAGAAAGAGTGCTCTGGGAGCTAGGGTGGTTTGGAGAGGCCTAACAGATACTGGGGGTGGGGAAAGCAGTGGTGCTGGACATCTGAGGTGGTCTTTGGAAATTGGTGAAAGAGGCTATTTTGGGTGTAATGATAGTAAAGAGATCTGCTGAGTTGGGATAGAAAAATGGTGTGTGTGTGTGTGTGTGTGTGTGTGTGTGTGTGTGTGTGTGTGTGTTGAGGAACAGTGAGTGATAAGAACTACTATGTAGTGCATCAGTTCACAGAAAGCCTTAAAAGGTGTTTCCTAAGATTTGTAGTTGGAAGGGACCTTAGAGATCTTTTAGTCCAATCTGGGAAGAGGTATCGGAAGCTCAGGAGGGGGAAGTAACTTGTCCAAGGCTACTCAGACAATGAGGAGCAGAGCCAGAAGCCCAGGTCTTTCTCAGACTCTAGGTTCTCAGCTCTTTCTCCTATAGCAGGTGGCCTCAGATGCTTGATGAGCGTCTGCTGAAGGCTCTTTTGTTTAGCTCAGATGCTACAGCAGGCAGACAGGAGCAATGGAAGTTTCCTAAGCTGGGGTTGGGATATGATAGAAATGGCACTTTTGGAAGAAGGCAGGCTGTTTTTTAGAAGAAAGGAAGGCAGCAGAGGCAGTTTGGGCTTGGAAGTAAAAAAGGCCTGTGACCCCAAAGCGTCCTCTGCCTTACTGTGCAGCCCGGTCAGGCTTCTCTTCACTCAACTCCATTATTAGCTCTCAGCTTCAAACTACCTTCTCTGCCATTTATTCCCTTCTTGTGTTTTCCTCTGTCTTCTCCTTCCTGCCCTCTATCTCTTTTTCCTTGTTCACATTCAAATCTTTATGCCATTCACTCTGTTCCTTCTCCATCACCCAGCATTCTGTAAACCTTACAGCTGCATTCACTTCACCAGTGATTTTATCGAATACCTGTGGATTGACCACCCCTTTCAGTTCCCCTACCCTCCAGTAAGCCTGGAGTTTCAGAATAACCCACAGTTCTTTAGGGTTCCCCAGTGAGTCTCAAAATGGGCCAGAGAGCACAGACTCAGAGTGACTCAGATGGCCATTTGGCCTGGTCCAACTACCTGACCAAAGCGACTTGGCAGGCATGGGTTACAATAGCAGGATCATCAGGCTGGCAGTGGCCCATCCCACTTTAGCCTCGCAATCCAGATGGCAGTTCACTATTCCACCCTTTGCCAAAGCCCCAGGGAAGGCAAGAAGTAGCAAGGCCCTACACTTACAAAGGTCAAGATACACTCTGGCCAAGCCTGCGGGGTTAGCAGAATTTGGACTCTAGAGGCAGCAGGAAAAGGAGATTGTTAGTTAGACTTAGCTGTGGGTGGTGCCTTCTCCGTTCCCTGGGCTTGCGAGAGGGACAGCATCCAAACCAGGACCCCAAGCAGGCAGAAGCAGCAGCTGCAAACTATGTTGTCAAAGCCCATAGGGAGAGATGGAGAAGAGAATTTCTTGTGGTCTTTCCTGAAGCTTGGGTTTGAGAATCTGTGACTCTAGGGCTCCCTAAGGGCAGGGGCTGACTTTTCATTTTCTAGACCATTGCTCCCAGGTGGCTGCACAGTCTGCCTCCTGTGACCCTCCCTAAGGCTAGGGTTACAGGCAGTTACTTACCATGCCTTCTTTTCTCTCAGAAGGTCTCAGACACACCAGTCTCTCTATTTGGTGGGGAAGATGGCTTCTACCTGCCTTGGATTTGTGGGGAGAAGAGGGAGAGAATGGCCTGAGCCTCTGAACTAGATTCAGTCTATGGATTGGAATCTCAGCCTGGATGATAATGATAGCTGTCATTTATGATAGAGCCTACTGTGTGCCAGGCACTGTGCTAAGCTCTAGAGAAGTATTATCTTAATTAGATCCTCATGACCCAGGGGGGGAGGGGGAAGATGGTATTATTATCCCCATTTTACAGTTTAGGAAACTGAAGTAAACAGAGGTTAAATGACTTGCCCAAGATCCCATGGTTAGTGTCTGAGGCTGGATTTGAACTCATATTTTCCTAACTCTAGGCCCAGCGCATTATCCAGTGTGCCACCTAGCTGCTTCTATCAGGCCAGGCTTCTCTGGGGGTCCAGTTTCTCTCCCCTGGGCTTGGTGGGTAGTTAAGTGGGTGGCTAGAGGAGGAAAGTTAACCTGGCAGGGCATTGCAATGCCTTGGGCTAAGGAAGTATGTGTCTATTCACCCCCTTTCCTCATTTCTTGCAGATCTTGAGCAATGCTAGATTATTTTTGGAAAACATCATCAAGTGAGTGCTCTTTACTGTGGCCTTCCCTGTACCCCTAACTGGAGAGTGGTAAAGGGGCATCCAAACTCTTACTCCCTCTTCCCTCATTCCTTCGGCTTTCCCTCCTCCCTGTATTAGGACCCTTAACCCAACCTGCTTAGCCTAGACTTGCTGGATACATGAGGCTGGAATGCCAACGCCCCCTTGTGGCAACAAGGCTTTATTGCAGCTCAGGTTTCAGCTTCTTGGTGCTAAAGTCCAGAGGCCCCCACCCCAGTGCCCTAGCCCCCAATGCCCTAGGTTCCTACCCTCAGGTACGGCATTCTAGTGGACCCAATCCAGGTGGTGTCGTTGTTCCTGAAGGATCCCTACAGCTGGCCCTCCTTGTGCCTCATTATAGGTGAGCTTGAGTTGGGTGATATGATATATGGAGTGGGGAGGAAGGGCAATCTTGGTATAGGACCCTGAAGCCACTTCAGGGAGCCCAAGCCAGGCCTCTAGGAAAGATTGGAATAGACATCCTAATAGGCTCAGTCACTCCCTTCCAGGGGCATTCGTTATGAAGCTTCAGTAATTTCCACGGCTATTCCTTTTCTCTTTTCAGTAGCCAATGGGTTTGCATTAGCTGCCTTCCAAGTGGAGAAGCGTCTGGCTGTGGTGAGTCTCTCTCCTCATTCCTGTTGTACATACATACCCCAGTCTGTTGTGTCTGGGGATGGGGTGGGGTATGCTATTTTTCTCCCCAAAACATATCCATATTCGTTTCTGTTATGTCTTTTTCCTTTTCAGAGGCTCCTTACTTTCAATCAGAGCATACCTGTTATTGGACCCTTGTTACCAAAAGTTCTAGTCTTGTTCTTGTCTACTCAGTCCCTTCTATCTACCCTCTTTCTGCTTAGCTCACCAGATCAGGAACCTCCACCTTGGGTTTTTCTCCCCATTGTTATGTAATCTTGGATGGCTGTTTCTGTCATTTATCAAACTACCCTTGCCCCTGACATTCTCTTAGCATTTACTGCTTACTAATCCGGGGAAAAGTCCTGTAGATATAACAGTTTAGGTGTCATAGAATATGGACCTCCTGTGTACTGTGTTGGGCCTTTTACTCCCCTTTCCCAATAAACCTGTGACTACTCCCTTCACATTCTCACTATAGCTTCCTGCCCAGTTTGTCTACCTGTTTTGGTACAGTCCTTGTTCTTCCCTTATTACTAAGGGGTTTGGGGAGTAGAACACCCGCTGCATCTCATCTCTTTAGCAAGAAGGTGCCAGTTTGGATGGTAGTCAGAAATACGCAAAATTATTTACCTTGGCAATGAGAAGGGCAGTGCTACCCCCAACCCATGTCTTTCCTCAGTACCTCCTTTCTTCCATTTGTTCCTCCATTGTCATTCTATTTCAAATACTCATTGACTTGTTCTTAGTGTTTCATACCCTACCAAGTATCTCAATTCCCATCTTTCGCCAAACATATGCTGCTTTCTCTCTACAAACTCACATTTGTCAGTCCATTTCCTCCTATATAGGAAGTCTCCTGGGAGCTCCAAATCAATACTATGGGAAAAGTTTAAGTAAAGCTTCTGTGGAATTACAAAAAAGGACTGATTATTTCCCTGAGTTCTGAGGGGAGGGGAGATAATCAAGGAGAATATATGGAGGCCATGATACCTGGGCAGGGCTTTGAGGCTGCATAGGATTTCATCAGGCAGAGATAATTGTGAGCAAGGGCATGGTGGTACAGCCATGAAACTTTTTGGAGGAATAGGAAGGATTGTGGGGGCACAATCACTGTTTTTAAATATCTGGAGAGTTATGACAGTGACAGTTTAAACTTGTTCTACGTGACTCTAGAGCAGAAATAGGAATGATAGGTAGAAATTACAGGGAGCCAGATTTTTATTTTTTTTGTTACATTATAGGATATGAACTGCCTGCCTCCCTCCCTCCCCACCCCACACTAGAGAAGGTCACCATTTGACACAGATGAACAAATAAATACACATCTAAAATATATACATACATGTATATATGTCTATGTATGTGAAACCATAATATGCATACATCTCTTTATCAGTTCTTTCTCTGGAGGTAGATAGCATCTTCCTTCATAGGTCCTTTATGGTCAATTTGAGTATTTATAATACTCAGGATAACTTAGTTGTTCACAGTTATTCTTTGAATGATATTGCCGTTACTGTATACAACGTTTTCTTGGTTCTGTTCATTTCACTCTTAATTATTTCATGCAAGTTTTTCCATGTTTTTCTAAAATCAACCTGCTCATCATTTCTTACAGCACAGTAGTATTATATCACAGAAGTCAAAGTAGTAGATGATATCCAGGAAGTAGACTATATCAAAAGTTATAGAAGGGTCAAGGAGGATTAGGACTGAGAAGAGTTCATCTAATTTAGCACTTGAGATTATAGGTTATCTTTTGTGAAAGCAGTTTCTGTAGGGTGGTGGGATTTAGAAAGAAGACTACAAGAGATTGAAAAGTAGGTAGAGAAAATGGTTGGCAAGTGTATGCTATTTTCCTAGGGTTTGGGCAGTGAAAAGGATTTGAGATGTAGGATAGCAGCTTCAGGGGCTGGCAGGGTCATAGGAGAAAGTCTTTTTGAAAATGAGGTATGTTTGTAGGCAATAGGGAGCTACTAAAGAGAGAGAAGAAGGAATGATTCTTGGGACAGGCTCCCAAAAGAGATGGAAGGGGATGAGAACAAGGAGAGGGCTTGGCCTTATCATGCTCTCAGACTAGACCAAAAGAGAAGATGAGTGAAGAAGCAAGAAGGATTTTGAAGTGTGAATGTGGGAGATCAAGGAGCTCAAAGATGATATACTTGGTTTTTCTAAGTAAAGTAGGCAGATTTCATAATGAAAAAGGAAATTGATTTAAAAAAATAAAATAAAGATGGCAAGTATATCTGCTGAAATGAGGATTTGGAAACTTGAGGAAATTTGGAACAACTACTGTGAGGGGTTGTGATTGTCAGTCTGGGAAGAATAAAAGGATTCCTGTTAGCAGCAGGAGGCAGCTAGGTGGTACAGTACATCGACTTCTGGGCCTGGAGTCAGAAAGACTCATCTCCCTGAGTTCAAATCTGACCTCAGACACTTACTAGTTTTGTGACCCTGGGCAAGTCCTTAACCATATTTGCCTCAGTTTCCTCATCTGTAAAATGAGCTGAAAAAAGAAATGGCAAACCACTCTAATATCTGCCAAGAAAACCTCAGAAAGAGATCATGAAGAGTCATGCACAACTGAAAAATGACTAGACAACAGCAAAAATTAGCAGCAGGGACCCAGTTGAGACTAGATATCATAAAAGGGATTCATGCAGTGGATATAGCTTGAGACTATGTTTGTTCTGAGATTCCTTCTAGTTCTATAGTTCTATGAGAAGCTCAGTTTGGCAGGATTGTAGGAAAGCAGCTCATAGAGTCTTGATTCCCTAAGCAAAAGAGTTTAGAATTTATTCATTAGGTAGCTGTGAAACCATTGAAGTTTTTTTTTTTAAAGCAAGGGAGAAACAAAGTCAACACTTTAGCAAGATGGCTGAGTCAACTTGTGTAGGATAGATTGAAGGGAGAAGATACTAGAGGTAGGAAGACCAGTTAGGAGGTTGTTTATCAATCAGGGGAGAGGTTTTAGGCCCAGACTAGGCCTAAAATGACTGTATGAATGAAGAGTGTCTTCTGTTCCAGAGAACAGAATTACAGAATTTGAGAGCTGGAAGGGACCTTAGTGGCCCCTAATTCCAACTCCTATGTGAAAGAAATCCTTGCTGTAACATACCTGACAAGTGGTTGTCCTTCCTCCTCTTGAAGACCTTCAAGTAGGGGGGAATCCACCACCTCTTGAAGCAACCCATTCCAATTTTAAATAGCTGTAATTGTTAGGAATTTTTTTCTGACATCAAGCCTAAATTTGCCTCTCTGCAGTGTCTACCTGTTATTTCAGGTTCAGTCCTCTGGGGCCAAACAAAACAAACTTAATTCCCTCCTCCAGGTGGCAGTCTTCAAGCACCTGAAGACAGTTATCATATCTCCCCAGGTCCTTCCACTGACACTCATGAGACTCAAATCCCTTCACTATCCCAATGCCCTTCTTAAACCATTGTGCTGAGAACTGGACCCAGTTCTCCAGATGATGTCTTACAAGGCCAAGTACAGTGGGACTTGTTACCTTACTTTTCCTGGAAGCCATGGCCCTCTTAATGCAGCCCAGTATTGCATTAGCTTTTATGGTTGCCACATTACACTGCTAATTCATACTGAGCTTGAAGTCTAAAATCCCCAGATCTTTTTCAGAATAATCCATGCCTCCCTATCTGGTACTTTGAAAGCTGCTTTTTTGTACCCAGGTACAAAATCCCTGTTGAATTCTACCTTATTAGATTGAGGCTCCAGTGATCTATCATGGGATTTGGGATCTTAACCTGGGATTTGGGAATTTGTTTTGTTGTTTATATTTTGATAACTATCTTTCAATATAATTAATTTCTTTTGTAATTTTATATATTTTACTTTATTCATTTAAAACATTATTCTAAGAAGGGATCCCATAAGCTTTACCAGGCTGCCCAAGGAATCCATGACTCAAAAAAGATTAGGAACCCCAGCTCTAACCTGTCAAAGTCCTTTTGGATCCTGTCTTTGTCAGGCATTGTTAGCTCTTCCTCTCAGCTTTGTATCATTTGCAAATTTGATAAACATATCATCCATACTTTTATCCAAGTCATTGAGAAAAATATTAAGCAGCATAAAGCCAAGCAGAGATCCATGGGGTATTCCATGAGAGACCTGCTGTGCTGACATTGAAGCATTAACAATTACTCTTTGAATCTGGCCATCTGACCAGTTCTGATTCTTATATCAACAGCAGGAATATTAAGGGGAAAATGAATCACAATGAAGGTTTTTTTAAAATAACATTTTATTTTCTCCCAATTACATGTAGAAACAATTTTTAACATTCATTTTTAAAAATTTTGAATTCCAAATTGTCTGTCTCTCCTTCCCCTCCCTGAGACAGTAAGCAATTTGATATAGACTATACATGTGCAATCATGCAAAATGTTTCCATATTATTCGTGTTGTGAAACAAAACACATACCAAAAAAAAACAAACTTGAAAAAATAAAGTGAAAAAAAGTGTGCTTCGATCTGCATTCAGACTCCTTCAGTTCCTTCTCTGGAGGTGGATAGCATTTTTCATCATGAGCCCTTCAGGGTTGTCTTAGGTCAATAGCTAAGTCATTCACAGTTCTTCATTGAACAGTATTGATGTTGCTGTGTACAACATTCTCCTGGTTCTGCCCACTTCACTCTGCATCAGTTCACATAAGCATGATGGAGGTTTTGAGGAGGATGGTGCCACAAACAGATAATGCAGTTAGTGAAAGAAGCACGTTTTCAGAGGGAAGGGAAGATGGGATGGCCAGTGTGGATGTTCAGCAGACAGCTGAAGATGCAAGATTAGAGCTCAGAAGAAGAGGGAGCGCTGGAGGTATACATTTAAGGGATCATCTGCATAGATGTGATAACTTGAAGCCCTGAGAGTAAATGAGGTTGTCCTAAAAAGAAATGTATCAGGGGAAAGAGAACTTAGAACAAAGGTCAGGGAATGATCGTGTTTAGGGGCAACAGTAGGAAGAATAGGAGAGCTTTGAGATAGTGTTGAGAAAGCCAGAAAAGTTTGACTCTTTCCATTTTTCCTTCCAGGGCACCATCACAGAGCGGGTGGGGCTGCTTCTCTACGTGGCCAACCTGCTCACCATGCTCTGCTTCCCTGCAGCTGTGGTCTTTATGGTTAAATCTATTACACCAGGTACGTCCCTGCCCATACATTTCACTCTTTTATTTTCTGGGCCCTATACTCCACCCTCTAGGCCCTGGACTTTTGTCTCCTATCCAGGTGTCTACCTTTGTCCCTGGGTTCCTAAACTGGGACAGTCCTTCTGATAGGCTTCCTTGCCTCCCCAGAGTGGAGATTGACAGACATTATTGGAGGATGGAGTTGAAAGCCTTTCCTGAGCCTTGCTTGGTCCCTGTCATACTTCTTTTCCTCTGTCTAGAGTTGAAAAAAGGCTTCTTCCTAGTGGGGCAAGGACCAGATAAGCCAGGACTCTTTTCTTCTCTCTTCTAACAGTGGGTTCAGTGTTTGCTCTGGGTGTCTACACTGTTCTCTTCCTCAAGATGGTCTCCTACTACCATGTCAACCTGTGGTGCAGGCAGTACAGGGCCAAGAGCCAAGCAGGTGAGGAGTTTAGAGGTAGCAAGGTAGGGCCAGAGAAGCCCTGTCTCCCAGCCTTGCTGATGCTTTTGGGGTCAGGGTCCCCTACATTTCTCATAATGATCCTCATTGGGATTGCAGCCTCAGGAACCAAAAAGGCCAATGGGAATGTGGTGTCCAATGGGGTGAAGTACCCTGCCAATTTGACTTATCGAGGTAAGCAGGAAAGCCTGGGAGGAGGGGGGGGGGTTGGTTGGAGGACCTCTTTTCCCATCCCTTGAGCCTCTGAAGAATGATGGGGCAAAGCCAGGTTGGTGAGGCTATACTTTGGAGGTGGTGAGGGTCTAGTATTAGTGCCTATCTCCTTTTCTTCCCTTTACAGATCTGTACTACTTCCTGTTTGCCCCCACTCTGTGCTATGAGCTCAACTTCCCTCGATCCCCCCGGATCCGGAAACGCTTCCTGTTACGCAGGCTCTTTGAGATGGTAGGATCATTTGGTTTGATAAGGGCCCTTGAGGCCCAGAATTGTGCCATCCCCTTTTCTCATCCCTTTTGTCTGTCTCTTCCCTAGCTTTTCTTCACTCAGCTACTGGTGGGGCTCATCCAGCAGGTATGGGAAGGGAGATGGGGTTTGGGGAAGGGAGATGGGGTTGGTGCTGGAGGAGAACTCAAGCTGGTGGAGGGGTGCTCTCATAGGATCTCTTAGAGGCTGATGACTATAAAACCCCTCCGCTTCTTTCAGTGGATGGTCCCCACCATTCAGAACTCCATGAAGCCATTCAAGGTGAGGAACACTTTGGGGATATCTGGTATATGTGTAGGAGGAAAAACAAAAGTCTCTGTCTGGCTGAGAGTGGTGAGATTTAGTGGATGGGGAGGTGGGAATTTCTGCTTGTATTAGATGAGGGAGGGGACAAGAATTTCTGTTTAGGTGGTTCTGTGAGGGAGGTGGCAGTGAGGGATGTTATTCTCCCTGCCCCCCAATATGCTGAAGAGGTTGATCCCTATCTTCCCCAGGATATGGACTATTCCCGTATCATAGAGCGGCTTTTGAAGTTGGCAGTAAGTGTTATGTGATCTTAGGGGGTAGCAAGGGAGCAAGCAGGTCATGGAGTCTGACCTCAAAGAGCTCTTCTCACTGTAGCCCCTTCCTCCTCAGGTTCCCAACCACTTTATCTGGCTCATTTTTTTCTACTGGTTCTTCCACTCCTGCCTCAATGCTGTGGCTGAACTCATGCAGTTTGGTGACCGAGAGTTCTATAGAGACTGGTGGTAAGTGTTAGGAGTTTGGAGTTGGGGGCTGAGGGTTGCTTCTCAGGGAATGACACCTGACAGTGCTGTGCTTCCACAGGAACTCAGAGTCAGTCACTTACTTTTGGCAGAACTGGAATATTCCTGTCCACAAATGGTGCCTCAGGTGGGAATCAGGGGGTCAGGTTTGGGGAAGGTATTTTCTCTGGGCTCTATATACGGGAGGACAGGGTAATGGGCAAAACAGAAGATTTGTTTTGTCTTTTGGCTGAACCTCAGATCCAGGGAATAACTCTTGTCTTTCTCCTCCTTGTCAGACACTTCTACAAGCCAGTGATGAAGATGGGGGTCAATAAGTGGATGGCTAAAATTGGTGTGTTCCTGGCTTCAGCCTTCTTTCATGAGGTTCGTTTGCCCAGAAGAGACATAGAAAGGAATGGGGACACTCTGGGTCTCCAAACATGTTTCGTGACCAGGGTCCTGCTCCTTCAGCCTTGTGGGAAGGGACTTCAGAGCTGCCCTATAATCTGTTTTCTTACCTCCCTTCTACCTAGTACCTTGTGAGTGTCCCCCTCAGGATGTTCCGGCCTTGGGCCTTCACTGGCATGATGGCACAGGTGAGATACCCTAAAAATTTCCATCGTCTACTCCCATGGCCTCCTCATCAAATCCCTCCCTGCCTCTCAGGCTCTCTCTCAGCCCCTCCTTTGATCCCTCCTTTCATGCCCTGATCTATAGCACCCAGCCCTTGTGTTTTGGGGTCAAGGATGCAATTGACCTATTCCATGTGTCCCCAGATCCCTCTAGCCTGGGTCGTGGGCCGATTCCTTCAGGGGAACTATGGCAATGCAGCAGTGTGGTTGTCTTTGATCATCGGGCAGCCTGTGGCTGTGCTTATGTATGTCCATGACTACTACGTGCTCAACTATGAGGCCCAGCCGACCTCCTAAGCCCCAGACGTGGCCTTGTGTTGGGGAAACTCCAGGAACATTAAGGGACAGGGCAGGGTGATCCCTGCTCCGACAGCTGAATTGCAGCTATCTCCGTGGCACTTTATGAAAGACTTGTCCTTTGTCTGAGGGCTTTGATTCTACTGGTTCTGTCCTAATTGATTGGGAGTACAGAAGTTCTCTCATCCCTCTTGGGTTTGCCCCCTTGGAGTTCCTGTCTTCTCTTTCCCACCTTTAGTTCATCCCTAAGAAAGGGGAAAAGACCCATCCTGTTCCTGTAGGGGTTGTCACCATATCCACTGTCTCTTACCCTAGGGCATTTGTCCATGTCGGGGAGGGATAGAGCAGTCTTGGCCTTGTGGGTTTGGTTTCTCCTGGCTCCCTTCTCCTTTTGGTATGAGGATGTTGTCCTCCTGGGGTTTCTGTCCTCCCCCAACCCTCATGTCCCCACTGACCTCAGAATGTGTGGGCCTTGAATGGCTCTGTCCCCAGCCCAAGGAGGAGGGATTGGAGTTCTCTTCCCAGGACTGGTCTTGATAGTGACTTTTTAATGATTCTGTCCACGTGACCAAGTCTGTCATTAAAGCAATGTCCAAAGTGACCCCAGCTTCATTAAATTTTCGGTGGAGACAGAAAGGGAAAGGGAGGGGCTGGAGGCAAATGCATACGGGTATTGTGCAGAATGTAGTTGAAGGGGAACAGGACAGTGGGTTGGCAGAGGGCTGGATGTGTGATCTCACCTTCACCTGTGTGAGTGCTTGTGCTCAAGGTCCGTGGTGCTAATTTCCCCTCCAAGGGCCAGTTCTGCCTTCATTCCAGGCTAATGTAGATTAATTAGTGGGGAAAAAGCAGTGAGCACTGAAGAACTCACCTGGCTTCATCAAGAAAAGGTCATTCCCTTTTTTTGACTGGGCTACTGACTGATCAGGAAACTACTGTAAAGACAGTACATGTGACAGCCTCTTGTGCTATTTTTGTAGAAGATGGCAAGATGTGGGCTAAATGATTGTACATTTAGTCAGATTTGAAAGTGGTTGAATGGTCTTATTCAGAATAGTAATGAGTAGATGTCAATGAGAAAGGGGGAAAGAGAGAGAGAGAGAGGAGAGAGAGTGCTTTCTCTAGAGTTGCCCAGCCTTGCCTTAAACTTATCAGTGACCAGGATAAAAGCTTAGGTGGAATGCAGATCAGATTTACAGATGATAGGGAAGCTGAGAGAGCAAACACTTTGGATCACAGAATCTTAAAAAGATCGAGTAGAACAAGGTGTTCTAATGTGAAATTAAATTGACATAAAATGTCAAGTCATATATTTGGATTTAAACAACTGTATAAGTGACAAGACCAGTTCAACAATCCATGTGAAAAAAATCTGGGATTTATGAGAACATATGGAATGAGGTTTCTATAGAATTTGAGTGGGTCATGTAACATAACAAAAAGAGCTAATTCAATTTTAGCCTATACTAATACTAGCGTATTTTCAAGAACAAGGAAGGTGATGATTCCAGTGTTCTCTGCTCTAGTCAAACTACATCTGGGCTATGGTATTCCATTCTGGGCACTAAATTTTGGGAAGTGTGTGCACAGGAGAGTGACCAGAATGGAGAAGAGATTTTTTCAAAGATTGGTTCAAGTCACCAGGATTGGAGATGAGGAGATGTGATGACTGATTTCAGGGCTGGCATTCAGAAGAAGGAGCTCATTGTTCTGATTGGCTCCAGGGGGCAGAACTAAAACGGATGGATGGAAGTGTCACGAGGAAAATTTTCCCAATTGTTAAGAGCTGTCCCAAAATAGAATGGATGGCTTCTGAGATGTCTCAGGACTGTCACTCCTTAGTGGGTCTGATTATATAGGTGTGTTATATTCCCAAAATATGATCTATTAGCCTGACACAAAAATCACAGAATCTCAAAACTGGAAGGGACCTTAGAGGAACTTTAATCCACTTGGTACCTGAACTAGAATAGCGTGTATAAGCTTACTGACTTCTAGCCTCTATTTAGGGAAGGCGGGACCCATTACCTCCCAAGGTAGGTCATTCCACTGATTATTAGGAAGTTTTCCCTTACAGTGAGCTGAAATCACCCTCTGTACAACTTCAAGATGGGCAGTGTCACACCTACTGCATTTACCTGAGTATTTCTCCCATGCCAAAGCCCTGAGCCCTATAGGTAGTCTGATATGTCCCTGGGTTCTTCTACCTATCTTGGCCCCACCTAGAAAGTGACAGCAGAAAGTCTTTTATAAAATCCTCCCAGATAGAGCCATGGTTTTGTAATTCTTACTGAAAGTTGGAGGAAGAAAAGAGAGGGTGAGGTCCTCTGACTTGGCTGGCTCCCAGGGTTCCCTAATTTTAATCCTTGAGGAGGAGGGAATAAATGTCACCATTTTGCCTAGAGATGATAGAGCTGAACTGTATTTTCAGAGGAAGAAACTTCCCTAGTGAGCGGAAGGAGATTGCCTAAGGTTAGGGATGGAGCTAAGAATTAGAACTTCACTCTAGAGGGCCTGCAGAGACGATCATCCATTGGAGTTCCTAGGCAGTTTAATAAAAAAAATCTGGAGTCTCAGAACACTCTAGTCTCTGGAATCTTGGCAACATCCTGAGACGTAGGGATCTCTAGACAGTAGAGACCATATAAGGAAGGGGACTCACACTAGAGGTCCCAACAAGGTTCTTTCTAGAGAAGCTCAGAGATTTGGACATGTGCTGACTCTGGGTTCATTTTTGCTATCCTTGGGTATGTTTCATGCCCTGCCATTTGAGGCTGAGGCCAAGAACCTGGTGCCAGGCAGTTCAGTCCAGCGCTGGGGAAACTCCTGCTCCAAGGATTTATTGATCTAGATGCTGTGCCTTGCCAGAACTCCCTATCATCTCCCATGTTTCTTATCCTCTCAGTTCTCCAGAATGTAGAGTGGCATGCTGGGGCTTGTCATAGATCTATTCCCTTTGACTCTAGGGCAGAATTAGGAGTAGTTAGAGTGGGCAGGGGCAGGGAAGGAGATGCAAATTTAGGCTTTATGTAAGGAAAAACTTTCTAATTTGTTGTTTAGTCCAGGGCTCGCACTCTACCCACTGTACCACCTACCTGCCCAAATGTGGATAGACTGCCTTTAGAATGATAATAAATGGCATTTACATAGGGCCTTAACGTTTGCAAATTACACGTGTGATATTTTTATGTTTGGTTTGACTAGCTGATAACTGCTTCCTTTACAAATCAGGAAGACATCATTGGTTAAAATCCAGGCAGGAAGTACATTTTCTGGGGTAGCCACCAGGTGGCACTTTACTCGAACTGTTCTTTCCCTTGTCTTGGTTGTGCAAGATTCTCAAGCTCTATGTAGCCTGCAATATTCCGTATTGGAGCTGCTCTGCTGCTCGACCAGGCCATTCCACCTACTGACAGCCAACTACTTTTGCATCTGCCTATGTTGCAGCTTCTGGAGTTGACATCTCTAGAATTAATAAATTATTTATTGTTATAATTATCTTGAATCTGCTCCTGTACCTTGAGACAATGATTTTTAAATTTCTCACCCACATGATCTGGACACACAGCATAGTGATCATGAGTTTTCATAAATGTGAAATTAAAGGGAATATAAAAATACTACATTCCACTGAGATAGGTATTGCTCTTTGTTTCCCTACCTTCTACCCTTCTTCAGTTCTGAGAGGCTTGCCCCTCTAAAATTATCCTCTATCTATTCTGCAGGTATCTCTTTTTTCTTTTTCTTTTTTGAGGCAATATTGTTAAGTGACTGGCCCAGGGTCACACAGCTAGTGAGTGTTAGGTGTCTGAGGCCGGATTTGAAATCAGGTCCTCCTGACTCCAGGACCCATGCTTTATTCACTGCACCACCTAGCTGCCCCTTGGAGGTGTTTCATAGGTACCTATATGCATGTTGTCTCCCTCATTGGACTGGAAGCTCTTTTAGGGCCTGGACTGTTTATGGCCCAGAAATGCCCAAACTGATTGGCCTACCACCCCCTTTTAAAAAAAATTACTCAGTGCTCCCCTGGGGTTAGCTTAACCTTTATTTTTATTCAACACCTCCCTGGTGTACCTGAGGCTGCTACTGGGCCTCTTCCCCCACCCAATCCTTCCAGCGCCCCACCCACTTTGGGAACCTATGGAACTTTCTTTGTATTGCAAGCACTTGCACAGTGTGTGGCACTTGGTTAGTGCTTAATAAATGCTTTTTGAGTGACTCACCGGGAAGTAACTTAAACCTGACTCATTGAGAACTGGGCTAGGGACCTCAGTGACAAAGCAAGGTAGGGATTCTAGCATTCAGACTGGCTCACAAGTCTTATCACTAAATGAAATTCATCTCCACTATAGGTCTGCCTCACACTCTTGAGAGAACAGATTGTGTAATCTGACCCCTGAACCTGTGACCTGTGTCTTTCTCTGTGGTTTTCCTATACATTAACTATGGGTGTTACCCAAAGCTCAGTGTTAGGCCCTTTTCTCCTGCAGTGACATCAGCAACGACGGGTTTGGTTATTTAGTTATCTCTCTGCAGATGACTCGCAGATTTGCCTCTCTCTCCACCTAGCTTCAGTTCTGCATCACCAGTTGCCAATTAGAGATTTCAAACATGATTTCCCAGGGACATCTCAATCTCAGCATGTCCAAAACAACTCGTTATCTTTCCCCCTCCTCCAGACTTCCCTTTTTCTGTAGAAGGTACCACCATACTTTCAGTTTTCCAAGTTCATAACTCTTGCATTATCTTCAACTCCTCATACTCCCTTACATCACAGAGCCAATCAGTTGGCAAGTCTTGCCATCTCTACCTCAACCAGGTCACTTTCAACTAATCCCTTCTCTCTATATTAGCTACCACCTTAGTTCGGGTCCTCAGCACCTCTCATTTGGATTACTGGAATAGCCTTCTACTATCCCTATAATCAAATTGCTATACTCTGCTCCCTGCCAAAGTGATTTTTCTTATACTCAGAAATCTTGACCGTGTAGCTCCGTTGCTCAGTAAATTCCATTGGGTTCTTGTCTCTAGCTCAAAATATTTTTCATTTCACTGTTAAAGCTCTTTTCATCATGGCTCCAACCCATATTTGCAGCCTCATTCTACATTTTTTCCCCTCTTGCACTGTGATCCAGCCAAACTGACCTGTTTCTCACATAAAACACTGCATCTCACAGATCAATGCCTTTACGCTGGCTGTCCTCCATTCCTGAAATGCATTCCCTCCTCCTCTCTGCCTCAGTCCCTCTCTTTAAGATTCAGCCAAAGCACCATCTTCACATGAAGCTTTTCTGATTCCCCCTGGTTGCTAGTAAGTACCTTCTCTCCAACCTACCTTTTAATTAATATACATATATAAAATATATTTTTGCATCCTCTTTATATGCTGCATATATTTATACATGTATTTGGCTTTCCCATTAGGATATAAACTCCTTATAAGCAGGAATTGTTTAATTGTGCTTGCATCCCTAGTGTCTTAACACACAGCCTGCCACATAGTAGGTGTTTGAGTAATCCTTGCTGATTGATTTTTATTACATGACCTTGCCTTCTACTTTACCATAAAAATCTGCCTTACTCCATTCCTCCAAATCCTATCCACATCTTCATTCCTCCTCTTCTCCTTTGTTCCAGTTTCAGGAAGAGATAGACGCTTCTCCTTGACAAGGACAACCCCTCTACTTGTATCTTTGAATCCCTTCCTTCCTTTCCTATCTCCTCTAGGAGCCTGCCAGAGCAATCATTCTATTCCTTTCATCTTCCATCTCTTTGCTCAGGTGTCCCTCATTCTTTAAAAAAAATTTTTTTTGTTGATAGCTTTTGTTTTAACATCATCATTTCCCCTACCCAGAAGGCCATCCCCTAGAAACAGAATAAAAAAGAAAGCATGAAAGAGCAGTTTAGCAAAACTTTTTTAATCAAGATTGACAGTTTATGCTATGTTCTACTTTCATAGCCCTGCACATCTGCAAAAAAGGGAGGAGATAGATACTCATATCTCTTCTTTGGGGCCAAGTTTGGTCATTATAATTCCGTAGTTTTCAGTTTCCATTTCTGTTACTATTGTTTCCATTTACATTATAATTATTGCACACATTGTTTTCCTGATTCTGCTACTTCACTTGCATTAGTTCATGAGTCTTCCCATGCTTCTCTCTATATAATTTACTTTGTTGGCCTGGTCTTTGCTACCACAAAAAAAGTGCTGCTATAAACATTTTGGATTATTTTGGACTTTTCATATCTTTGACCTCCTAATGGTATATGTCTACTAGTGGGCTCTCTGGATCAAAGGGTATGAATATTACAATCAGTTTCTTAGTATAATTTCAAATTACTTTCCAGAATGATTGGACCAATTCACAGCTTCATCAGTAGTACATTAGTGTGTCTGTCTTTCTACAATCACTCCAACATTTATTATTCCAATCTTTGGTCATCTCTGCAAATTTGATAGGTGCTAAGTGAAACCTTAGCCTGAATTTGATTTGCATTTCCAATGATTTGTAGCCTTCTTCCACATGGTAATAGCCAACAATGAATTCTTTTGAGACTTGTTTGTTTATATCCCTTGACCTCATCTATTCTCTTTTATTTAATGACCTTGATAGACATCAATATACATGATCATTTCTACATACAAAGAACATAGAGAATTGCTTTGAAATTATGACTCATAATTGTCCATAGCTTGCATTTTTTAAGTATGACAAATTTAACACAATTGTATTGTGCAATTGTACTAATTAGAATTGGTAATTCCAATACTGCCCTCCTTGTCTCTGTCTCTGAACTTCCTCCTGTTCTCTTCTATATATTTTCTAAATGTTTACTTAATACTCTTTTCTTCCTTTCTTTTTTTGGACATCACTATTTCTACCTCATTCTTCCTCCATAACTTCCTTTAAAAATAAAGCCCTGCCTTGTAACAAATAAGTATAGTCACGCAAAGCAGATCCACATATTGACCAGGTCAGAAATATATGTCCCATTGTGCACCTCTAATCCATCAACGCTTTGTCAAGAGGTGGGAGGTATCATCATTGATCTTCTAGAATTATTATTGTTCATTTCATTGATCAGAGTTCTTAAGTCTTTCAGAGTTGTGTTCCTTTACAATGTCATAGTCATTGTATAAATTGTTGTCCGAGTTCCTAGTATTTTATTTTATTCTGTATCAGTTCATACAACTCTTCCCAAGTTTCTCTGAATCTATCTCTTTCTTTAGGCATAATAACATGATGACATTAATATACCATAATTTGCTCACCATTCCCCAATTGATGGGTACTCACTTGTTTCTCATTCTTTGCTAAAAACAAAAGGTGATGCTGTAAGTATTTTTGTAATATAGGTTCTTTCCCTCTTTTGTTGATCTCCTTGATGTGTGTGTATGGTCGGGGAAAGGGGGTGGGAGGTGGTAGGGTATAAGCCTAGTTTTTAAAGTACAGTTCCAGATTACTTTCTAGAATGGTTAGACCAGTTCATAATTTCCACCAATAGTGCATCAGTGTGTCTGATGCTCTCCAACAGCCTCCATTTTCCTTTTTTGGCTATTTTTCCAATCTGATAAATGTAAGGTAGAACCCAAGAGTCATGGTAATTTGTATTTCTCTTGTTAGTGATGTGAAGGATTTTTTTATATAGTTGTTGATACCTTACACTTATTCTTTTTAGGTACCCCCTTACTCTGTCAGCTGAGGGCCTTGATTGATCCATACTTCCCTAAAAGAAATGAGGCCATTTGCTGAGAGCTTCTTCTCCCCTCCTGTTATGTAACTCAGACATCTTCCCCCACTATGCCTCAAAGGAAGACATGGCCCTTCTTCTTGCCAAGGCAAATTTTTCTTTATGCTCATTTGATCCTAACCCCTCCTGGCTTCCCCAGCAGCTTGTCCCTAGCACCATCCTTATTCAGTTTCTGTATTTACTGGCTTCTTTCCTGCCAACAGCAAACATCTCTATGTTCCACTTATCCTTCACAAAACCTTACTTGATCTTAGCATCCCTGTTAGCTATGTCCTATATCTCTCCTCCTCTTCTCAGGCAAACTTGAAAAAGCAGTCTTTACTAGGTACCTATACTTCCTGTCCCCCCACTCACTTCTAATGCTTCTGCAACCTGTCTTCAACTCTCTTTTTTTTTTTTTGGAGAGGCAATTGAATTAAGTGACTTTGCCCAGGGTCACACAGCAATAGCCTCCTAATTGGCCTCTCTGCCCCAGGTCTCTCCCAATTCCCATCCATCCTCCACTCAACTGCTAGTGATTTTCCCAAAGTACAGGTCTGACCATTTCACTCCCCACTCAATAAACTCCAGTGGCTCCCTATTAACTCTAGGATCGTCTATAAACTCGTCTCTATTTGTTATTTAAAGCTCTTCACATCCTACCTTCCCAGTCTTATACATTATTCCCTTCTACATACTCTACAGCCCAGCAATAGTGGCCTGCTTGCTGTTTCTCACATGCCTTTGCCATCTCTTTGCCCTGGCCGTCTCCCATGCCTAGAATGCTCTTCCTTTCTTCTGCCTCTTGGAGTCCATGGTTTCCTTCCAGACTCAGATCAAGTGTCACCTTTCCCTGGCTACCTTTCCTCAGTTGCTAGTGTTTACCCTACTCCTACAAGAACACTTTGTATTCCTTTTGTACGTATCTTGTATATACCTATTTATGTGTATTTTGTCTCCTTCATTAAAATGTAAGTTCTTGAGGATAGGGACTGCGTTTTCCTCTCCCCCATCCCCATTGCCTAGTACAGTGCTTGGTCACATAAGTACTTAATAAATGCTTGTTGATAGTGATTAATTGCCTTTACTTCCTCACTACTTACTAATTTCTCAACTCCTTATGGTCAGGTTTCTTGTAAAACCATTCAGATGCAACTTTTTTCCCAGGTTACTGAAGATCTTTTCACTGTTAAATCCAATGGTGCTTTCATAGTGCTTATTCTCCTTGACCTTTCTGCTGCTTTTGACACTTGATTTTTCCCCCTTCCCTGAATACTCTTCTCCTCCCTTGACTTGTGACACTACTCTCTCCTGATGTCTTCCTATGTATCTGACTGGTATTTTTCAGTCTCCTCTGTTGCTTCACCATCCATATCCTGTACCTTTATCATGGATGTCCCTCAAGACCTGAGTCCTTTTCTCTCTCTCTCTCCAGTCTCTCTCTTGGTGCTCTCACCTACTCCCATGGGTTAGATAATCATGTCTATGCAGATGATTCCTAGATCTATATATCCAACTCTAATCTTTCCCCTGAATTTCAGTCCCTTATTATCAAGTGCCTACTTGGATAAAAGCATACCAATGCATAGTTATATTTGCAGATGATGCAAATCTGAGAGGGATAACTAAACATATTAAAGACAGTATTCAAAAATGTCTTGAAAGGCTAGAACATTAGGCTGAATTGAATCAGATAAAATTTAATAGAATTAAATAAATATAAGTTTTGGTGGAACTAGGAGGAATGGATAGTAGTTGAACAGAGACAAATTTAGGTTTGATATCAGGAGAGACTTCCCAACAACTAGTCAAACAGCATCTTGCTAAATTCAACGAGTACAAGTAACTAGACCCAGACAAACTACAACTCAGGGTACTGAAATATTTGGCAAATCAGTCAACGTGCCTGACCCTTTGCTTAGAATTGTGATTGCTAAGCCACTGTCAGTAATCAGCCAAATGTTGGAGAATGGAAGAAGTGCTACAGGAGAGGTATCAAGCCTGCTCCAGATTAAAATGTAATTGGACAATGTTTAACAAATTAAAATACAATAGAACATGGATAATATTAATTTGAGGTTTTCAAGTCAGTATGCAACAGCCAGTAAAGATCCTCTTGTTTGAGTTTGACACTCCTGTGTGTCAGGACTAGAGCAGGACAAGAATCCCAATTTTCAAAATACTGAAGAGGGTGAAATCTTCAAACTATAGAACAGTGACTTTGACTTAAGTCCTTTGAAATTCTGCACCACATTATTAAGAGGATAGTTTGTGAGCATTTAGAAAGGGAAGCAGTGACCATGAGAAACCAGCACAGCTTCATCAATGGCAGGTCACACCAGGGTAGCCTTTTGTGGGAAGTTCCCAGCCTAGGGTCCTCGAGAGCCTAGGGACAATCACATCCACCATCAACTCTATGAAACTAGGAGTCAAATAAAGTGAGGAGCCAAACAGAAAGGAAAAGAAATGGATCAGTCCAAGGGAGAACGCTCCAACCAGTAGCAGCTTCAACTTTTTAGAGTGCAGTTTGGGTTTTCAAAGCTTTTCAGGCTCTCTTTTTTTAAAATTTTTTTAGGCAATTGGGGTTAAGTGACTTGCCCAGGGTCACACAGCTAATAAGTGTCAAGTGTTTGGTCTGAGGCCAGATTTGAACTCAAGTCCTCCTGACTTCAGGGCCGGTGGCCACCTACCTGCCCCTCAGGCTTTCTTAGTACTAGTACACAGCCATTCAACAGCATTGAGTAGTAGAAATCAGGGAAAGTGTGAAAGCCCAGGGAGCCACAGGAATTGATAAAGATCAGTTTTGTTTTCTGTGGTTAGTTTCTAAGATAGAAGAGACCTCCTTCAAGATAGAATCAGTCTTACTCTCCTGTTGTTGCTAATAAAGAGTTGAATAAAGCACAGCCTGAGAGCAGACACAACCCCTTATGTTTCTTTAGTCTTGGAAGTTTTTTTTTTTTAATTGGGGGAGGGAGATGTTTTCCCAAAACTCACAGTATTTGTTTTCCTAGGAGGGTAGATTAGAGAAGGGATGTAGTCATAGTAGCCTTAGATTTCAGCAAAGCTCTTGACAAGATCTTTCATGCTGGATTTGTAGATAGGATAGAAAGCTATGGGTTAGATCACTGGTTCTCAATTTTATTGTTTTCATGACCCCTTTACACTTTTTATTGAGGACCCCACCACCACGACCACCATCACAGAGCTTTTGTTGATGTGGGTTATATCCAGGGATGTGCTGGAGGCAGCTTAAACTGACTTGAGAAAGCTGAGCATTTATACCTCAGAAAACATTACAAATCGGGGCTTGATTTATTGTTTGTTGATTGTCTAGACTTAAGAGAGTGATGGAGAAAATGGCAATAATGCATATTAAACTTAGAAGTATATAGTGCACACGGTTTTTTTTTTTTCCCTGAGAGGTGGTTGTTAAACACTTACCAGCACACTTGGTAATATCTATTGCTATTTACCTAGTTAGAAATTAAAATTTCATAGTATTATAAAAATAGTTTTTATCTTGTGGACCTCATGAAAGGGTCTGAAGCTCCCTTCCCCCCCTGCCCCCCACCCGGGATTCCCAGACCACACTTTGAGAACCGTTGGGTTATATGATTAAGTAAACCTGAATGACCAGATCCAAAGAGAAATTATTAATGGGTTGATGTCAGTTTGGAGGATTATCTCCAATGGTGTGCCTCAGGGCTCTGCCCTTGGCTCTATGCCATAAGCTTTATCAGTGACTCAGATGAGGGCAAAGCATGCATGTTGGATTTGCAGATTACATGAAGCTTAGAGAGATAGCTAACATACAGTCTAAATCAAAAAAGGTTTCAACAATCTAGAATGATAAAACAAATAAGAAAAAAAGGTATGAGGAACAAATGTAACATTTTACACCAGCTAAAACAAGCAACTTCAAAAATTATTGAATGGGAGAGGTATTTAGTAGACCGCAAGCTCAATATGAAGTCAGTAGTATGACATGGCAGCCAGCAGAGTGACTGCTATCTTAAGTTCATTAGAAGAGGGCTGGTGTCCAGAACAAGAGAAGTAATATTTCTGCTCTACTTGGTCCTTGTTAGGACATCTATATGAGCAACTGGGTTCATTTGTAGACATCACATTATAAGGGTGACAAGGGTTTTGCCATGCCAGTGAAAATGCTGACAGAGATAGCCAGATTCTGCCATTCTCCCAATTTTAATAACTCCTTCCTGAGGCTCACTGAATGGAAAGGGGAACATAAAGAGATGAGTGGGTTTGTTACCAGCTTCAGAGGAAGACAAGGAAAGGTGAGAATCCTTTAGCTACTTATATCCTAGGATTGGGAAAAGGTGATGCAAAGCACTCACCCTAACCCAGTCTGGGGTCTCCTACGTGGGTGAGATAAAAAAAAAATCTGCTATACTACTGCCAGATTTGCACTTTTCAGTGGCATTCAGGCAAGGTGGTAAGGCATATAAGAAGACATATCTAATAACAGCTGGTGGTGGGGCCAGGGATCCTGGTCTTTGCAGTCTGACTATGAAAGGCTTATGCAAAGCACTTTGCAAACCTTAACATGCTATACAAATGTGAGATCAACATCATCATCATTATAAAAGAGCACTAACCTAGCCTCCTGAAGGCAGACTTCCTGGGGGAACTGATTCTGAAAAAAGCACTAACAATACCCCTCCAAGCATCCTCCCTGGGTACTCTAATGCTCAAACAGCGGTTGGCCTTTTACAGAAGCAGCTGGCAAGAAGTGCAGAGCCCTAACCAATGGGACTGACATGGCTATCTCCAGAGTTTTCCAGTGGTAACACAAGGATACCCTTGAGGATCCTTGGAGTTTCTTAGGGAAACATAAGAATTTGCAGGGTAGAATGGTGGGGGGATTATTTCCTCTTTTTAAAAAAGGGACTAAGAATGGTTTTATCCTATAGATTTTCCTCTTCATCGTGTTTTACTCTGCTTTATTATATGCTTTTACATTACTGCTTAGCAATTTGCCCCTCCGAATTGAGTCTGCCCTAGAGGGTATCTTGAAGCAAATATAATTCCTCCTACACTGAACTATTATGTGAGGACCCCAGGTGGAGTAAGACCCCTGTTACATTAGAAAAGACAAACTAGTTGGAACATGTCCAGAAGAGGGTGACTAGCTGTGTTAGGGCCTACTCTGTTCCTAGTCAACTGCCTACTGTCTATCTCATAGAGGTAAGATAGCCCAAAATATAAAGTACTGAACAAAAGGCTCTACATGGATTTTCATCTGTTCACTGTACCTGTGGCTTGCTTTGTAGAGTCTAGAGATTGGTTTAGGAGAGTTGAGTCAGAAATTTGGGTTGTGAATAACCAGATTTTGGCACTGTTGTTCCTTGAGTGTGAACTCCTGACCACCTGGGCAGAGCAGGGGAGACCTCCTAGAAGCTCAGCCAAGGACATGAAGAAGAGGCTGTTTGAGGACACGCCCCCAAATCAGCCATGGAATGGCTCAGATTCTCTCCTCCCTTTCCTTAACCCTCCCTTCGGCCCTTCACCTGACTGTAACATTCAAAGGACCCAGAATGCAGATCTGAGAATGGAGGTAACGGATAACACCTTGTTTCCAATTAGCCACCACCTTGAAGCCCTTGAAAAGTTGGAAAGCCATCATTGGAGCTGTCACTCAATTGGTGGTGACTCAAATCTAGAAGACTTGGAAGCCTTTTACATCCCTCTCTAGTAACCAGTGTAAAGAATAGCCCTGAATAAATCTTGTTTGGACACATAATTATGGTGCCAGTGTTTTTCTTCTTTTCTTCTCCCTAGCAGAGATGCTCATTTGCTACTTAATCACTTTAGTTGGAGAGGCTTTTGACATCAAATGTAGGAACTAAAATGGACGGGAGAAATTGACTAAGTTTCTCATTCCAAACTCTGAGGACTCACATAAATAACCCTCCTTCAAATGGCTGCACTGAGTCACCCTACTTTACCAGGAAGATGAGAGAATTAGAGAACGTCCTCTAGGAAGACATGTTGAAGGACCTGGGGAAATTTAGTGTGAAGAGCAGAAAACATTGATAATTATTGTTAACTGTAAGCCTGGGGCCCCCTTAATATGTCTCCTGAAAATTACGCCCAGAGTCAAGATACTCTTTGGATCAGTATCTATTCAAAAGTTCTGGCTCAAAACTTCCATTCAGTGTATCCTTTAGCAGACCAAATCAGATTTGATGCAAGAAATTAGTAAAAAAAGAAAAAAGAAAAAAGAAAAACACCTAATAAAAAACCCTTCCCTCCTCTTCTCCCCAGCATACACTAGGGGCATACTATCTCTCAGAATCTCATATAACTAGTGGGAAAAGGAACCCCGTAGGTCCGACAAATGATACTCCTAGGGTTGTGTGCCAGGTGGAATTTCTCTGCCTCTGAAGTTGCCACTGGAAGCTTCCACAATGGTTCTGATGTCATCTGCTGGACTGCTTCCTCCACTAGGTTGCCATCTGCTACTTCTCCAATGAGCTGCTATTACCATCTGCGGCTTCACTGCTGAATTATTGTTAGGCTGCTGCTTTACTTAATTGCAGCTGATAGCTCATTCCCACTCAGGAAGGTTGTTTTTGTTTTTGTTGTGAGATAGCCTATAACTTCAGTTCTTTTGTGAGTCAAGTCCATAGCCATAGCCAGCCAGCACACTGAGTTATTTCCACCTTGGAAGCTAATGCCAAAGCCAAGTAAAATTACTCTTGGAGTTTTACTTAGCCATACCAGAGTGGCTGAGTGGAGTCAGATTTAAGCTCAACGTAAGGAAAGACATCCAAAGAATCATAGCTCTCCAGAGATGGAAGGAATTTTGTCAGGAAGTAATGTGTTCAAGGGTAGCTAGGTGGCATGGTGGATAGAACGCCAGGCCTGGAGTCAGGAAGACTTATCTTAATGAGTTCAAACCCAGCGTCAGACACTTATTAGCTGTGTGATCCTGGGCAAGTCACTTGACCCTGTTTGCCTCAGTTCCTCATCTGTAAAATGAGCTAAAGAAGGAAACAGCAAACCACTCAGGTATCTTTTCCAAGAAAACCCCAAAATTAGGCCACAAAGAGTTGGGACATGACTCAAAAAATGACTCAATGAACACAGTGTGTTCACCCTCATTGGAGAAAATAACATTAGCACTTTAAAGTTTGTAGAACACTTTACATTTATTGTCTTCTTTGATTCACATGACAACCCTGGAAAATAAAGTGCTATTGCTATCTCAATTTTACAGATGAGGAAACTAGCTGTCAGAGGTTAAGTAAATTGTGCAGGGTTACACAGGTCATGTCAGAGGCTGGATTTGAACTCAGGTCTCATGTGCCACCTAGCTGCCCTTCAAACAGAGCCTGCATAATCAATTGTTTTGGATATTATAGAAGGGATAGAGCAGCTAGGTGGCACAGTGGATGGAGTGCCAGGCCTGGAGTCAGGAAGACTCCTTTCCAAGTTCAAATCTGGCCTCAAACACTCCCTAGCTAGGTGGCCCTAGGAAAATCACTTAACTCTGCCTCACTTTCCTCATCTGTAAAATAAGCCAGAGAAATGACAAACTAGTATCTTTGCCAAGAAAACCCCCAATGGGGTTACAAAAAATCAGACACAACTGGAAAGCTACTCAACAAGCAGGGATCTTTGGTCAGGGACAGGTGGGGCTACACGGCTTCTGAGGTTACTTCTAGTTCTTAGATTTTCCCTGATTTCCACAGTTGAAAGTGATTGTTCTCTCAAATTTTCCTAGAGTTCTTTGGATTTTTCTTCTCGTTTTACCAGCTTATCTGTGCATATGTCAAAGAATTCCATAGTCTGGGAGTTGGGAGGGACCTCAGTGATTCCCTAGTCCAACCCACATCTAGCTCAGTGCCTGGCATACAGGTGGTGTTTCGTGTTTGTTGACTGATTATACTTCAACGGGAGTCCCTTCTACAACATCTCCAACAAGTACTCGTGTAGCCTCCGCTGGAAGACCCCTAATGAAAGAAAAGTCTTATTTCTCCCTTAATAGGGGGATACTGTAAGCTCCCTGAGGTCAAGAAGTGTGGTTTTTTCTTTTAGGCACTTAACAAGTATCTGTGCAAATGAGTTGAATGTTTATTCTCCTTTCCCTTGTAAGTTAACCCTAGAAAATGCACTCATGTAGCCTGTAGGATGTAGCGATGGGCAGAAGGGAAGAAAGGAACAGCTGCTAGAATTAGATGTCCAATCACAGTGGCAGCAGAAGCCAAAGGGAGGTCATCGGGAATTGTGGAGGCTTTTTTTCTGATCCCAGAGATCAAAACAGGTTCAAGGCCTAGGAAGATCTAGGAAATTTGCTGGCTTTGGGTTGGGGCTCAAGTATCAAATTGAAAACAACAAAACACTTATTTAGGACCTACTTTGGAAACGTTCTGTGCTAAGTGATACAGATACAAACACAAAACCAAAATGGGTCCCTGCCCATCAGAAAATTACATTCTATTGCTGTGACATGGTATGAGTGCAGACAGACACAGAAGAGAAAGAAGAGAAGAGAAAGTTCATTAACCAATGGTTTGTGGGGTGTAAATCCAGAGGCTTTGTGAAGGAGGTGGCACCTTTAAAAAACATAAGGATTCTAAGAAGTGGAGGTAAGAAGGAAGAACATTTCAGGAATGAAGGAAAGCTTTGTACAAAGGCAGGGAGGTGAGAAATAGCATGCCAAGTTCAAAGAACATCTAGTAGTCCAGTTGAACTGTAACATAAAATATGTGAAGAGCAGTGATTTGCAAATAAGGTTGAAAAGGCAGGCCAGAACTTGTAACAATACTTGGTGGTAATGTGAAAATGAGGGTACTTTCCCTTTAAATTCTATGAAATATTATCCAGTTTGTACTGGAAAAGTGTTAACTCAGATTGAAGACCTACTTTTTCCCGAATTGGGAAGGTAAACTAAGGGAACATTAGGGCTATTTTTACCTAAGGTAAGGCACCTGGGTACTTTAGAGAGCAGTGCAAACCGGGGGTGGTGTGTTTGGGGTGTAGGGAGGGGTGGGGAAGGAGTAGGAGATGGGGAGGGAAGAAGGATGCAAAGGTCTACTGGGGCTTAGTTTTTAACAAAGGAGCTAAGATCCTTGGAAGTTAACTGAAGGTCACAGAAACCTGAGGCCCAGGGCTGGAGGGTAATGAGAGTTGCCTTCCAGGCTTTGAAGGCCTGCCATGTGGAAGAGCAATTGGACTAGAATTAGAAGCAGTGGAGGCTCACAAGAAAGTTTCATTTCAAAAGAAGCAAAAAACAATTAGAGCTTTCCAGAAGGGGAATAGGCTGCCTTGGGAGTCCCCATCCCTAGAGATGTCCAAGATGGGGCTGGATGATCATTTGTTGGGGATGCTGTAGTAGCAACTCTCATTCAGGGACAGAGTGGACAAGTGACCTTGGTTCCAAAATTCCTTCTGGCTGAGATACACCTCACAGCACCAGCTGAGCAGAGGGGATGTGCTAAAGCCCAACAGAGTCAAGGAGAAAGGGCAAGGTAAGCCCTGAGCAAAAGGGGAAAGGGAAAGCTTGAACTATGGGGCTCCTAAAGGGAGACTGGGAGGAAAGTCATCGAGAGCTTGGTGGTCCCAAGTGGCAAGCAGCAATGTTAACAGTCCTTCGTAGGCAGGCAGTCTGTCCTAGGCACCTATCTACCTCTAAGCTATTAGAAAAGGCAGTGTTTGGCACAGTATCTGGCACACGGTAGGTACCTGATAAATGTTTACTGACTGATGGATAAATCCCTAGGCCTCAAGAGTAAGAGGCTCGAGGGAGAGGAATATTGCCAATGTTATGTTTCTATTTGATTAATCTCTCCAACATGATGCCACGTCACCTTTTATGTAACATTCTTATATGCATGCTAATTCAATTAAAAAGGTTAACTTGGTTGTACCACCTCCATCTCCCTCACACATATAATACTCTATGCTCTCCAACCTCCTGGCCTTTTGTGTGTCTGCAATGTCACCGTGGCTGCATAAAAAGAACCTTCTATTTGCAAAAATGAGACTTATACTCACGTTCTGCCTCCATCGTTTAATTACCTGTGTGACCTGATGTATATCCTTTAACCTCCCAGGACATCAGTTTCTTTGTAAAATGAGGGGCTTCGACTAGAAATGCCATCTAGTGTTCCTTCTCTAAATCTATGATTATTTCTCCCATTCTTAGAATTCTTTCAAGTTCAAATCAAATGCCTTGCACTCCAGGAAACCTTCCTTGATCTCCCCAAGTTGGTAACATCCTCCCTCCACTACCTTACATAGTACTTTGTTTGTACTTACTTCTCTGGTGCACCTATCATGCAATATCCTCTACTGTAGTCAGTTCCTTTTGGGAACTCCCTACTCTCTCCATCTCATTAATTCCCTCAGCTTCAACTACCTTCTCTTTGTATGGGACTCCCAAATCTCCAGCCCTGGTTTCTCTTTCTGAGCTCCAGCTGGGCACCTCTGACTGCCTCCAGGACATGTGCCATTGATGTCCCACCAGGCCCTCACTCTCAGAAAGTTCCAAATTGAACTACCAGGATTTGGTACTAGGAGGGACCTGAGACACATCTAGTTCAACTCTCATTTTACAGACAAGGAAACTAAGGCCCAGTGACTGACATGCCCAAGGTTACACAATTAGAAAGTAACAGAGCTGGAATTCAAAACTAATGATCTTCTCCACCAAACCTTCACCTTGTTTTGATTTTACAGCTCTGGGTAGGTCCACCATTCATACAAATTTTCTATGTCCTAATCCTAAGCATATCACAGACTTTTCTTTCCTTTCTCCACCTCCTGCCCCCCCCCCCCCAAAAGAATTCTCACAGATCAGATCCTGCTGATTCCACCTCTGCCTTCCTTGGCATCGATGACTATGATGGACCCTTCCCCTATCTTGCTAAGGAACTAGTACATAATGGTGCCTGCAATAACTGTTGCCAGTCCAAGCGGGTATACTAACCTTGGAAGACCATGTGTGTATATGTGTGCATTTTGCTTCATTAATTGTAAAACAAGGGGGATTGTTTAGCTCCTGGGACCTCCAACTGTGTAGTGTCCAATAATCAGACTGTGTCCTTTAGCATGCTTCTCTTTGGGTTCGTGTAGCATGTCCTAGAGGAAACTAGCTTCATTTTCTGGGATCCTAATGGAGGTCTCCACTGCTCTGGGTCTGTGGAGGGCAAGAGGAAATTAGGGACTGCTTTGAGAAGGTCAGGTTCCTAGGGATGGTCAGTGATGAGAACTGGCCCAAGATTGGTCTGGCTGGACTTATGTTTGGTTCCTGTTACTAATAAAAAGTAGGATCTACTAGGGAAGATACCAAGTCCCTTCCATTCTCCACTGACCTGGGAAATCAATAGCTTACCTAGCTGGATTGGGGAAGACAGTGATGCTTAGGGATTCTATCCAGAGTGGGGACACTGACTCCAAGAGTATAGACACCCCAACTGGATCAAAGATCCTAAAGTTGGGACTTCAGGGATCATTCTACACCTGGGACTGTGACACTGAGTGTGGGGTGGTTTGGCAAACATGCCACACCTCAACCTGAAAGACATTGACCCTTGAGGGGCAGATGCCTTGACCAGATAGATGGAATATGCTGAGCACAGAAGAATGGATGTCCTGTTCTGGGGGGGGGGGGGGGGAACGACACCAAAAAAAAGAAAAAACCCCCCCACTAAAAGATGAACATCCTTTCCTGAGGCAGAACACTACCCCTAGGAGGAAAGATGCCTCTACCAGAGGCCCAACATCAGTATCCCTGGTGGAAGAAATACTCTGGCCCCATCCAGAGTGGGAGTCTGGTAGCATTGCTATGGTTATGGAGCTGCATGTAGTGTCTCAAAATAGAACGTTGTATAGGTCATAGTGGACCCTACCAGATTCCAGTGGCTCACTGTTGGGAGATCAGTCCTAGGAGATGGGGGCAGAGTTACAGCTGATGACATTTCCCAGACTGACTGTAAAGCCCTCCAGGCTCTCCAAATCTCCAAGAACAATGGGTCCTGCCTCTTTCCGGAAACTAGGCGGGGCTTGCCCCAGGTTTGGCTCTGGTTTTCTCTGGTTTTGGGTATAGCCCTGGGATCCCTATCAACTGCCGTGACGGTTGAACTTCTTTGGAAGGCAGTCCTGGGTGGAAGAACAGGGCAGGTACATGGCTCATCAGTTTCAGGCTCTAGCTCCACTGGGTCACCCAGTCTTTTAATCACCACACAAAGAACCTTTAAGTGGTAGTGCCATGTGGACATTGGGAAGGGAGAGAAGCATCACAAGACCAAGATGTCTAGGACTTTAGGACTGGGGTGGGTGGGTGAGGAGGAGGAATTATTCTCCTCTCCTATTCCTCCACTATCTTCCTGGAGGGAGCCCTGAACAATAGTAGAAACTGAGAGAATTCAAAAGGCTTGGACAGAGCGCTTCTAATAAAAGTATAGTCCCTCTTGTCCATCCTGGGGTACAGGGCAGAGCTAGGATCCCATTTCATCTAACTCTGGGAAACAAAACCCTTTCAGTTGCCCTTGGCTGTTAACCTCCCCCCTTTAGCTCTCTGGGCAAGACAATGGGGCATTGAATTAGGTTCCCTAGAAAGGGCCCCTTGTTCTTAGACCTTCCCCTCACCCCAGGACCATCTAGAGCCTGTCCTGCCCTTGTACCTCATTTTCCTGCTTTGTCCCCAGTACTATCCCCAGCCTGGCCCTTGTACCTCTTCCTCTTTCCCCTTGCTACTGTCTTGCTTTTCCTGATCTTCCTCTGGGGTTCTTCTGTCTGACTCCCTTAACCCAGTTCCACGGCCCTTAAGGGCTAGGTAGAAGAGCATGCAGTAGGTGTATGGAAACCATAACTGCTTGGGTCCAGAAAACTGCCCTGGTGTGGCAGGGATTGATTTCACTTCTTTACATTCTCCAAACCTTCCCTCAGAAACCAGAAATGAAAACCAACAGGCAAGCGTAGAGAGTGAAAGATGGATAGAATTGTGCAAGAGTGGGAGGGACAGGCTTGGGGACAAAGGGGAGAGGCCTAAGTGACTCATAAGGGGCAGTCCCTGCCCAGGTCCCACCTTCCCTCCCTCCATATAGCTGTGTTTGTACCCAGCGTGTTATTGCTCCTTCTACCCTTCATTGGATGCAGCCATGGCTCCCAGCTCCCGGTGAGGTCATGGGACACTGGGTCTAAGGCTTGGAGGAAAGGAGGGTTTCTGGGTCTGGGATATGTATGGCAGGTTGGGGGTGGGGGATGCTGACTTCTGAACTAGGGCCCAGGCCCTAATCCTGAGGCATGGACCTTTGGAGAGTCCATCTGGGATGGAAGTCAGGACATGTGCAGCCCCTGAGCCACCTGACTCTCCCAGGTAACTTCCCCTCACTCCAATCTTAGGTTCTTGCTACCTGTCTCTTTGCTGATCTTATTTCTGGCTCTAGTGGCTGCAGGTGAGATTCACTCCCCTTTCCCTTGTCCATCCTAGGAATTTAGGGGTGGGGAAAGGGCAGTTGTGGGGAATGGTGTCAGACTGCACAGTGCCATTCCACTCCATGGGATCATGGGAAGGGAAGATCCCTACCAAATCACTTGATTTCCACTATTCAGACCCTCTATGAAGGTAGGGCATTGGGATGGGTTGGCCTGAGACCTTTACCCTATCCCTTCCTTCTGACCCCATTTCCCCAGCCTTGGAGGTTCCAATCTCCCCTCATTATGCCCCTTTGAATTTTCTCTCCACAAGCGGAAGATCCGTTGTCAAACAAGCGTACTCTGCAGACGGAGGATGAAAACGAGGGAAATGGTTTAGAGTCTGAGTCCCTAGACAACCCTGATTCTGACTCAAGCCAGAATTTTGCTGGCGAGGACGCAGGCAGTGAGGAGACAGCTGGTGAGATCCTCCAGGCAGAGCATCAAAGCAATGACCCCATAACTGATGGGGCTGGGATATGTGGGATGAGGCAGTTTTGACCTAATGATGCCTTTTACCCTTCCTTCTCCACCCACCCCACCCCCTTGCCCTTTGTAGACATGGAAGATGAAGCAGAGGAGAATGAGGAAGATGAATCTCCCTTTCAGAAGGCCCAAGGTAAGCTCAGCACTTTCCACCTAGACCCTAGGGGAAGGAAATGTGTGTATGTGTGTGCAGGCACAGCGTACACAGTGTCAAGAAACGTTACCAAGGTATATCACACAGGAAGGGGAAAGCCAGAAAAATTAACAAATTTTAGGTCCTCAAAGGACTGATGGAACCGTGGGTCTTTAACTTAGAGGATCAGGGCTGGGACATCACTGCCATCAAGGGTCTGAAGGATTTCCATGGGCAAGAGGGGATTAGATTTGCCTAGTAAGGCTAGAAGGCAAGGATTCCCTCTTGAGAGAGGTAGGTTTTCATGGTAAGGATAAATGACCAGAAATATTGTTGGAGGGGATTTTCATTCAGGTCTAGTTTGCATGACTTCTGCACTCCCTTCCTGGTAATGGGCCATCTGGGTGTGGGTGTGATAACACTGGGGGTAAGCCAGCCCCCAATCGAAAAGCCATGCTGGAAGAATTCAAGGAGGTAACTCCCATATGTCACAGAATATTCCTCAGATGAATGCCTCAAAGGGAAGATCAATGAAGGGTCTGCCTCCATTCAATACTCGGCATATATAGAAACATTGGGGAAAATGGGTGAGAAGTTACTGCATTCAACTGGATGGGTAATAGATCTGCCAACACTTATTTTATCCATGCCCTCCTCATACCCCCAAAGGTGAAGAGGACCTCACCAGAAAGAGTTGGTGGTGTAGCAACATGAGACTGGGGCTTGATCCCTAGTACAAGACCTATTTCCCAAGTGAAATCTGGTTGACAGCATAGGCCTCAGGGATTGGGGGTATGTGGGCACCAAAAGGGAAGCCAGCCCAATGAGAAACTCCAGTCTGACATTCTTTTCTCTCGCCGACAGGTTTATGAAGCTGCTGCCAGAAGCCTCTGCAGAGAATCAGTCCTTGGGCCCGATATGCTGTTCCCTCTTCCTACTTTATTCCTAGGTGATAGGGAGTATTTGCCCTATCCTCTCAATAAATATATCTGAGAAAAATCTGGCCTTACTTAACGAGGACTGTGGACCAGGGGCGGGTACGTGTACTGCAGTGACGTAGAGGAAATTTTTGTCCTTCAAATTTTAATACAAATCTGAACTAAATAGAAGTCCAGTGACCCAATCACAGTTAGTAGCAGGAAGGTTGGGGGGAGCTCAGGTCAGTGTGCCTTGTATGCTAGCGTCTTTATTTGGGGAATTTCTTCATCCAAAAGGGCAGAAGGATGAAATGCAGAATAAGAGAAAGAAGTTGCAGAGATGTGGGGCAAATCCAAGTAAAACACCATGGACCTCATCCGTGAACTAGGCCGGCAAGAGAAACAGGAGAAGAAGGGAGACAAGAATGGGTCTGAGAAGAGAAGGCAGTGGGGCGTAGTGGAGCACTGACTTTGGAATCTAGAAGACCTGGCTATGAATCCCAATTCCACTTACTGATAAGCTCTGTGACCTTGGGCAGGTCACCGAGGATCGTATTTTAGAGAAGGGACTAGAAATCTAGGACAACTTTTTTGCTTTAAAGATGAGGAAACTGAGGCCTGGAATTAAGGGACTGGGCCTAAGATCACACAGCAAATTTGGAGCCCAATGACTGCAAATAACCCACTGTTATTTCTATAACATGATGCACTCTTAACCTCTCTGGGCTTGTTTTCCCACCCATTAAAAAGGGGCTGGATTAAAAAAATCTTTATGGCTGCTTCCTGTTCTCAACTGTACAACCCTGGAGGGGAGGGTCCTTGGGCACCCCTTCAAACACCTCACCTCAGGACTCGGCACCTTTCACTTGGGTATGGTCCCCCACCGAGAGGCCAGCCCCCGACTTTGGCTTCTTTCCCTTCCTGGCTTCCCTCCCCAAATACTGAAGCCATCTTAGCAGCCTCAACCCAATCTGAATTCAGTGTAACTTCCCCTGAATGCCAGGAATAACATTTCCCATGAGCTGAGAAACCACAACCATATAGCCTCTCTGTTTATAGATCTGTCTGTCTTCATATATATATATATATGTATGTATGTATGTATATATATAATATATATATATTCTCTATATAGAGGGAGAAGTATAAACTTCTCTCATGTAAAAATCCAAAATACAATTCTATCAACAATCAGCGGGGTCAGTACAAAGTGTAACTGAGAAAACCCCAAACCAACCAACAGGAGAACATACGGAGCCAGGGATGGGGAGTGGGGCAAACATAAGCTGCTACCCAGTGAAGCCACAGGAAAATGTGAGAGGTGGTGGGCAGGGTCCCACCCTGCATGCATGGTGTTGGGGTTGGGGTCCTTTCTCCTGTTGACCTCTGCTCACCTGGGGCTGCTTCCATTATACGAAGCTCTGTCCAGAACAGCCCCTTGGGCACACTCTCTCCCCTTGCTCAGGTGGGTGGCCCTTTATTTATGGCCTGGGTCCTATCTGTTGCCAGGTTCCCTCCAACAGGCTTGTCTGGCCCCAAATTAGACTTCTGACAACTTCTCTGAGCACAAACACAAGGGACAGTGCCCCTCTCCCACCCTCAGGAAGGCTGGCAAGGAAGGAGGGGGACCCTGATGCCTGGATCATCCCCCTCCCAGAGGAAGAGGGGCCTTAGGAGACGGCAGGGTCCTTGGCCTTGGTGGGCTCAGAGCCAGACAGCAGGGAGATGGTGGGGTCATCAGTGTAGTCATCCCCCTCCGAGAAGTAAGGCCCCTCCCCCAGTTCGAAGAAGATGGGCAGGTCATTCCCTGTTGTATCCAGAGTGCTGGAGTCTACCAGGAACAAGGGCTGGGCTGTGTAGTGCACCAGCTGCTTCCCTGGGTGGGCAGAGGAAGAGGGTCATGGGTGTGGCGATGAAGGGAAAACGAAGGCTTTGCAACTGGAGGTCATGGGTAGTATGGGAATCCCTTGCCCAGGCTGGTGTGATATTGGGGAGAGGGGTCACAGAGAAAGGGAACAGGTCCCAAGCTAGCCCAGAGCTGAGGAGAAACAGATCTCAGGCACTGGCGTCTGGGACCCCAGGGGCAGGAGCAGGGGATCAAGGGGATGGCAGCCCAAGGTTCAGAGTCCAGCTCACCTGAGTCTGCACCACCTGTCTCAGTCTCCAGAGGCTTTGGTTGCTCCTGGGAGGAGAGGAGGTCCTGGATCTGTAGGGGGTGGGGAGTGAGGGGCTGTGGGAAGGGGAGGGGGGCAGCTGGGTCTGGGGCCAAGGTCTTAACCTCATCTCTATCCCAACCTGGCCTGAACCACCCCATCCCATCCCACCCTACGCCACCTCACCCCACCCCATCTTTTCCCTTCCTACCCCATCCAACCTCTTCCCTTCCTGTCCCACCCCACCCCACCCCACCCCACCCCAACCGCACTGAGGGCCCTGGGGTTTTGGCAGGATCGATTGTGGGCACCCAGGATAGCTGCTAACCATTTCATCCCTCCCCAAGCTCCCAGGGGCCCTTGACTACGCACACTGGCCAGGCTGCTATCCAGGTCAGGCAGGCTCATGTCTGTCACGGACACTGAGGGGCTAAAAAGCTACCAGAGAAAAGACAGGTTGTTGAGTGGGAAGAGTAGGCTTAATAAAGAGGATGGGACAGTGACGTGGACAGGCCCAGAACACTCACATCTAGTAGGGCGCTGGTATCTACACTGAAGCCGTGGGTGGTTAGCATGGTCTGTAGGTTGTCCAGGTTGGAGTCCATGGTATCCAGGTGCTCACTAAGCTCATTTCTAACCAGGCAAAAAAAGAAGGGACTAAGGATGAAGGGCAGGACCAGACCAAAGCCAGCTCTGCTATTCAGAGCACAGGTCAAGGATGCAACACCATCCTAAGCTGGAAAGAACAGGGGGGTAGCTAATTGTGGTCCCCAGAGGACTGGGGTGTTCCTGATGTCCCGTCTGTCTCTGAGAGGAAGCATTTGGGTATATATGAGGGGATGCTCTCACCACCTCATGGCTGGGAGGGAGGTAGGGGAAGAGTCAGGGCTTACAGGCTAAGGGGCCCCAAAGAGAGGCCATTGACACAGCCTGGGACTGTGCACAGATGTGTGGGTTCGAGAAACTTAAGAGACTGGGGCATACCTGGCTGCTACTACTCCTTCCCACCCCAGGGCTCCCTCCATTTCCCCATACAGTCTGTAGATGTGTCCTGGACTTAGTTTCCTGCCTCAATTACTCTTGATGATCCCCCTCTCCACTTGGTCTCCCGGTCTCTGAGCTTTGGTTATAACCCACTACATACCCAGCAAAGTGCCCCACACATCACAGATGCCTAAGTTTTGGCTGGCTATGCACATTACCACCTGATCAACTTAAAACACTACTCTCACGGCAGTCCCCTGCTCAAGAACCCTCAAATCTAGCCCAGCTAGGATCAGAGCATGAACACCCTTTACAAAATCCTGCATAAATGCTTATTTGTGCTCTCCTTGAAGTTGTCGAGTGATGGGGATCTCACTACTTACTGAGGCAGGTTGTTACACTGTGGGACAAGTCTAGCTGTCCTAAACTCCCACCTGGCCTTTAACGGCTTCTCCCCTGTTCCCTAAGACAAAGCCCTCTGCTCTATCCACCGAGCCCAAGCCTTGTCCTTCCCTGTTCTCTGCACAAGGCCCCTCCGCCTCCATGACTGCCACCTTTCACTCATCTCCAGAAGGTGGGCAGCAAAGGTACCGCTGACTGACTGCTGTCATTCCCCTGGGAAGGGAAGAGCTCAGCTGCTGTTGCTCACCCATCACTAGCTTCCCTGACTGGCTTGTGCTAGACTGATGGTAACTCAAACACAGGTGCTTTTGTTGGAGGATCAGGAGAATTTAGGAAGGAAAAAACTCCAGGTAAAGTTTGGACATAATGTCGTATGAGAAGCCTACAGAGAAGACTGAATACAATTCCTTTAAGTATCTGATATGGGATGAGAGACTAGACTTAATTTTAAGTGGCATCAGATGTAGGAGCAATGGCTGTGAATAAAAGGAGGAACATTTTCACTGTGTAGAAGGACTAACAACTGTTGTGTGGTGGGAGGATTTGGCTAGACCAGGATGACCCAGGAGATTCCTTTCAACTGCAAGACTTTTTTGATGCTATTTAGTGCTGGGCTCCTGGAAAATAAGGGTGGGAAGGAAGAGGTGCAAAATAGGAGGCTGAGGACAGAGGTTAGTGCAGCAAGCAAATTTTTCTTGGGCCACAAATTAATACTTGATTAAGACCAATCTCATCTGACCAACCAATTTAACAATCCATTCCCTCTACCAATGAAGACAGAAGTGGCTGGGGCCTGGAAGGAATGCAACTCAACAACTTTCAATGGCTGTCCAACTTTATCTAGGTTAAAATCCAAACCCAGGGTCACCTCAACCCAAACTGTGCTTCTGCCCTCCCAAGGATTCCACAACCTTTGAAGTAAGGTCTTTGAAAACTCCGGCAAAGTCTGAGTGCATGAAGGGGCCCCAAAATGACCTCACTCTGATCAAACTCCCTAACTATCCCAGGGAGGAATGGACTGGCGGAGTGGGTGGGTGGCCCTCACCACCTCGGACCCAACTAGGTCACCCAAATACCTGGAGGAGGCTCTACTATCTACTCCTGGGAGTACCTGGCCCAGGAGGGTGATGACTGATGTGGCTTCACTGAAAGTGACTCTCTCCCCTGCATATTACTGGCCTCATCCAAGCCAGGCTCCCCTTGGGGGAAAGTTCACCCTAGCTGAACACACAGGATATCATCAGAGTCACTGACACCAGTAGGCTGGGATGGGTCAGGCCTCTTTCCAAATATGCCCTTCCTCCCTCCCCCCTTTGGGGGCAATGCTAACCCTGGCTGTGATCGGCAATGCAGAGAGGAAGAGGCAGGGCTGGGGAAGAGGCGGGCGACCTCAGACATCTGTGGAGTGCGAGTCAAACTGCAAGATATAAAAGACAACAGCACATGCCCGATTCAAAGGAGGGACTGAGGGATGAGTGAGGTCTGAAGGGTTCATGCACTCAATGCTTCCACCCTATCCCAGGGCTCCTGGCTAGAAAGGACTGCCAGGCTCTTAGAGCACTGAGCCATTCATCACTTTCTCTGTGGCTGGCCCTAGCCCCTGGGCTGCAGGTAAGCTGGGGTCAAGAGTGCCTGGTTCCCTAGGTGCATGTTGGGGTGAGGCCTGAAGAGGCAGAGGCAGGTGCCTATGAAGGAGTATGTGAGCACATACACAACTCTTTTTCCCATCCAAAAAGGGAGATGGGGTAGACAGAAAGCAGCAGAAAGCAAAGAACAGCCAGCAGGTTAATGGCAGAACCAGAGGTAGCGGTAGCGGCAGCGGCAGCAGCAGCGGCGGCGGCAGCAGCAGCAGCAGCAGCGGCAGCAGCAACACCAACACCGGGGTAGAGGTTTGTGTGGGTGCTGGGGAGTTCAGTTTGGTCCAGCTCTCACAAGCCAGAAGGGAGTCCCAGTGCCCTCAAATGTTTTCTTTCCCTCAGGTTGACTCTGGGCTGATGTGTGCGATGCCTCTGTACACCCACACTCACTTGTCGAGGCAGGCTACGCTGAGGCACTTCTCGGGAGTCTGGAGGGGACCTGGAGGTGGAGAGGAGATGACCCCACCCACAGTGCCAGAAACAGAGGCTGCAGTGCTGGGCTCACTCTCCTGAAGAATGGAGTCGATGAAGGTGCATGGAGACAGGGGAGTCTCCACCACTGAGGGGGGGTGGCCCGGACTGGTCTCCTCGATCTGGGGGCTTCGTGGTGGGCTGGGGGGCTCCTCCTTGATTCGTATCATTGGGCTGATCCTGAGGAGAGATGGGTTTGCCCATACATATAGATACCCAGAAGCAAGGTTGGCATAGCTTGTGGGGGCACCTCCCCAAGGTCCAGCTTCTTCTCCTCTTCTCATATCCCCTTCCCTCCTTGGGGCTTTGCGGTCTACAGTTTCTATCACTGTGAACTGGGCCTGAGGCAGGGGTTACAGGAGCAAGAAGGCAGGAGGCCACAGGGTGGGTGCTTACAGAGGAAGAGGAGGGAGGCCCATAGGAGAAAGGCCAACACTAAAGTCAAGAAGGTTCCCTATGGCCTTGAGGGCAGAGGGGCAGCCTGCCAAGGAGTCAAAGACCTGACCCTGAATCTGTGTCCGTAAGGCAGTACAAGGGGATGCCAAGAACAGGGAGGAAGGTGTGATGCTGGGGCCCTACCTCTCATCCACGCTGCCACTGGGGGAGGCCGAGGGGCTGGATTGGGCCAGCTCTGTGACATCTGAAATGATGGGTCCACTATTGGCTGCGGAGTCTGAGGAGTATAGGTTGGAGCCACTATAGGTTGGGGAAGAAGCCTGGAACAGCCAAACAGGGTTGAGGGGGTGGTCAGGGCAGCAACCCTAGCTTCTTTTTCCCTCCTCTTCCTTCCCCCATCATATTAATGGGTGAGGTCTGCTCTTGAGAGGTTCTCCACATGGGATTTCTTTCCAGGGGCAAGCTCTCTCTTCCCTGTCCTGGAAATAGGTTTGTGGACTTCATCCAATCCCAGCCTCCTGACTCCTTCCTGATCTCTCTCCTCTCCTGTCTCTTCGGCATTCCCCTCCTCCCAGGAATATTATCAAATGAGATCCTATTTGCAAAGTACTTATCCCAGTGCCTGGTACACAGCAGGCAGGCATTTAGTAGGTGCTTGTCCCCAACCCCTCCCTCGTGTGCTCACCGTGTAGGGAGACGAGCCATGGACGTGCTCTAAGGAGTACTGGCGGCTGTACTTGGGCATGGAATGTGCCGAGCTGCTATCATTCAACATCAGGGGGCTGCAAGGGAGGGAGTCCCAAGAAGGAGAGGTCAGACAGAAAGGGAAGAGTGTTCAAGGAGTACGGGTAAAAGGTATCCAGGGGAGGAAGGGCTGGGCCGGCTCTCCTCGGGAGAGCAGGGTCTGTTCAGAGGCTATGGGACAAAGATGAGGTGGGGGTGATGTGTCCTGAGGTCTGCTCTGAGAGCCAAAGCAAACTACTCACATCTTCCTTTTCACCCCCAGGATCCGGTTCGACTGGACGAGAGAGATCAGGAACTGGATCAGCTGTACGAACAGAGAGAAGGTGGTCAGCTTAGGCTCCCTATCCCAAGGCCTCAAGCATGTCTGCTACCTTTAGGTCCAGGACATGGAAAGCAACCAAGGGGGACCTACCCTTTCTCCTCTATTTTCACAAGCTCTCACCTTGTTGACTACTTTTTGCTGTTGGGCGTGCTTCTGCCGAAGGCTGGCAACCTCTCTCCACAGGGCTTCATTCTCACTGCAAGAAAAGCAAGGAAGGGGGATGAGCAAAGAGGGTCTGGGAACCCACAGTACCCCAGACCAACACTGTGCCAAGCACTTCACAGGGCCCTGGAGGAGAGAAGCTGAGACCCTCACGGAGGTCAGCTTCATCCAGGAACGTCAGAGGTTTCAGATGAGAAAACTGAAGTGAAGTGATTTGTGCTAGGTTACACTAGTCATAAATAGCAAACACAGGATTTGAACCAAAGTCCTCTGACTTCAACTCTGGGGCTTTCCCCTGCACCACACTAAGCTTCGTGGCGGAGCGACAAGAGTGAGGGAGGAGGGACTCCCCTAGCCAGCTCCTTGCTGCTCCCTGTGGTGGCTGAGTCTGGGGACGCAGACTGGCCCCAAACAGGGAGTGGCTGCTGAGTCTGGGGCACAACGTCTTCAGCCTCCTCTCTCTCTCTCTCCCCTCCCCTTCACTGGCCAGGCCAGCTGGAGAAAGAGGGTATTCACTCAACCAAAGCTTCTTCGGGAAGGGAAGGACAAGTGTGTCCTGCTCCATAGCAGCAGAGGGAAGAGAGGCTGGACCAGAGGAGAAAGCCTTGGTCTCAGCACCCCAATCCCCCAATTCTGGAAAATCAGCAAGAAGGGACAAGGAAACATCAAGATAACAATTTTGTTCCCTTGGAACTGTCATTGGTGCAGCTTAATTAAACATAGCCCCAGATCTCGTCACACAGCAATTAGGACAGGTTATCTGATGAAGCAAGGTTCTGGGGCCTGGGATATGCCAGGCAGCACACTGTTTCTCTTTGTGTGTTGACCCCCCCATTTATTTTTTTTAGCCTGCTTCCTGGCTTCTATTAGCAATCCAGAAACTGAATCCTTAAAGGACTCAGAAGATAGAAATCTACCCAGAAGACAATGTGCGTTGTCTTTGACCTCACTGTTGTTTATCCTTCATTCTGGAAAAGGACCATGACTTCAGGAAGCTGAGGGCATGATATGCAAGTGAACTGGATTTAAGTGAGGGAGGGCTGTGCAAAGTCACCAGCCTCACCTTCCCCTCTGGAGCTATCTGGGTCCACAGGCCACATATATATCAGGACAACTGGATATGGCCCTGGATACAATGGGAGACCCTGGCCTTTTTAAGCAAAGGTCTTTAATAGGTCTCAGTCTGACTGAGGCAATGCCCAATCAGTGATTAAGGCTAGGTAAGAAATGAGATAAGAGAATGGCCTCTTTCACTTAATTAAAAAAAAAAAATTAATCTGGGAGAGGAAGACCCTCTGGGTTTCTCCCCAAAACGCAAACAACTACTATTTACTTTCACTCTGAGCCAATCAGATGGCTCTGAAGTGGAAAGTGAGGCTGGTGACTTTGCACAGCCTTCCCTCACTTAAATCCAATTCCCTTGCATGTCATGACATCACCTCTCTGATGTCACCATCCTCTTCAAGAACGAAGGACAAACAACATGAGTAGTAGTAGGAGCTGCCCCACTGGGGACCCCACTGGAACTGGCCAGTTGGACAACACAGTTCCCTCCTTTTTTCTTTGTCTTTCCCTTCCCTTCCCTCTGTCCACAAAAGGTAACATACTCTTATCATCAGATGCTCTGCTCAAAGGAATGGAAATTTCGATCACTGAAACCTCACAAGATATCTTGGGGTTTACAGCTAGATTTCTTTCTTAAGGACCATGCCTTAAACCCAAATCACTCTGGCTCTCACTGACTAGCTAACAATAGGTCCCAGGCCAAGCCCCACTTGGTCATTGTAAAGGGAAGGCACACTGGAAGAGGTGTTTCCCATTGGGCAGAATAGACTCAGGTAAGCTGGAGGTGGGGGTTGGAGAATCAAGATTCTCATAGGAGACCATGGCTTCCACCCAACTGTGCCATAGGCCAGGGCTCTAAGCCCAGAGAAATGGTACCCTTTGACTCAAAGCAAAAGATCCCTCAGTTAAGGCACTGTTTGGGGGAAAAACTAAATTACCTTCCCAGGACACTTGAAGGATTTAGGTATCTGGGGGAAAAAGGGCTTCTAGAATGTATTTCCGTCAAGCCTCATGCATTTGGATTGAGTTCTCTGAGTGCAGGAAAGGGGCATCCTTTCCCTTCACTCTATTAACTCTTGGTAGCTCCTGACAGAATGAAGAAGAGGCAATGACCACTTGATAGTATTGGTCCCAGGCTCTAAGCTTGGGAGGGGAGCGGGTGGCACTGGTCTCAGTCTTAGCTCTTCACTTTCCACGACCTCCAAACAAAACCAAAGCAAAAAACTCATGATGTCAGGACTGTACAGCCCTGCCAGGATCCTAGCACTGTGGGCTGTCAAACTGCCAAAGAGCAGTTAAGGATTAGCATCTGGGAGTACTTGTGTATATCTGAGCATGCATATGCCTATGCTTTGGGATCAGAAAGAGTAATAGCAGAGTATGAAGGAATCTGACTTAGCATGGGTGGTCAGATCAGATGGAACCTCCAAGTGGAGAACAAAGGCAAACAAGCGGCTGGAGTTAAACACAGAGGAAGAAAGGCATTCTTAGAAGATGACTGCTATGCATTTGTGTTTCTCTTTTTTTTGGGGGGGTGGGGAGTGGGGGGTTGGTGAAGGGTGAAGGTTGGTGAGCGGCAGGATTGTGAAATAACTAAAGTCCTGCCCTTTCACATGAACACCCCAAGAAAGGGGTCTGTGTTCTTCCCCATCCTCCTCCCTTTGGAAGAATCAATCTTTCCTAACACATGTCCAGAGAGGAAAGTGATCAGCATGGTGAGAGAACTGAGAACTGGATATGATGCCATGTAAAGATCAGCTAAAGTTAGTGGGGGTGTGCAGAGAAGACTGGTAGGGCCACGGGAATCATCAAATACAGGGGTCCTCGTTATCTGAGTTCTCTAAGTTAAAAGCTTCCATTCAAATTAGACAGGAGGTACAAAGGAATCTCCCTGAGGCATAACTGGATGGTTCTCTCACATACTAAATATACTCTAGTTCTCCCAAATCTTCAATTTCACTACCATGCTCCCAGTCACCTAGGCTTGCAATGTAGATATCGACCTCTATTGCTTACTCTCACCCCACATCTAACAAAAATAGCTATCATTTACACAGCACTTTAAGGTTTGCAAAGTGCTTTACAACTATTACCTCATTTGATTCTCACAACAACCCTGAGAGGTAAGTGCTATTATTACCGCCATTTTACAAATAAGTAAATGGGCTGAAAGAGGCTGACTTTTCCACGGTCACATAACAACTAAGTGTCTGAGCCTGGACTTCAACTTTTCTTCCCAACTGAATTAAATTCAATTAACATTTATTAAACGCCTACAATGTGCTAGGCATTGTGTTAAACGCTGGGGATACAAAAAAGGAAGACAGCCCCTGACCTCAAGGAGCTTACAATCTAAAAGGTGAAGACAACATACAAAATGAAGCTGGAAGTGGGGACACCAGGGGGAACCTGGCCGGGGGGCATCTTGTTCCAAGGAATAGTCCTTCAGTCCACTGACTTGGCGTCTGTGATGTTCCCTTAACAAGATGCTCCATCCCCTCAAACTGCAATTTTTACTGGCTATCTTTCCTTCCATGTCTGGCATTCTCTCCCTCCTCTTCTCTGCCTCCTGACTTCCTTCAAGTCTCAGTTAAAATCTTCATCTTCTACAAGAAGCCTTTCCTGATCCTCCTTAAAGCTAGTGCTTTCTTTTGGACATTATCACTAACTTATTCTGCATATATCTTGTTTGTACAGTTACTTACATGCTGTTTAACACCATTAGACTGTAATATCCCTGAGAGTTTTTTTTGGGGGGGAAGGGAATGGGGTACTTTGTACCCCCCCCAATGCTTAGTTTTTAATAACTGCTTATTGACTGACTAGAATTATTTTCCTTGACTTTTTCTAAGTAGGGATTGATCTCCTTCTATTTTTAAAGGGGTATTCTATTTTTAAAGTATGGTAGTGATGGTGATGCAGAAGAAAAAAGTAAAGGGCCACTGAAACATTTTTAAAAGTGCAGAGGAAAACAGAAGTTAGAAGGATGTACAGACTTTTTAAAAAAAGTAGAATGGAATGACATTCAGTTTCATATATAACCCCTTTTTTGTAAGGGTATAGTATAAAAAAAATTTCTAGCTTTGATCAATATTTTTCCTTTCAAACTTGTCAATATTTTATTTGGTCTTCAGAATTTCCAATCTGGTGTCAAACTGGGATTTTTCTGATTTGTTGCTTTTTAAATTTTTTTTTTTAAAATTTTTAGTTGCATGCTCTATTCAGTATCTTTTTCTTTTTTTGCCTGATGAAACCATTCAAAGAGATCTATTTTCCCTTAAAGGCATCCCCTTAGATTTGCTATGTTGTCTCGTTTCCATTTTCTTTGATGAATTTTTCCTTTGTTTCCATGATCTGATCTACCATTTCTTTAGGATGAGTCTCCAATTAATCTTTAATTCTTTTTTAAAGGCCTTTAGTCAATCTAGTTTTATTGCACTGTTTTGAGTAAAGGATGTGTCTTAACATTTTTGTATGTTGGTAAGGTATTTATGAGCTAACATATAGTCATTTTTTGTAGAAGTGCATTGTATAGTGGAGGGATATGTATAATCCTTTTTGTTCCTATTTAAAAATGGCCTGAGATCATTCCAAACTTTTCTAAGATTCTATTAAGGTGCTTAAATTTGTTAGATTTGTCTAGTTCTGAAAGTGGTACACCGACTTAAGAGTTTTACAGTGTATTTCTTCTTATATTTAGATCACCTTTTCCTTTAGATGTAATTTAGTCCACACATATTAAGTGTTGCTATTGATTTGCTGTCTATGGTACTTTTGAGCATGGGGTAGTTTCCTTGCTAACACATCTATTTTTGTTACCTTGTGCAAGATGATTTCTCCACCCTCCTTTTCTGAGTTCACCTGAAGCATAATAGTTTTTGTTCCACTACTTTAACTATGTGAATCTTTTATGTTTCAAGGGTATTTCTTGTATATATTCTGTCAGATTCTGCTTTCTAATCCATTCTGCTAATCCTCTTGTTTTATGGGTGAGTTTATCTTGTTAATGTTCAATTATGACTGCTGATGATACATTTTTCTCCATCCTATCATCAAGTACTTTTCCTTGTCTCCTCCTTCTCTCTTTACAAAGAAGGTGGTAAAAGAGCCATGTTTCCATTCTGCTGCCCCTCTTCTCTTCCTATCCCCCTGTACCTCATCATAGATTTTTACTTCTTTCCTTTTTTTTTTTGGTAAGGCAATTGGGGTTAAGTGACTTGCTCAAGGTCACACAGCTAGTACATGTCAACTGTTTGGTCTGAGGCTGGATTTGAACTCAGGTCCTCCTGACTTCAGGGCCAGTGCTCTATCCACTGCGCCACCTAGCTGCTCTACTTTTTTCCTTTTAATGGCAGCTGGATGGCACAGTGGATAAAGTGCTAAACTTGGAGTCAGGAAAAGCTGAGTTCAAAACCTGTCTCTGACACTTACTATGTGACCCTGGACAAGTCATTTCACCTCTCTTTGCCTCAGTTTCCTCATCTGTAAAATGGGGTTAACAATCACCTACCTCCCATAATGGTTGTGAAGATCAAATGAGATAATAATTGTAAAGTACTTAGCATAGTGCCTGGCACGTAATAATCAGCATATGTGTTAACTATTATTTTATTATCTCTTCATATTCCACCTTCTGATACTAGAGCTTGTTTTACTTATGATTAATCCATTACCAATTTTGTCATTTCCCTTAAATCTCTACTTTCTTTAAGTCTGTTTCACTGTGAGTTTAATGTATTTTTACACCAAACTTTGTGTGCATGTGTGCATGCACACGCTTAACTCTGCTCTGTCTAGTTCAAACAAAACTGAGGTTCATGTGATGTACATTTCTCCTATCTCCTTACTCCATGTTTGTACACTCCTCAGCTCCTGAATGCTTATTATGTGAGACAGTAAGTTCCCCCCCCTTTACTCTTTCTTTCTTCCCTAATACATTCCCTTTTCCCATCCTTTCCTTTGTTCTCTTAAAACTATCAAAACACAAGAAAACCAGTCCCAGGTGCTCTGTTTACCTCTATGACCCTTGAAGATACCCGAGCTTTGAAGAGATACTTGGTATCCATTCCATTAGAGTTTTACTATTTCATCATTGTATAGGCTTTTCCAAATGCTCAAAAGTATTTTACCTAATTTTTCCTTGATAACTGTGTTTGCATTTCAAAGCTTCTACTCAGCTCTTTAGGTCAAAAATGCTTGAAAGTCCTCAATTCTATTAAAGATCCATTTTTCCCCCCACTCAAGGATTATTTTCAGTTTTGCAGAGTAAATTGTTGGTGGTGCAGAGGACAGAGCATTGGATTGGAGTCACTAACACCTGATTTCAAATATAGTCTGAGCTACTTAGGAGCTATAACCCTAGGCAAGTCACTTAACCTCTCTGCCTCAGTTTCCTTATCTATAAAACAGGCATAATAGCACCTACTCCCAGAGTTACTGTGAGGATAAAACATTTGTAAAGCTCTTTATAAACCTTTTAAGTGCTATATGCATACTATTATTTTTGGTTGCAAGCCTTTTATGTTTTGCTTTTTTGGAATATCATACTTCATGATCTTCTTGCCAGTGGAAGCTGCCAAGACTTTTTGTTCCCGACTGTGGTTCCTTGGTCTTTGAACTCATTCATTCTGGCTGCCTGCAGTGTTTTTTCTTTGACGTGGAATTCTGGATTTTTGATATGATGTTCCTAGGAACACAGTTTTCATTTTGGTGCTTTCTTTCCGTTTTATTTTGTTTTTTAGTCATGATGTCCAGGTAGTACATCAATTCTTAGATTATCCCCTTTGACCTATTTTCCAGATTGGTTGTTTTTGATGATATTTTTCACTTTTTCTGCACCGCCCCCCACAACCTGGGCTTTTGCTTTTTAATATTTCTTGCTGTTTCATAAGTTGCTGCCTTCTGTATGGCTCACTCTGTCTTTGAGGGAGTTCAATTCTGGAGAAGGTTCACCATCTTCAGTTTAATTCTAGGCCATCCATTCTCTTTCCCATTCTCTCCACCTTAGCTCTTATTTCATTTAACATTACAGTTTTTCCTCTTTCACTTCACTTCTTGCTCACAGTTCTTCTTCTTGTCCTTGTGGCCAGATCATTGTTTTCTCTAAGGCTCTACTTGGATTTGCTGTGAAATTACTCTCCTTCCAGACTATTTCTACATTGTGTGTTTTCTTTTGTGTATACCTATCTCCAGCCTCAGTTTCTGAATTAGGGTTTTTTTTGGTTGGGTCAGACTCTGCTCCCTCCTGTACTAAGGTAGTACAGCAGCCTTGGAGTTAGGAAGACTTGAGTTCAAATCCTATCTCAGATACTTACTAGCTGTATGACCTTGGGCAAATCCACCTTTCTCAGACTGTTTGTTCATCTGGAAAGAACCTACCTCACAGGATTTTTGAGGATCAGATAAGAGAATACATGTAAAGTGCTTTACAAACCTTAAAGTGCTATAATAAACACTGACTGCTATTAATATTCCTTTTGCATGGTACGGGGAGGCCTTGCTTGGTTGCTAAGACTGAGTCCTGCCCTCTATAGTTATTTTGGGTTTTGACTCAGTCTCTAAATCAGGTTTGATTTTAGGTTTTAGCCTCCCCTGCTATTCTTTGTTTTGACCCTGACAGCCCCAACCACATATTTACTGAGCTATTAGCAGACTTCCTGCCAGATCCCAGGTGTTGCTCTGGTACTGTCTCCTGCTATGGGTCTAGGTTGCTTACACACTGTGTATCCTACCTATCCTTGATTCCACTCAGAACAGATTTCTGGCTGTCTTCTTGTGTAGTTCTGGACTGGATGAGTTTATAGTCATTTTTCTTTGGTTTTCTTTATTAATGTTCCTACTTGTGAATTTCTAGCACTTAAATGGAATGTTTTGGGGAATGAAGGGAGGTTGGGGTCCTCTTGGTCTTAATAGCATCATTCTTGGTCAGAGGAAGAGGCCTTAGAGATGATTTAATGGACATGAACCTCTTTATGGATCTCACAACTGCTATGAGGAAATGAAGAACTGTTATAATATTTACCTCTAGGTCCCTTCAGTGGCAACTTAAGCCTAGTAACGCCAGGAAAGTCAGAGGGTCTAGCCCCAAGACTAGTGATAGGGTCTGATGGAACCAACTGTCCTTACTCTCTCTTCAGGGCCAACTGCAGAGGCTATAGTAGGCTCTGTAAAGCCCGAGTAGGTGACAGGATGTTTTGAGGTAATTTCCTTTGGAATGTTCAAGAGCCAACAGGTGAAGCCCCTGACTGAGAACAACTCTATAAGGCTGGGGGAAAATGCCCTGGTCCCACTACAGATTACATTTATGGGTTGGGAGTAAGGGCATTAAATAGTATGGTCTGCTTTCTTAGTTGAACATCACACGAGTGATTGTGGGGGAGATTGTGAAATGCCAAGAAGTTTCCTATCAAGCTGCAAATGTACGTGTGATAGAAAATGACTATCCTTGGGCTGGGGAGGAGGTGATAAAAGGCAAGTCCTGGGATATGGCGGTGGAGGTGTGAGGGTTCTGTTTACATTTCATCATTACTTATAATGATGTCTGGAGCTTGCCTCCTAGGATTCAATGGGCAGTAGATGAAATCAATGTGGAAACTTCACTGAGGGAACTGACAAGGGCTGCTTGGCTTGAAGACTATATGGGAAAATTCCACAGGGGCTTGGGACTCTAATACAGAGAGAGGGGAGACAGGCACATATGTCAAAGGTTAAAGAAGATGAAGCAACATCCCAGGAAGTACAAACCTGTGTGAGATATGTGGGCCGAGGGAATTCATAGTAATGGAGAAAGAGATGACCTGAGGAGGAATTTCCCCACATGAATTTCATGCTCCCAACAGTTGGGTTTTAGAAGAAACATACTGTCTTAATTGTTGGCCAGCGTCACACCTTCTCTAGTTCTCCAGGACTCAGCTGTTCTGTGCAGTATGCCGCATGAGGCCTCTCTTTAGGGGATATATGGGACTCAGGGGGACACACGGTCCAATTTGAGAGGCGTTACAATACCAAAAGCAATGGAGTAACAACAAGAGGAAAAGAAAAAAGAAGCTTGGAAACACATAGCAAAGGAAAAATAGGGTGTGGGGCCTGAGGAGGCCAAGCTGGTTTGATAGAGATGGGAGAAGGTATAAGCTCTGAAGGTTATAGTCAGATGTTTGATGTAACAACAGCTAACATTTATAGAATGTTTTAAAAGGTTAGCAAAAAAAAAGGTTAGCAAAGCAAATTCCCTATTTTTTCTCATTTGATCCTCACAACACTGGGAGGTAGGTACTATTATTATCCTCATTTTATAGAGGAGGAAATTGAGGCAGAGGTTAAGTGACTTGTCTGGGGTCACATGGACAGTAAGGGTTTCCTAGACTCCTAGCTCAGCATGATATCTAGCTGGTCATGGTATGGCTGGTAGTAGTGGCTACCCAAAGGGCAAGCAGCAGAGAGGCTGAGGTAATTGGCACAGGGGTGAGTGTGAAAGATGGCGCTCAGCCTTAAGGATGGGCACTGGATGCCTTGGTTACCCAAGGGCTTTTCCTTAGACAGGGCATGTGACGTCTTCAATCTCATGATTTATTACACATGCCCAGGTTCCCCTGTCCTCCACTTCTACTGTAGCAGAGACTGGGGGCTGGGGGGGGGGGGGGAGAAGAGAAGAGCTGATTGGAGAGTGGAGCCTCTCTCAGGCTTCTTCCAAGCTGTCAGGGGGAGCCAGGAGCACAAGCTTCTGCAGGGCAGGGAAGGGAGGAGAGTTAGTTAACAAGTGCTTATTAAGCACTTATTCTGTCAGTAGGCTAAGCTCTGGGCTTAGAGAAAGGCAAAAACACAGTGCCTATCCTGAGGAAGCCAAGATGCTAATAATTTTGCTAAATGCAAAGAACTGTATCTACAAGAATATATAACTAGTCTATGAGGAAGGTTATGCTAGAGGGAAAGCACCAGCAGTGGAGGTGCCGGCAAAGACTCCTGCAGAAGACAGGATTTAAGCCAAGTTTTGAAAGAGTCGTGAAGGATAAAAAAGCAAGGTTCTTAGGAGTAGAGGATAGTACCGAGATGAACTGATTCAACCCACAAGAGTCAGGGGAGATAGGACAACGCAGGGTGATGGCCTGCAAAAGAAATGAGGAATGGAGGGAGGTGTATGGGGTGAGTGAGAATGGAAAAGAACTCGGTGGGTGGCAGGGAAAAGAAGGAGGCCAGCCAGGATTCTTCCTGACAACTCAGAGCACCAGGTCACACTGCAAGTTCTAGTTCTGCCACTTGGCAAGTCCATTCCTATCTTTGGGACTGTCTTCTCATTTGCAAAAAACCGTGAAGTGTTGGGAGTAGTTGTCGCTATGATTCTCTGCAATGTTAGTAGTTATGATACTCTCTGCCCTGGTCCTGCTTGGCAGCTGGAGAACCTCTCTTCCTTAATCCTCTGGCTACTTCACAGATCCTTCTCAAGGATCTTGATAGCTGTTAAAGGAGGTATAATGGGAAGAGCCCAAGATCTGGAATGAGAGGATCCAGACTCAAAATTTGGCTATGCCACTTATGACCTGAACTAACTTATGAACACTTATGACTTTGAACTAACCTCTCTGGGCCCAAGTATCCTCCTCTACTAAAAGAGGGAGTTTGCTTATAAATGATAATGTTGCACTAGAGGAAGCAGATTACTGCTGGGTCCATGGCTCCATTGTGGAATAGACCGTATCACCTCCAAAGTCAGTTCTAAATTTATAAACCCATGAGAAGATGTGCTCTAAGATTTCTCCCAGAAAAAAGTTCTAAAATTTTCTATAATGCATAGGAATTAACAAGGAAGAGAGGATGGGGAGAACATCCTAGGCATAAAGGTAGGAAAGCACAAGTTGTGTTTTGAGCAGAGAGAGTAATCCCTGCCTGCAGCTTAGGAAAAACAGAAGATCTGAAAGCTAGGCTGGCAGGATGAGACACCAGAGAGCCCTGAGGGCAAAGGAATCTGAGTTTGAGAAGCAGCATGGTACATGAGCAGGAGGTAGGAAGGCTAGATTTGGACTCAGAGCATATGAGATCCAATCCTGCTCCAGTGATGTCATCTCCATATGACCACATATCAGTCATTTAACCTGTTGTTGGACCTCAAGTTCGCTCATCTATAAAATGATGGCCTTGGGCTGGATTGGTCTCCTAGGTCCTTTCAGTTTTAAAATGGATGCTCCACCAGTTCTTGCCGGAGCTAAAGGCCACTGAGTGAACAGTGGGAACAGCTGTTGCCACCATCACCATGCAAGCTCCTGGGCTTTAGTCTAACAGAATTGCTATCAAATCCCTAATCTCACATGCAGGATACAACAGTCATCTGGTCTCTTTCCCCTCCTTTATCCCCTCTAACTAGTCTACTATCAAGCCCTGCCCTCACTTCTTTGGAAAGGAGAAGCAGCGTAAGACTGTGGATCACTGTTCTTTTGAGTCATGGACTCTGGGTTAAAATTCCACCTCTGCCACTTATTACGTGTGTAACCCTGGACAAGTCACTTCATTTCTCTGGACCTCAGTTTCCTCATCTGTAAAATGTGGATGGATAAAATGATTTCTAATTCAGTTTGACAAAACATTTATCAACTACCTACTATTTCCTGTGACTGCCTATGAAATCTGTTGCAGACTTTACAGAGGATCAGAAATGGAAGGACTTACTGAGCCTAATACCTTCAGGTGAGCAACGAGAAAACAGACCCAGAGAGGAAAAGCAACCTGTCCAAAGTCACAGAGCTGGTCAGTGGCAGAGCCTAGACTAAAACGTCGGCCTCTTGAGTCCTTGCTCAGACTCTCCCCAAGATGACCTCCAATTTACCCAGTGTAGAGCTTGCATGTACGATGTTGTCTGCATGATGTCTCCCCCATTAGAATGTGACCTCGTTGAGGGAAGGGACTGTTTTCTGCTCTTCTTTGTATTCCCAACACAGTGCCTGGCACATAATGAATGTTGCCTGTAAAATGATTGCCACATCCCTAGGGCAAAAGCCTCAATGAAGGTATTAGGTTCCCTTCTTTACCCCTCTGAGTCATCTTGCATGCTGCCAAAACTCATCTTCCAAAAATATCACTGTCTTCGTTCAATCTACAAACATTTATTGATGTTTATTATCTGCAAAGACCCTGTTCTGAAATATATCCTGTTCATACAAAAATGAACAAGCCCAGGCCCTGGCCCTTATGCAGCTCATGGAGAGGGCGGGAGAGAGGAGATTAAACATATACACAAAAAAATATAAAGTACGATCAAGATGCTATGTTGGTCAGAGTAAGGAGAGATCATTTCTCATTCGCAAGGATGAAAGAAGGCTTCCTGAAGGAGGTAACATTTGAGCTGGCCCTTGAAGGGGAGATATTTGAAAAGGGAGAAACAAGAGGGCACCCCAGTCACTGGAGCAGAATGAATAGAAGCAGGGGCAGGAAAGAGCCAAGTATTCCATGTTTCGTTCCATGTGGCTGGAGCACACACAGAATGTAGATAAAATAGTGGGATAAAACTTAAAACATACAGAGAAGACTTATGGAGGACCTTGAACCAGGACACAGGACTCTTTGTCAGCACTTTCAAAAGCACCTGGACCATGTCCCAATGCAGCAGAGAACAAGTCTCCAGGTTGAGCTTGGTAAAGGTCTCCCTAGCCAGCAGGTCACCCTAGGAGATTGATAGCAGCAGAGTGTACCTTCCTTTCTGAGTTGGAAGAATTAAGGTGGGAACAGCTGTTCCCTGGTTGCTTGCCCCAAGGAGGAAATCTTCCTCCACACATACAAGGGCTCTAGGCTCTAGGGGCATTTTAGAGAGCTGACTCATACTTCAGAGAAATGACGAATAACTGGCGACCAAAACCAAACATTTTCTTTTCTGGAAAGAAGGGAAGCTGTCCCTGTTACTGAAATGTCCAGGGTTTTACCTTATCTCCTTTCAAAAAGGCAGACAACAAATGTAGGTGCCCCATTCCTTTTCCAAAGTCCATATCTGATAAGTTGCAGGCCCCTCTGGGCACTGTTCCTTTCTGGTTCCCCAGGGAGTGGCTATCTCTGAGGACACAGAAGGAAGCTAAAAAAAATCTTAGTTAATCACTCTACGGGAAGGACTCTTGTCTCAAAGACAAGTACAGAGAGGTGATGGTCAGGCCTATGAATCTGGGTACCAACTCTGCCGTTAGGCCCTGAAAACTCAGACAGAAGAAGTCCTGGGATAAAGGAGAAGAGCCTACAGATCCTTCTCCCAAGGGCTGGCAGAGCTGAGACCAGGAGAACTGGCTCAGAGAAGCTTTTCTCTCTCTTGTCCACACCTGAAGTGAGAAGGAACAGGGTTGGTTGACCTTTAAAATTCCTTTTAATTCTAAATCTATGATCCTCTGACCCTTCAGCTTGGCAGCCAGGACCCTGATCTGACTCTTTTAGGCTTTCCTCATACCCTAAGAGCCAAAATGCTTTGAACGGCATAGAGACTCTAGAAAGACTGAAAGGGGATAAGGTCTCTTTTAAGACACAACTTTTCAAACAGGGAATCAAACACAAAGCAGAGTCATCCCTGAAAATTCCACACTGGACTCTGCCAGAAAGACAATAATTATAAGGACAGGACACCATGGTGCTGGGGTGGGTGGGTAGAGCAGGAAGAATGGGGACTGACCCCATAAGGCAGGATGAGAAGGGAGGTGCTGTTTGCATCTTAGATGGCTTCCCCAAATATAAGGAAGGCAGTGGCAGGTCAGCTCAATATAGTGCTATCTGGGGGCCTGGGCATATGGTCTTCCAGTCACTTTGTCAGGTCATGGCAGGCTCTCAGGGTGCAGGTGGGGGAGAGGGCGAGAAAAATGAATCTAACCCTATCCCAAATGGTTCACTAACTCACCCCCCCCCCAAACCCAGGAATACTGGCCACATGCTCGTGATCCCCAAGCAGGCAGCCATGTGCCACCTATTTCCCTCTCTGTTCCCCTCTCTCCCTGCCATGGGTACGTACTGTTTCATGGCCATGAGTTTTGAGTCCATACTCTCCTGTTTGCCCTTCATCATCTGAACATCTGTTAGCAGCTTGGTGACGTTGTCCTGTCGGACCTTTATATCCTCCTGCTTTATGCTGGAGACCTGGGGGCATGAGAAGATGGACTGAGTCAATGAGGTCCCTCATCCAATCTTGGTCTTCATTAGGACCCACACTAACCCTGTCGGCTTGAGGCAGGCCTGAAAACCAGTGTTCAGGAGATGGAGACAGCAAGGCCTTTTGGATTTTATGGTTTTTTTCCCATGGTACCTATGGTAGCCTGAGGGTACCCTTCAGCTCACAGCAGAAGAAGGAAGATGGGGTATGACCAAGCTGGTTATGCATGCATACACACAGAAATATATATTCATATCCATAGAAGTATTTCATTTTCAAGTACCCTGGGGATAATGCAATCTGACCACTAAGCTAACGAGGAGGCAGTGTGCTAGGAGCTGTTGACTTTAAATTAACCAGTTCTCGCTCTGAAGTGGCAGCTTGCTAGCATATCTGGCCTCAAGCAATATGGGGGAGGGAGACTGAATGGGGCTTGGGGTCCTTGGGGCTCTTCCTTAACCCTAAGCTAGCCTGGACACTGCCTCCATTTTTAGCAGGAGCTGGAAATGCTTCTTTAGCTACATAATAGTATAGAAATAGCATGCTCTAATTAGCTGCCTCCCACTCATGACATTCCAGGGCTCCTGATTCTGGCCTGCCTTTACCCACACACGTAGGGAGGCTAAAGAGAGGGAGCACAGGGAGGGAGCCGAGGTCCCACTTCTGCACCACACCCCAGGAACCCCAATCCTGACTCAGGTTCAAGTGTAATTCAGAATCACTTTGGGGAAGGAGAGCCCCACAGAGGTGACCTAGCTTAAGAGGCAGAGGGGAAGGGAAGTCGCCCGGACGCTACCTCAGGGCTGCAGCTAAGTGGCCCCAGGACACCAAAGGGTACCTCAGGGTAGGTCTGCCCTGCTGTGTGGGCTGCAGTAGCTCAGCGGGAATGGGAGGGACAGGGACTCACACTGGTCACTTTCCTCTTGATGTTCTCCAGGAGCTGCTCTTGGCCCCGGATAAAGTATGGGTGCTGAAACTCTGTGTCATCTTTCTCCGGCTTCACCAGGCCGCCTTGTTCAATGTGGACAACCTTTCGAAAACCATCTGTATCAGAAAGAAGGAAGAGAAACAAAGGTCAGGGGCACCCATGCATCCTTTTCCATGCCTCGTCTCTAGGAGGAATGAGAAACTAGGGCAACACCCCTCAGTACTTAAGGCACTTCACAAAGGCCTTCCTTCAACAGTGATGGGGAAGGAGGCACCATTGCATCAAGGTCCTTCCTACATTGTCTACAATGCTCCAATTAGGGTCTGACTGGGGCAGGAGTGGGGCACAGAGGAGCTATCAATCCCTAGGAGGGGCTGGGCCTCTCCTAATACAGCTCAAGTTTATCTCGGCTTTCTCAGCTTCTGGATTACACTGCTGACTCATACTGTATTCAGGCCATTAAAATCCCCAGGTCTTTTTCAGATGAAACACTATTTACCCACACACCTATCTTACACCTGTGAATCAAGTATTAAGTCTTTACATTTATCTTTATTAAATTTCATCTTATTAGATTTGGCTCAACATTCTTGCTTGTCAAGACCTTTTTGTATCCCGACTCCATCATCTGGTATTAGCTAGAAAACCCTTCCAGTTTTTTCCCTCTGCCTATGCAAATCCTAATCATCCTTCAGGGCTCAGGATTTCTTCCTAAGGACTTGACTATTAGAGTCCTTGTTGATGTCCCTTGCCTATGAAGAGTAATCGTAACCTGAATTGCTTAATTTAGGGCACGGAGTTTTAGGTACAATTTTTGTTCCCATTGCACGGCAAGGGCAGCTTGGTACACAGCAAGAACTTGAGAAGTGTTTGTTGTATTAACATTTATGTTCTACAAATGTCTCATTGCTGTGTGAAGGTGACCCTGAGTTTCTGAAGGCTATGCAAGCAGAGCATTAAATTCTACTGAGTACTATCATTCTGGGAATGCTTAGCTTATATAAGGCTCTGGCAAAAGACTGCTGTTCAAGGATTAACTAAGCTAAGAATGGAATAGGTTGGAGGCTAGATGATGAATTCTTTGACTATGGCACATATGAAATAAAAATAAAACTGGTCCCCAGGTCTATTCCCTCTCCCTCTGCCTCTTGAGCGATGGTGGCAGAGAAGTGGGCAGATGGTATTTTCACCTTTAGTTTCCAGACTTTATAAACATGACTGCCAAGTACTCTATGAGGACTTTGTCTAGTGACTACTGAATTGACACACTATTGTAAAGAGGACAACCAAAGCAATACTGATGTCCTCTGTAATAAACAAAAAACAAAAGGAAGCTGCAGCCCAATAGAAAGTTAGCTCAAAGAGTCTACCTGGGGAGCAAAGAAGCTGGTTTCATTATGTACCCAAAGACAATAGAAAACATATCATGGGACACTTGGTCATCATATCTTGTAGTCCTCATGATGAGCTGGAGGACAAAGATACTTGCAGTTTGTGCCAACATGTTTACACAACACAAAGACAGAGGAATTCTGAGAAGAACCTGACAAACTCTTTCAAAGTCAACCTTGGTTTTTGTTCAGTGTCTTCAATGTGAAGTCAGGGGATGTGGACAAAGACAGCTGAATTACTAGTCTGCAGACTGATGCCTCTTACGTGGGCAGCAATGGTTCATTCTTCCTGGGTCCTGCTATACCTCCTTTTCTCACTAGAGAATATCATTACATCTATTGTGCTTGTGTTTCAGTCCCCTGAAACCACATACTCCTTAAAGTAAAGCTATTCAAGGCTAAACTGGGGTGAATATCATAACATAAGACAAAGATAATGTCCCAAGCCAAGATGCTGGTGTTTTTCTTCCATTTCTTCCCTTTCATCCACAGAAGAGCGGGTAGGCTGGCTCAGTGATGAGGTGATGCTCTACTTAATGTTTACTCTTTGGATAAATTAACGTGAAGCACACTCTAGGAATGAAGATGACTGATTTAGGTTGGGCCAGCTGTGATAAACTGGGACTGTCACTTTGGGGCTGATGGGAATGGGATTATAGCACTGCTGATTTCTGGTTGATCCTAAATATCTTTTAAAAAACACCTCTAAAAGGGGCAGCTAGGTGGCGTGGAGGATAGAGCACCAGCCCTGAAGTCAGGAGGACCTGAGTTCAAATCCAGCCTCAGACCAAACACTTGACACTTACTAGCTGTGTGACCCTGGGCAAGTCACTTAACCCCACCTGCCAAAAACAAACAAAACAAAAAAACCCCAACAAACAAACAAACAAACAAACAAACAAAAAAAAAACACCTCTAACTTTGTGTCTCTTTCATGTAGTTGCTTCTAGCACTCTTTAATATGAACTATTAATCAGCTGATCCTTCAGGCTAAATAAGTAAAGGAACAATAAAAAAATGTATTGGAAAACACAGTTCTGGTTTAAGAAACAAAAATGTCCAAAGGTTTGTAGACTACTTGGAAGTTTCATGCCTACACATCATGAATATTTTATTTCAAACTAAAGTCAGAAGCTATTGGACATGTTGAGCACCAAATATTACAAAAGAGTGAAACTGACTATAACTTAAACAGTAAACAAATGGTTACTGATATGGGGGTCAAATTAGAATAAACTCTCTCACAGACTGCTGAGAGGTACATCAGAAGTCAAAATCAATAAATTAGAAGAAAGGTCAAAGGTGAGAAGATGACGCTGGGAGCTTTGACTCGATCTATTCAAATAAACTTTGACACCATATAGAGAGAAATGGAAGGCAAAGATGTTGACCTTTAGTATCACCATTTTCTATTAGATTTTAACCAAAGTAAAACAGTTGCTACAAGGAGGTGGCCAAAAGCAGTTTGAAACAGCCTTAACCAGCAAATGCTTGATCTCATTGTCAAGCAGACAGACATGCCAGTCAAGGGCAACACCAGTTCAGAATACAAAGTTAATAGGAAACTATGATGGAGGAGGATGGTAGAAGATTATAAGCAATATCTTTTTATGAAATGGTGAAAGCAAAAACAAGTCTATAGAAAATTTGGCTTGAAAACCAAATGAGTCACATCATCAAAGAATATTAATAGATAAAACTGGCAGAAGCACAGTAGACAAAATGAAACAAATTTGTCAAAATTTTTATACTGATCTATTTTCATAACTAGTAACAGATGAACCATCACATTTGGGCCCTAACACTTCAATCTTCCGTGTTATAAATTAGAAATTGTTTTAGAAAGGTGAAGTCTATCTGGGCCCCACTGCTGGGGAGGCTGAGGTTGGTGGATTGCTTGAGTTTGGGAATTCTAAGCTGTGGCAGGCCTAAAGCCAAAAAGGTGTCAGTATTAAGTCAGACCCCAATATGGTGAGTCCTCAAGGGCTGAAGGTCACCAAGCTGTCTGAGGATGGATAAACTGGCCCAGGTGAAAATAATGGAGCAGTTTATAACTTTTAAGTACGTAACTATTGGGATCTGGGCCCTGAGGGGCTACTTCAATTCCAGGCTGGGAAAAATAGGGACAATCTAAGTCTCCCCTCATCCCATCCCCACTCCCCAAAAAATGAGAAGGAAGGAAAGGAAAAAAAAAAAAGCAAATTAAGGGAGAGTGACAGGATTAGAACAGGTATACACCAGAGAAATCCATGCTGGATGCCATATAAACTTGAAAGCCTAAAGTATCAAATTAAATTTTTATTTTCAGATCCTCATTCTCTCCCTCCCACTTTCCTCCCCCAATTGAGACAGCAAGAAAAACAAAACCTGTTACAAGCACACATAGTCAAACAAAACAAATTCCCACATTGGCCATGTTCCTCCCTGCCTCCCTAAATATATATAAAAAATATATATATATATATATGTATATGTATGTGTATATCCGTATATCTATATGCTATCACTTCTCTATTAGGAGGTGAGCAGTATGTTTCATCTGGAGTTGAGGAACATATTTATAAGAAATCCTAGAGAGGCAAGGATGGGGAACTTGTGGCCTTCTATGTCCTTGGATGCTGCCGTTTGACTGAGTCCAAGTTTTACAGAACAAATTCTTTTATTAAGGGGATTTGTTCTGTGAGGTTTGGATTCAGTCAAAGGGCCACACTTGAGGACTTAGAGGGTCACACACGGCCTTGAGGCTGCAGGTTCCCCATCCCTGGCCGCCTAAACAAAAGGATGATAAAATAAGTCAGGGATGATTTTAATATCCCCAAAGGCAGCTGAGATAACAACAGTTACCAATGAAAAAGATGCAGGGAATACACAAAAACTAAAAAATCCCACCAATGGGCATGGTAAAATCCAAACATGGCCTTAAAGGTTCTCCTTTAACACGGAGTTTCTCATGTATATGTTAAGATCACGCAAGATTTACTGAAAAATATTTCTCTGATTATCAACATCAATGGAGGCATAAAACAGGGAGATGTATTCTTTTCAAAAGTGTTTAATGCTGTCACTGAAGATATTCATATGCAAGCGATATTTTTTCTATAGATAGTAAGGACCTCTAGAAGGTCCAACTTATGTGCTGGCTGCATCAAGTCCTAGAGAGAACACACTATGGTTTCCTCCAGGAGAGCCATGATCTTAAAAGAGAATGGCTTATGCCATTCTAGCCTATGACATGCAGCTTAGTGGTTAGTCCATCTTCAAGGAGATGTGTGCTCGAAGGAGCCAGGCCATCTGTCTGGCAAGAGCAAGAGATGACTGTTGGCATAGGCCAAATGATCTACTGGTCCTCACAAAGCATAATCTAGAGGAAGGCCTCTGACACGCTGGTGCTCTGCTGGCCCTGCATGGAGGGTTTACGCATTGCTGAGAAAACCTGGAGGGATCTGAGCTGCTGTGAAGGGGGTACCCACATCAGCAAACCTGCAGGACCCCTGAAATCAAGCGCTGGAGGACCAGTACTAATCTTAGAGACTGCTGCCAGAACCATTTTAGTATTGGAAGTGACCTAAGAAATCACCCACGTGATTCTTTCCTTTGATAGAGAAGTTCAGGAAGTCACTCGGCATCTTGCAGCCAGCCTGCCAGTGGGGCCAGGGCCAGAACCAGGAGTTGAAGAGGCCAGGCTTTGTCCAGCCTCTCTGTACTTCATCATGCCGTGCTCGCCTTGTCCCCCAAAGAGACTGTGAGCTCCAGCACCTCCCTTCCTTCTCTAGCTCTGCCGCTCTGGTCTGGCTGCCACTCCTAAGAGAATAGACGGGGATGGGCCTGCTGTCCCGGGGCCTGGCCTTCCCCACCCCCAGCATTACTCACACATATTGAGTTGCCGAACGAAGCTGGCCATGTTGTTGTGCTTGAAGTACTTTGGCAGCACCTCCTTGGCAAACTGGCCTTGGTCAAAAACATGGAAGCTATTCCCACTCTGTGGAGAAATAAAGCAGAGGGGAGTTAGTGGTGGACATGTGGCTGGGAACAGGACCTCTCCCTGTCTCTTACTTTCCTTCCCTCCTGCTCGCATGGGGCCTAGGAGCCCAAGGGACATCATTCACTAGTATCTTCATTGTAATCCTGACAGTAAGCAGGAACACAATCCCCACACTGGACAGACTAAAAGTTGAGGGCTAGCAGAAGGCTCAGTTAAAAGGCAAGCCTGTCTTGCATGGGCTGATGCAAAATGAATGTACTGTGTAAAAACGTACAGCAATATTGTAAGATGATCAGCTGTGAATGACAGCTATTCTCAGAAATATAATGACCCATCTGAAGGACTTAAGATGAAAAATGCTATCCATTACTGATACTGCTTTATTTAAAATATTATATATACATATAAAAAGTTAACTGAATGAAAAAAAAAAGGCAAGTCCATGTCTTGTTTGGAAAGTTATTAGTTACAAAGGCTCCCTCCATTTGGCACAACCCCCACGAATCTATTGATTTCTCCTGGCTGCCCCTGTTCTACCCTTAACCATTCTGGTCCTCTTCCAGTGAAAGGCCTTTCATACACAATGCAAAGTGATGGACTCCAACTCCCACTGACCCTAGGCACCTGAACAGACCACATCAGAAGCCAGTCTCAAAAACAAAGACATCTCAAATCAATCTTGGCATGTAGGCTTTGACTGGCAGTGAACTTTGGAAAGGCTGGGGAAGAACTGCGGTTATTTCCAGGCACCTGCAGAAAGCCCAGTGGGCTTCTGTGAGGCAGCTAGGAAGTGCAATGGATACAGAGCAATGGGCCTGAAGGCAAGAAGAGCTGAGTTCAAATCAGGTCTAAGGCATTTTCTAGCTGTATGACCATGGACAAGTCATTGCACCTCTGCCTGCTTCAGTTTCCACATCTGTAAAATGGGGGTCACAATAGCACCTACCTATCAAAGCTGTTGTGAGGATTAAATGAGATAGTATTTTTGAAGTGCTTGGCACAGTGCCTGTCACAAAGTAGGTGTTTAATAAATGCTAGTTTCCTTCCTTCCTGAAGGTCAGGCTAACACATCTTTGGCATTTAAATGCCTGCTTTTACATTAGGTTCCCCGCCTCTGGGAAGCTAGGTGGCTCAGCGGATAGAGTGCTAGGCCTGAATTCAAATCCAGCCCCAGACATTTACTAGCTGTGTGATCCTGGGCAAATCATTTCACCCTGTTTGCCTCAGTTTCCTCATCTGTAAAATGAGCTGGAGAAGGAAATGGCAAAACATTCCACTATCTTTACCAAGAAAACTCCAAATGGGGTCAAGAAGAGTCAGATATGACTGAAATGAATGAACAACAACCACTCCTCTTCTGGGAAATGTAACCTCTCCCTTCCCTTAGGCATTTTTTTCCCCAGAGCACTGTCCTGTCAGACAAAGAGGTTGCCTCCCAAAATGAAATCTGTATTTCAACTATTCAGGAGGAAAGCCAATGGCAATGTTTTGAGGAGTAAAAGGTAGATATTTTTCTGACACATGAAGTAGGAAATAAATAAGACAAAAAAAAAATCACAACGTCTGCAAAACCTGGTTAGAACATTTTCTGCATCGGGGTACAATTTGTAACAAATTTTCTTTCATGAGCAAGGTTTGCCCTAGTTCCACCTCTCCTTCTGCCATATTGCAGACCTGGCAACAGTCAGGCAGGCTGCTGACCATTTCCTAGTCACATGGCAATAACCCAAAGCCCTAAGCTTCTAGCTTACAAGTAAGAAGTGATTCCCTCGTACTACTACTCAGATGCCCAGAAAGAAAACTGTATTCTCCTTGTATTCGCAAGCAACAAACAAAAGATAACTATTAAGGCCCTCCCTACTATGTTCTAGGCACTGCTGAGTAGAAATACAGGTCAGCTAAGTAGTACAGTGGATAGAGTGCCAGGCCTGGAATTAGGAAGCCCTGAGTTGAAATCTGGCCTCAGACACCTAAGAGCTGTGTGACCCTGGGCAAATCACTCAACCCTGTTTGCCTCGGGTTCCTTATTTGTAAAATAAACTAGAGAAGGAAATGGAAAACACTTTAGTATCTTTGCCAAGAAAACCCCAAACGAGGTCACAAAGGGTCAGACATTACTAAAAAATGATTCAACAACAACAAAGAAGAAGAGAAAGAGCCAGTGGATAGAGACTGAAAATTGGAAAGAGGTATGAAGAGGTAAATTCCCTAAGATGATGAGAAGCTTAAGGGCCCAAATGGGGATATTGTTGGTAGTAAGGAAAAAGACTATCTTTTACTTTTGAGACTAGAGTAATTAATAATAGCTAGCATTAATATAGTGTTTTAAAGTTTGCAAAATGATGTACATATATCATCTCAGTTAGGAGAGGACAGGATAATGTTGAGGTGGATGAGCCTAGAGAAAAGAAGAGAGCTTGTGACAGATGGCCTCAATTTTTCCAGTAAAATGAGACAAAGTCCTATAAAATGCTTTGTAAACCTTTAACTGATGAAAAAATGTTATTCTACTATTCCATCCATGCCCTAAGCATGATTATGTAACTACAAAAAAAGAATGATGTAGACCCTGCTCTCAAGATGCTAATAGTCTACTCTGAATTCTTCCACAGATCTGTGATTTCGCTGGTACAGTATTTTCAAAGATGTAGTTTGTAACCAAACCATACTTTCTCCTCCTGCGGATCTTTTGCCCATATCCTTCCAAAAATTCTGCTTAGGGGACCACCCTCTGCATCTAAACATTATGTGGGTACCAATGCCAAGCTCCTTCAGACCATGTGTTACCCCTTATTCTTGCTATAGGACTGGTCGATCTCCTCTTCCTGTCACACATCTCTTACAACATGCTCCACCCCACTTCTTATGCATTAAAATATGGCATAGTTTATTTATACCAATCATTTGTTTCTCCATCGTCCTTCAGTTCGCCCTCAATTATGACACCTGGAAACTGTTGTACTCCATGACTTCCAGACATATAACATTACTGGGAGAATACTGGTGTGAAACAGATGGATTTTTGTTTCAAGGAGAAGCCTGGGGCTGTTTCCCAAGTCCCATTCAGTCTACTTTCTTCTAACTTTTCAACTGTAACTCAGGTCACTGTGTCTATTTTTAGTGTCTGGACAAGATACATGTACTGATGGATATCACAATCAGGACAGTGTTCACCCACTTGGTTTTTCCTACCTAGATCGTTAGGCTGAACTCTTTTGAGTGTGTATATTCCTAGACACAAACACAGCTAGGTCCCTATTAGTGTGCAAATACTAAATCCCCCAAAGTGGTCTTATTATTTGAATTTTCACAGCACATCTGCATTGGGTTGGGACCAATGACCATATTTTACATAATTATAATTTCAAATAAAGTGAATTCAAATACATGATAGTACTTCAGGGGATTCATCACTTGTACTAATTGGGACCTAGATCAGGAAAATCACTGAATAAAGTTCTCTCTATTATATTTGTTAAGGAATCTCAAATGACCTTAAACACAGGGAATGGAAAACACATTGTTTGGAAAGCCTGAGCCTGTGTTTTCTTCTACCAAGTCAAATACTTTTTTTGTGGTCAACTAACAATAAGCACAGTGGGATCTTGTTTTCTTTGAGTCTTTCAATTATGTGGTGTAAAGATCTGGTCTGCTGGAAAATATCATTAGAAGAGCATGCCTAATGCCCTCGCACATTTTTATCAAGGATGCCCTTAATAACAACATAGAATACTCCCAAAGATTTTGTAGAGATGTGAAACAAAGAATACAGGGGGTTGCATATTGCTGCTCTCTTGATCACCTTCCCCCCTGCAGTAATGCAGTCAGTGATTTTCTTCTAATTATCTATTACTGTTCCCCTCTTTCAGACATCTTAAGAATTGATCTTTTTAAAAGAGCTTTTCAAATCAGGGGGCACGCCTCTATGGTAAGAAGGTATGAAACTTTCTCGGGGTGGTGACAAGAAATAACAGTCAAAATAACTGGGTATTTTCCAGTACACTTTATGTACTGGAAAATTAATAATGCACTGATTTAACTGAAAACAAATTTAAAAGCAAAGTTAACAAGACACTAATGTGACATGTGCCAACAGTTTGGTTCACTTTACTCTGCCAGAGGGCATCAAACATCTAACAGGGCACATCCAAGCAAGGTCACATGTGAATAAGCCTGTGTCAAATTTCAATGTAAGGAGATCTGCCACCGTCACTGTCAGTTATTGTAGGCTTATGACATAGATGAGTTATGCTGCTTTGCTTACTGCAACTGACATGAAATGTGTAAGCTCAAAGTTAAACAATCTTAGTGCTGGAATTAAAAGTACCACAATAGTCATTATATTTCTCAGTGTAATTCATTTTGGTCAGTACAATATAATAAGCTGGTTTACAAAAAACCTTGCAAAAAATGATATAACCCAAGAAGAATTACAATTGAAATTTTCAGCACTTTAGTTCTCACATTTTTATTGTAAATACATTTTATTAGTGAAACAATATCCCTTCATGATGAATAAATAAACAATTACTTAGAAGAGAAAAATCCACCCGGGCAGCTGAAACTAGAAGAAAGAGAAATAGGCATAGTATAAGTAGTAGGAAATGCTAGATGTAAAAAGCAGCATTTGATAAGAGAGATATTGGTGCTGCCCCTAACTACTGATACAGTTGAAACGATGCAAAGCACTCTAAATGGTTCCACCTGCAGATATAATACAGTGGGAAGGACAATTGTCCATATGTCAGAAGATCTTTGTAATCAATTAACTGAGAAATTAAATTCTTTCTGTTTTGTAGTATGAGTAGGTAAAGGAACAGATGTAGTTATAGATGCTTATTTGATAGCCTAGAAACAATATTATAAATGACTTTAGGGAAAATATGTTCTTTTTCAATGCAATATTATGAGAAAACTTCACTATAATTGAAAAAAATTTTTAATGAGTGTAGGAGAATTGTTTTGGACTCTAGTGATGGAGCTCAATGTTGGTATAAAATGTGGCTTTTTGTGCAATCTGGTTATGTTGCATGCTTCACAATCACTTGTATCGAAAAAATATAATGAAGGGGCAGTTAGATGGTATAGTGGACAGAGTACTGGCCATGGAGTCAGGAGGACCTGAGTTCAAATTTGGCCTCAGACACTTACTAGCTGTGTGACTCTGGGCAAGTCATTTAACCCTGATTGCTTAAGGAAAAAAAAAAAGAACAATCCAAACCCACTACACAGCTAAGTTAAGAGCTCTTTGGCTTATCAAAGTGACAAATTTTTACCATCATCTGCAATATTTTATTTGTATGAGACAGTTTTCTGTGACAGCTGTTATACAGACAAAATATCAATCTCAATTAGTGGTGAAAAATTATTATGAGTAGCAACATCAATTTAATGCACAATTATTTTGATAAATTTTCATCCGAACAAGATCACTCATTTACTATATTGTTATGTTTATAAATTACAAACATGAAAATTATAAAGGATTTTTCAATAAATCTGTGCATTTTTGGTGCTGTCATAAAGTCTAATGTTCTTAATTTTATTTGAATAGAATTTGAACTAAGAAAATTATTTTCATAGATTATCATATGAAAAGTGTTGAGGAGGGACAATTTTTGTATTAAAAAAAAAAAGAAGAGGGTACTATCATCACATGCAGTTTGGAAACCACTGCCATCATGCCTTCAAAATTAGGTAACTTCCAGCATATAACATACATACACATTTGCATATACTTGGCTGGGTTCATATACTTGGGCTGTTCTTTCCTTTTTCTTAAAGTGCCATTTCTGTTTCCTCGAATCACAGATAGAGAAAATCCAAGTGTGATGGCTCTGGATTTTTTTTCATTTTTTTGTTTGAAGCTTCAAGCTTCATCAAATGCTCTTTGGATGATCTGGTTTAAACAAGTCTTAAGCCAAGCTTTCTAAAAACTTGTTTTCCTTTGAATTGCTTCTTAGTCTTATAAAGTGATACTGCTCAAAATCTTCTACCATCATCCTCCATAAGATTTTGCAAATGAGTTTACATCCTAAAATAGTCTGGAACATTGTCCCTAGATGTCAAGCAGGTCAGATGTCTGCTGGGTGAGGTGGTCTACAGGATCTGTCGGTCTCTCCATGTCTCTTCATTGTGACAATTGTTGTATGATGGCTATCGTCTATGGGAAATGGTAAGAGTCCATTGATGATGTCTGTCCATTTATCCCCTTTCTCACTTTGTGGAGTCAAAAGATTGTTTAGATATGTCAGGTTGGTATTAATTTTTATTTCTGCTGCAATAAATCAATGATGTGACTATCCAGATGATTTATTTTATTTTAAAATTTTCATTTTTATTATGAAAATAAGTCAACCATGAACATTTCAATAAAGACTAAAGAGCACTGTATACTAAGCTGCAAACCTGTTTATATACTCACTTAAAAGTATATATTAAATATAAACAAGAGTAACAAAGCTGCCTTCCCTGTCACCTTCTGAGTTTCTTTCTCCTTTTTTTCTGGGGGCGGGGAAAGGGGGCGCATATTTCACTGATGCTCCTTCTTGCCTGGCCCTAGAGCAGTTACTGTCCTGGGAAATAGCCCTTGTGGAGATGGGACCTCTGCCTCCAATTGCTGCAGCTCTTATCTTTCCTTGGCAGACACAGCTATTGAGGACCTGGGACAGAAAATTCTCCATTTCTGCAGGGACCTGCAGAGTCCTTAGTGTTATCAAATAGTTAAATAGCTCAACTTCAGAATGGTTTTGTCAATTAAAATGACATGAAATAGATGTGGAGCTGCCTGCTTCTCCATCACATCTGAACAACCCCTCCTTCATATGTTGTCTATCTCTATAAGAATGTAAGCTCCTAGATAGCTGAGGTTGTCTCATTTTAAAAATCTGTACCCCCAGTGCTTAGTGCAGTTCTGTGTATATAAACACTACAAGCTGTAAAAGAGAATCTTGGCTTTATATATAACTCTCTGTTTTACTATGTATATAGAAGTGCTCATTTTAGTGAATGTGAAGCTCAGAAGAATAAATAAATCTAGCACTTAAAAAGTTTTTTTATTCATTCATTTTCATTTTTTTTTTGAGTATCATTGTCATCACTCACCAATTCCTAACCTACCAGAAAGAAAGCTAGTTGTTGTTCAATTAGTTATGTCCAATTCTTCATGACCCCATGGATCACAGCACAATAGGCCCTTCTATGTTCCACTATCTCCCAAAGTCTGTCCAGGCTCATATTAATTTCTTCCATGAAAACTATCTATCCATCTCGTTCTCTGCTGTTTTCTTCTCCTTGTGCCTTCAATCTTTCCTAACATCAGGATCTCTTCCAATGAGTCTCATTATGTTGGCCAAATTATTTAAGTTTCAGCTTCATTATTTGTCCTTCCAATGGATAATGTCTGACTTAATTTTTTTAAGTATTGACAGACTTGATCTCCTTGCTCTCCAAGGGACTCTCAAAAGTCTTCTTCAGCACCACAATTCAAAAGTGTCAATTCTGTGGTGCTCAGCTTTCCTTATAATCCAACTCTCAGAACCATACATTGCTACCGGAAAAAACATAGCTTTGACTATATGGATCTTTGTCAGCAAGAGACAAGCAAGTCCTCTCAAAAAAAGGAGTCAAGAAAAGCAATTCAAGCATATTATGTCTGTAAATACATGCTTCTTTCTGTACCTCCTGTACCTATTGCTTCTATGCTAAGACAAAGGAAAGGTATGCTTCACCACCAGTCTTCTGAAACCATAATTGATCCTGGCATTGATCCCATCTCTAAAATTTTCCAAGGCTGTTTTTTTTTCCCCATGTTATTATGGTTTGGTTCTACATGTTTTGGTTCTATCCACTTGACTCTACATTGATTCATACAAGTCTTCCTAGGTTTATCTGAATTCATCATATCTATCATTTGTTATGACAGAGCAACATTCCAAAATTACCACAGAATTGGCAAGGTGGCAGAATACCACAATTCATTCAGTTATTCCCCAATTGACTAGCATCTCTTTTCTTTCCAGTTCTTTGCTTCAACCAAAAGTGTTGCTTATTGGGTTATAAGGTATCCCTGGGTCAAAGTATGCACAACACAGTGACTGACTTTTGGGTACAACTCCAAAATTTTTTCCAGAATGGTTGGACTTATTCATAGCTCCATTAACAGTGTACTTGTCCTTGAGGAGCCCTTCTAAAAACTGTCATCTTCCTTTTTTGGTCATCTATGACAATCTGATGGGTGTGAGGTAGAACCTCAGAGTTGTTTTAAGCTGTATTTCTCTAACAGTTAGTAATGTGAAGGATTTTTTCACCTGGTTGTTTATAGGTTGAGTTCTTCTTTTGAAAGCTGCTTGTTCAATTCCTTTGACCATTTATTTATTGGGGAATGGCTCTCAGACAACGGATTTAAAAACCACTCGGTTTCTGTCAGTTTTACTTTTTGTGATGTTATTTGGTGCTTACCATGTACACTACTTCCTTATTTTTCTTGAAGGAGGCTTCTACTTAAGGTTGAAATAACTGGCCTTTCATTTCTTGATCCTGAGCCATATTTTCCTATTTTTTTTTTTGTTGTTCTCCCCTATTGACACCTTTACATTGAAGTTCCTGAGTATTAAAAAATATGTTGATTTAATTTGGAGGGACTCATCAAGTTAATTAAATTTCTTATAATCTGTGACTGATATTGGTGAGTAAGCTACAATTATCTTCATGGTAATCTTTGCTTTTATAAATCAAGGACACTACAAACAAAGATGATAAAGTGTTCCATGAAATGACATTTTTACTTGCTTTTGGACAGGATAAAATCGACCCTGCCAACTCCTTTATTTGTCTTTCAAGGAGAATCTAACTCATCCTTCCATGATGATGCAACTTCCTTATGACTTCTAGTTTCATTTATATAGACAATTTCAATATTGATATGATTTCATTCCTGCAGTTATATGTTGATTCACTGGTCACTGGATAAGATGTCACATTTAGAGAACATATATTGAGTGCTTATTGTCTACAAACTGTGTGATTCTTAACATGGTCGCCTGGAACGCAGAAATGGAAAAGGGTCCGAGGGGACTAAAGGTCATTTTATATTTTTGCTTCATGGCCAAAGAATTTATCAGCCTGGCAATGTATGTCTGTGCTCAAGATAGGTTGGATAGCAGACATAACTTATTAGGCTTGCACCTGAAGCCTTTTAAGCATGGTAGAACTTGCTAGAACTTGTATTCCTTTGGTTTAGCTCTCAGGAACCCTAGGCTATACCACTATACAATAATAAGGAACCAGAACAAGACTTTACAGGAGAGTCGAGCAGGAGATACAAAACAGAAACACATATTACAGTATGAGACAATATGAGATAAGGGCCTTGAGGGGGTAACAGATAACTGCTGACATTTATATAACACTTTAAAGTTTGCAAAGAACTTAAAATGTTAACTTATTTGGTATAATGTATTACAGGGGTTCAGAGGAGAGAGAGAATATACCTACTAGTGGGGGGAATCATGGAGGAATTAGCACTTGAATTACAACTTGAAGGATGGGTAGGATTTCACCAGGCAAGTGGAGAGAGAAGTAAGGGCAAAGGATGAGAAATGGGAAAGCATTAGATTTTTATGGGAAACAGTGAGTGGTTGAATTTGGTCAGAGTACAGATTATATGTAAGTGGATAGCCAAAGAAAAATCTAGAAAAGCTGGGGGGCAGGGCAGATTGTGGCAGCCTCTTAATGCCAGGCTACAGAGTTCACATACTTCATTTAGCAGGGTCATCCACCAAAGCCTTACTCTGGCACTTCACTGTGGCACAGATACACTCAACTCATGCTCTGTGTGCAGCTGACAGTGATAGAGATAGTACCAATGTGGATTTATCTACAAAAGGCAAGAAAGTGACAGCTTTGTGGACCTTTGACAAAGAAATTAGAGTGTGGAGAAATGAAGGAAACACCCTGTCTTACTGAACTTGGAACTTCATGACTCGTTTCACATTCTGGGTCATTGTTTCAACAAAGGCTGTGGTTTAAACCTATAAAGGAAATCAAACCACGGAAGTGGGCAGGGGGCATTCCAATCACTTGGGAAGTAGACTTAGAGGCCTTTCATACTGCACAGGTGTTAAAAATACTCTCCCAGCAATACAGCCATCTGATCCTAACTGGACCAGTGTCCTTTTGCAAAACCATTCCTACATTATAAGCAAACTACTCAAACTTTGGGCCAAGATGGCTGCCTGAACAGTGCAAAACCAGCACCGGTACAAGCAAATAAGCTTGCAGTGTCCCAGTAGAACCTCTGATTGTCCAGAGTCATGTATGACCTACAGGGCTCTTGTGTTTAGAGGCAGCAGAAATGGAATGTTGTAAGCAGCAGCAGCAATTAGTCTGAGACAGTTCAGGTACCCAGAGGTCCCTAATACTCTAAACTAAGATACTCTAGAGGATCCTGAAGATACAGCTCTTCAAATCTCAAAAATCCAGGGGGACCTGACCCTGGGAAGTGAAGGTTGAAACAAGAACCCAGGTGATCCAGGGTAAGATCAAGCAGGGCTGACCATCCCACCCAAAAGGATAGCAGAAGGGGAGCCCAGCACTGACACAAGCTTCAATTAAGGACTAAAGTTAGAGAGAGGAGTAAACCAAAAAAGACAGCAGCCAATATTAAAAATTATTGTAGCTTTAAAGAACCCCAAAAAGGAGAGAGTAATTCTATAACAACTACAAGCAGAGACTCAAAGGGGGAGGGGAATGGATTTTTCACAAGGACCACATGAATATTGAGAAGAAATTACAAAAGATAATGAATAAGATAAAAGCTCTGGAGAATTAAAAGCATGATAAACAGTTTGGAAGAAAAAGGGGTAAACTCTATTTAAATAATGGACTCCTTGAAAATCAGAATAGCTTGAACAAGAAATCAATGATTTTGAGACAAGAAATATTAGAAGAAAATTAAGTGACTGAAAAACTAAAAGAAAATGTAAGCTATTTGAACAGCTAACTTAAAAAAAAGGTAAAAAAAGATACTTTAGGAATCACAGGATCCTCTGAAAGCCAGAATTAAAAAAAAAAAGAAAAGAAAGAAAAGAAAAATCCTGGTAGTATTGAGTGCCAATCTATTAGGTCCAGGGAAAAGATGGAAAATGTCTAGAAATTCTGAAGCCACAAAACTACCCTCTTCTTCCAATTAAAGGAAAAAATGTTGATAGGAAATACTCATACGCTTTAGTATCTTTTATACTCCTAACTTCCCCAAAGTACTGTTGTGGCATGCAAGTGAGTTTGGTTTTTAAGGATTCTGCCAGTGGAATGCAAACTCTGGCAGGTTCTACTCAGGTTCTGAGTGTGGTCCCAGACTTAAGACTGTGAGGAACAGCCAGGTTAAGTGCGAAGAGGCTTATTGCCAATAGGCCATTCGATAACAAATACTTTTGTGTCAGCAACTCATGAAAGAAAAGAAAATGCAGAATAGACTCAGTCTAATGTGGCCCTCTTCTGGTTTCTGTTATAATGATGGCAGAAGAATGGAAAGGCAGTAAAGTGCTAAGAGAATAAGTCTTTAGATTCTCTACATACTTTAATGTGGCTGTTCATACTACAAATGTGAGATCCTTATCCAGTGACCAAGAAGACAAGATATACTTCTGGAGGAAGAAAATTACACTGATCTTGACTTTTTTTTTTTTTGCTACATATGAAACCAGAAGGAAATTGCAGCATATGGGAAAGCCCTTGAGAACTCTAAACAACTAATCTGCTCATAAAAATGATCATGCATGGAATAACTGGATATATGAAGTTCAGCAAGAAAAAGAGAGAAGTTTGGTAGGGACCATGTTTCTCAGGGTCACACAGAAACTATGTGCTATAGGATCTACCTAGTGTAATTTAAAATTCATTCATGAGGTAGGGAAGTGTGTATATGAGATAGGCAGAAAACAACTCTTCTTACCATTCCAGGAGAAGAGCATGAACCAGAATCTTCACAGAAGAGAACACTGCACCAAATCTCCTTGTATCTGAACTAAATACAACTTAATTTGCTCCAGGCAAATTAAGCCAATGAGTGGCATTCAGAAACCCACATCTTGCTTGAATACTAAAATGGGGCTACTGTAGAAGATGGACAAAGAAATATCAGGGCCGAGGGAGACCTACTGGGAAGCTGTCACATCCTCTGAAGGCACAGGCATGAACAGAAACTTTATTTTGTTTCTTTAGGACTTATACTGGCTCCACTAAAGTCCTTTTCTAACGCCTCATCACTGTGAAAAGGTGATCTCAAGCTCTTGAAGGCTAAGCCAACAGAGGGCCAATCTGGCAGCAATTAGTCATTTGGAAAGGCTTTCAGTATTGACCTGGTGATGGACTATACATACAAAAGACTAGGCTAGCTCAGTGTACAGCCATCAGCAGCAGGTTGCCCGTCACATCATAAATTTTGTAAATGGATAGTAGAGCTGTGAATTGTGTTTGTAAAGTGAGCATCAATGCTGATCGCATCCACATGGATCCTTGGGCATTGAAGAAATTATACTGTACTTAACTTGCAAAAAGAATCTGCGGGGCTTACACAATCAAGCAATACTTTATTTAGATGAATTTGTGATTTCATCAGTATAGGCACTCTGTCCACTAGTGTCTATACTTAATAAGAAATCTATACTTCACTATGTCAGGAATCTGTGATTTTATCAGCGTAAGTATTTCCTCCAGTGACTACAAATCATACCCTATTTCCAACTTAATACTTAATCTTTGAGAGTTGCTGCGACTAGGAAAGTCACCATACCACAGCCAATCTGGGAATGAGCCTCTCTGAACTCAGCTGGGACTAGTCCTTGGAAGACAGACATCAGAGATAAATATCGAATCTTTCCAGCTGGGTAGGACCTCAGTTAAAGGATTGTAAAGTTAGAAGTTACTAGAGGTACAACTAACAAAGGAATGAAAAAGACTTTCTTTCAAGATGCAGAAAATTGGTAGTAGGAGAAAGTGAGATTATTCTCTGCACTAAATACCAACCTCACACCTTGCTTAAGAGTCCTCCTTCACACACTGTGACTGATATGGGCCACCATCTCCTGGGGGCCTGTTGCCCTAATGACCCTCTCCAAGGGTCTGCCTTTCCCTTATATCTTCTTAGGAATAAAGGTTGGACTACCACTCTGTGGTCAACTCCCCTACAGGTACACCCTTTGTTACACACATGGCCCTGGCTGCCATCCCTTTCTCTTAATCTCCAGTCTTTTCCTATCCACTAGCTCCTTGCCTGCTGCCTAAAAATATTTCAAGTCTCTTCTACTCTCGAAAAAACTCTCATTTGATCCTACCATCCTTACAGCTACCAGCCTATGTTTCTCCTTCCCCTCTCTGCCCACTCCTTTAAAAAAATCACATACATTTGGTGCCTTTTTCTCTCTTCCCTCTCTCTTCTAAACCCTCTCCAATCTGGCTTCCTACCTCATGATTTAACTGATCTTTCCAAAATTACTAATTATGTCTTAATTGACACATCTAATGTCCTATTCTCAATCTTCATCCTTCTTGACTTCTCTATATCAGTGGTTGGCACTTTCAGCCACAATAAATTTATGTTATGCAATCTCAACTGGGCCCTCAGTATAGAAAGGCAATCCTTTCACAACTCCCTGACTTACTAATCTCACTCAAGAGAGCTTTTCCAAACCTCTTCATCCCTCCTCAAACCACCTACAGAGAGCTCCCCTAATTCCCATCCTTCTCAGCTAAGAACATTGCCTGAAAAAAATTTTACTGGAAAAAAAAATTGAGGCCATTCACTCTGAGCTTCCTCTTCTCCCTTTCTTTCTAAATGCCCATCTCCCAGATGCTTTCCACTACTATCTCGGACGTCAACTATGTCTAACACAATGCGGCGGCCCTTCTCCTGGCCTACTCGTACAAGGGATCCCATTCAATCCTGTCTCTTATCTTTGATCTCTCCCTGTCTACTGGCTTTTTCTCTATTACCTACAAACATGCCCAAGTTTTCTCATCCTCAAAAAATACTGATGATCCATCCATCCTGGTTAGCTGTCCCATCTCTCCCTCCTGTCTGCAGATAAAATTTGAGAACTCCATCTATGATTGAAGTTTCCACTTCCTTCTTAATTCTCCATAGTCTGGCTTCTGAACTCACCATTCAACTAAAATGATTCTCTTCAAAGTTACAAAAGATCTCTAAACTGACAAATCTAGTGGCTTTTTCTGTCAACCCTAATTCTCTTCAACCTCTGATGCTTTCAATCACCCTCCTTCCTTTCTCTAGGTTTTCCAGATACAACTCTCTCTTGGTTTTTTCTTCTACCTATCAGACTGCTTGTCTAATCTCCTTTGCTGGATTTTCATCCAGGTCACGCTTGCTAACTGTGGGTGTCCCACATGGTTCTGTCCTGGATCCTTTCCTTCTGTTTCACTTGGTGATCTCATACATTCTCCTGGATTCAATTATCTCTTTGCTGATGATTTTAAACCATCCACCCAGTCTTCCAACCTAGGTATCATTCTCAACTCTTCACTTTCACCCCCTCCAATGCAATTTCTTGCCAAGGTCTGCTGATTTTACCTTTGCAATATCTCTCAAATATTCCCCTTTCTCTCCTCAGATACTACTACAACCCTGGTGCAGGCCCTCATCCCCTCACACCTGGTATTACAACAGCCTACTTGTGGGTTAGCCTGCCTCGGGTCTCTCCCCACTCTAGTACATCCTCCATTAAGCTGTCAAAGTGATCTTCCTAAAGCAAGGGTCTGACCAAGTCACCTCCCCTATTCAATAAACTTCAGCAGCTCCCTTTACCCCCAGCACCAAATACAAAATCCTCTGTTCGGCATTCAAAGTCCTTCATAACCTAGAACCCTCCTACCTTTCTAGTCTTCCAACACCTTATTCCCCACCATGTACTCTGTAATCCAGTGACACTGGTCTTTCTGCTGTTCTTCAAATGCAAGACTCCATCTTCCAACTCTGTATAATTTTACTTGAAGTCCTCTATACCTGGAATGGTCTCCCTCCTCATCTCTGCCTCCCAGCTTCCTTCAAGGCCCAGCCAAAATCCCACCCTCCATAGGAAGCCTTTCCTGGTCGCCCTTAGTTTTAGTGCCTTCTCTGTTGATTCTCTTCAGTTCACCCAGTTTGATCAAGCTTGTCTGTATGTCATTGTCTGCATGCTGTTTCCTTCAGCAGCCTGTGAGCTCCTGGAGAACAGGGACTGCCTTTTGCTTTTCTTTGCATCCTTAGCACTTAGCGCAGTGCCGAGCACACAGTAAGTGCTTAATAGATGTTTACTGAATGACTGCTTCCTGGATACTCTCTCCCCTTTGAGTTCTCCTAAAACTGTTCTCTCTTGGTTTTTCTACCTGTCTGACCACTAATTTGCTGGATGTTCATCCTTCAATGCCCTGAAATTGAGCGTGTCCCTTAAGGATCTGTCTGGGGCCCTCTTCTCTTTTTGCTCTATACTAGGTGATCTCATCAGTTCCTATCAATGTAGTATTTGTTTGTGCCTGGCATACAATATTTAATAAATACTTATTGCTTCCACCTTGCTACACAACCAGTCCACTTCCCTTTTTGGGTTATATGTCTCTTTCAAGATGTCTTTTTATTCCGCTTTTTATGTGCAATGGTGATATGGTAATATGTTTCAGTCTTTTTATGCACACTGTGTGTGAGGTCCATTGTGCTTTGGGTGACCCAAAATGACTGACTGATAAATATAAAAATAAAAACATAACAAAAGTTCAAAGAGGAAAAAAAAATGTCACTAGGCACTTTGGATGAGTTAAGTTCCAAATTAAAAGCTCTCGGCTTCCTGGTAGCCAAGAGAAAAAGAAAACCACACTAGATTATACAATTATAACCTAATAAAGGAAGCTTGTAAATTTGTTTTAAGGGGCATACATCTTCTTGGCACTGAAGTCTACTGGACTCTTAAATTTTTTTTTAAAAGAAATAAAGAAAGAACGCTTTTCAATTAACAAAATCTATTCCTTCATCCTGGGGAGTACAGTTGCTCGCCAGGGCTTGTGCTGCTAGACACCTCTGGCCCGGCAGGCTATCATAGAGTAGGTGGGCAATGTACCAAAGCACCCCACGGAAATTATAAACCGACAAGACTGAGAGAGGACAGGCTCCAGGCCAAACGCTTCTCCCTGATCCCAAAGCTCTAACCCAAGCAGGTTTCATCACTCTTGGAACTTCATCTTTAGAAGGATCAAAGACACCTTGTCTTTGTACACCATTCCAGACAATCACAGAATTGAAAGGTCATCTGGTCCAACATTTCTTAACCTGCTGAATTACTACTAAGCCTTTAAAGCCCAATTCAAATGTTATTTCCTCCATGAAGCCTTCCTTGATATCCCAATGAGGAACAATCTTTGCCTTCACACTTCACATAACACTTTTCATATAATGCTGCTTGCAGCTGTTCCTTATTACTAGATTTTAAACTCCTTTAAGTAGAAAGCATATCTCAGTTAAACTTTGTTTTTCTCAATGTTCAATACAGTGTTTTGCACAAATAAGGCTCTTAATAAATGTTTGATGGTATTACAGAGAATAAATGACAAGGTGAAGGACATGCTAGGATGGATATGATTTTCCCAAAGTGCAGCTTTAACCTCAATAAACTCCAGTGGCTTCTTACTGCTTCTAGTACCAAATACAAAATACTCTGGCATTTATAACCTAGCTCAGGGACAGGGAAACTTCGGCCTCGAGGCCACGTGCGGCCCTCTAGGTCCTCAAATTCGGTCACATGTGTCCTTGAGGCTGCAGGTCTCCCACCCCTGTACAGCCTCTCAGGAAACTCACAATCAGTCCATAGCTCCAGTGTGGCAGAGCCAAAGCCAAGGTGTACCCCAAGGGATCAGTAACTAAGGGAACTCGATCGAAAAAGCACCCAAATTTCTCTTCTGGGAAATAACTGCTCGGAGCTTCTTTAGTTAGCCCTTGATTTAGCTGGGACAAGGCCCCAGGTGCTAAGAATGCCAGATTCCTGTGGTGCTTAAGGTATTAAGGCCTGGGAATACAAGGAGCCACGAAGCTTAACAATCTCAGATGACCTTAAATGTTCTACCCAAGAGTTGATGGGCAATCAAGGAATGAGGTGAAGAATCAATTTGAAACCATCTCTTGATTTAAGTGGTACAAGTGCTCTGCATGATGCCTGGAGGTGACAATTCTGAACCACCTTGGAGGTGATGACAAGAGAGATACAATAAAGAGCACCTACCTAAATTCTGACAAGGTCACTGAGTCTGTCCTAAAAGACTCTCTCATTAACATTAAGTAAGAAGTGGCTTTCCAACATCTGGCAACTGTAAAATCCTGTAGGTGGGTTTTCTTGACCTAAAACTCCGCCCTTCCCTACCTCACTGCAGCAATCAATCACCAGATTTAGAGCTGCAAGAGAAGTCAGTGAGAGCTAGTCCAAGTCTCTGTTTTCACAGGTTCTCAGAGTTGGAAACTGCTTCTGAGGCCACCTAGCACAAACCAGACTGGAATAAGAACCCTCCTCTATAACACAGCCAACAGGCAATCCTCTAACCTTGGAAGGGGGACCTCTAGTGATGGGGAACCACGTGGCAGTCTAGTCGCAGTTTCATCTCATTCTGGGGTTTAACATTACTGATAGCATTAGTGTTAGGCCTGGAGTCTGAAAGAACTGAGTTCAAATTCAGCTGTAGACACTTAATAAATATGTGACCCTGGGCAAGTCACTTAATCCCTGTCTGCCTCAGTTTCCTCATCTGTAAAATGGACATAATAATAACACCTACCTCCCAAGGCTATTGGGAGGATAAAATGAGATATCTGTAAAGTGCTTTGCAAACCTTAAAGTGCTATATAAATGCTAGCTCTTATTATTAGTTACATGTCCTCATTTCCATTTTCTGTATGTACTCCTTTTCAGTTTTCTGGAAGCAGTCATGTTCCATGTCATTTTGTCATATGGCAACACTGGCAAAATCTTAGTACTGAGAAGATGGGCTTATGATCTCACAGGAAGCTTAGGGTCACTAAACAAACTTTACAATTTCCTCACAGCAATCCAATCATTTTCCTTTCTGCCCTCTTGGGCCCAACTCAATGTCCATCTGTATATTCTGTCTAACCCAGGTATACATACTGAGACACTCTGTAGAGTGTCATTATAGAGTGTCCATAAAACCATGCTGAAATCTTGACAAAACTGAGAGAGTCACAGGGAATGGATGGTAAGCTGGGTTGAAGGGACAAATGGAACATTTAGGAATACAAACAAAATTAGGAAAACCAGGACAAGATAAAAATCGGGAAATGGGAAAGCAGATCAAGGGTTGCTGGCAAAGATGGCAACATTAAAGTTTCCAACCAAGTCCAGCTTCTTCTAAAGACCAGTGGAAAACAATGCAAAGTAAACAGAGGATCAATAAAGACAAAAGAATTATCAGTTGGGTAATCCCCCCCCCCAAAACAAAGGAACACAAAAACAAAACTGAGAATTATAAAGGATCTTGTTCTATGTTTGATCCAGTACCTGGGGTATCCCCACCCTTTTCCCATCCTCAGTCTCAAGATGTGAGAAGATGTCTGCCTTGGGTTTCCTGTCCAGAATGCCTTGGTCCCCAGCTCCCCTAACCCTACTCAAGACTAAGAAATGGAGAAGAACCTTTGGACCATCAGAATTCCAACTCGGTTACCCCACTTAAAACTTTAGGAAATGACAGAACACAGGATCAGCTAGCTTATCCAAGACCAAGCATCTATCACTAGTCAGGATGGCTGGCTGCCTTACTCTAAGCCATCTCTGCACAAGCTGAGAAAGCAAAAATGGAATCCAGTTGGTACTACTGGTAGAAACACTCACATCAATGAGATCAATGGAAGTATCTCCAGCATCAAGCAAAGTGTTAGGCCTTTAAAAAATTATACGGGTCAACTGCAATGTACCATTCAATTCTGATAGATGGCCAATCCCCAAGCCAAATATTGCTGCCAAATCCACTTAACTTGAGTCCAGGAGGATTCCAAATCAGGAGAGAAGTATGGCTTCCAGTTGCAGAATAAAGATTACTGGCTCTGGAGTCAAGAGTACAGGTTCAAATCCCACTTCTGATATCAGTTTGCTCAAGATCACACCTTGGCAAGTCACAATCTTCCTGGACCTCAGTTCCTCAACTGCAAAATGATGCTTGGACGGGTTCTGAAATCCCTTCCAGCTCTATCCAAATCTAGAATCCTACAATCCCCTTGATCTTGGTCTAGTTCACAGATGATGAGGAAACAAAAAGTGGCTCCTTTGGAAGATGTCAGAAGTTCTGGGTCAAACCATGAATATTAGTTGTGGATCTCTTTTTCTTAGAATACCGCTGGTAGGTAAAATCCAGTCTTTCCAACTTTACTGCCAGAACCCAGTGAGGGGTCTGGCCCTGGTCCGAAGGAACATTTGGAAGGTCTTCCATGATTTCTGCCAGGATATCAGGATAGGCCTGGCCAACTCCAAGAGTTTAACATCAAGGGGGCAAGAAAAAAGAAAAAGGTCTTTTATCATGCCCAGCAGTTGACTGGGTAAGACCAAAAGGACATGTCTCCTATTACACGGAAAGCTGTATAAGGCAATCACCTTATTTTCCTGCCCTCCTCCTCTTCTTTAATTTTTTCATATATAACTTATGTTTCCAACTAGACCATAAGCTACCAGAAGACAGGGAGTATAGCCTCCTGCTTTTGTGTTGCTGTATCTGCTCATTTGTAAATGGGGCTAATATATGCACTACCTACTTGACAGAATTATTATGAGTAAAATAGCCCATAAATTTTCAGTATAATGTGAATGTAAGATATTGTAATTGTATCCTCCATCTTGCTTGGCACAGAGCTGGGCACACTTGTTGAAGGAGTTAAGACCACATTCCCTTAGCGAACAGGTCTGAATCTAGTAATTTCTCATCATCTTTACTAATGACCTGCATGGAACTAAATGCTCAACCTTTATTTATAGATGTAATCATTTGTGCAAAAGTGGCTAATGATTCTGAAGTTAGGATTGCAATCAAAGCCAGAATAATGTTCTGACATAATAAAGGTAGGCTATTTGGGGATTCAAGATGAGTGACAATGAAGAGCCAGTGAAGACTAATAAAAGGCTAGCAGAAAAAAGCCTGTGCTACACAGAGCAAGAAAAAGCAAGAAAGAGAAGTTTAAACCTGGAATGTAGCCCCAAATTACATGTAAAGTCCAGAAAAATCACCCCCTCCCAAACTATTCTTTATATATTGCTCAATCCTTATGAGGACACTATGGCTTTTTAAAGTGTGCTATCTTTTCAGAAGATGCTTACTCCTTGGAAGGAAAGTTATTGTATATCTGGACAGCACACTAAAAAGTAGAGACACCACCTTGCTGACAAAGGTCCATATAGTCAAAGCTATGGTTTTTCAGTAGTAGTGTATGGCTGTGAAAGTTGGGACTATAAGGCAAGCTGAGTTTGACGCTTTTGAATTGTGGTGCTGGAGAAAAATTGTGAGAGTCCCTTGGACGGCAAGGAAATCTAATCAGTCACTACTTAAAGAAGAAATTGAGCCCTAAAAAGCAAAAAAAAAAAAAAAAATTAATTTAGACTATCCATCAGAAGGACAAATACTGATGTTTAAATGCTTAAGCTTAAATATTTTTTCCACACAATGAGGAGGCAGGACTCATTGGAAAAGACCCTGATGCTGGTTAAGACTGAAGGTAAAAGGAGAAGGCAATAGAGAATGAGATGGATAATGTCATGAAAGCAATGAACATGAGCTTGGACAGACTTCAGGAGATAATGGAGGATAGAAGGGCCTGGTGTGCTATGGTCCATGGGGTCATGAAGAGTTGGACACAACTGAATGAATGAACAACAACCTCTGTGGAGAAGATTCAGGAAAAATAATAATGAAAAAAGGACAGGCAATATGCAGCTTATGAAGAATGAGACAGAGACTTCAAAGGGACCTTTAAGGCAACTATAAATTCTCCTCACACTTCAAAGTCCCCTTCTTCCACAAAGCCTTCTCTGTTCACTCTAGCCCACAATGATATACAATTAGCTGTACACTAATTACATGTGGTCTTCTATTGTTCTTTTATCATGTTACTGTGTTTCATCTCCCCAACTAAAATGTATGCCCTGAGAAAGAAAAGGACTGTATTTTTTCTCAGTATCCCCCCAGTATCTAGCACAGGACTAGGGCATGGGAGATAGTAACTATATAATTAATGCATCTAGAAAAGGATGGAGGTAGGTGGAAAGATAGGGACAAATTTAACAGTCTTCTCTCCAAAGAATTGTTATGACAAAGAAAACAATGAGTTATTCTGCAACTCCGCAAAGGACCAAATTAAGAGGCAAGAGGCTTAAATCTGAGGCTTCGTTAACAAGAGGACAGAATCCAAAACTAGGAAAATGATAGTCATAGCATCACAGATGTTGAGACAAATAGGATTTTAGAGGTCACGGAGTCCAAACCTCTCATTTTACACAGGAAATTTTTTGACTCGATCTGATCAAACCATAGAGTACTGTGCTCAATTTTGGGCTTATACTTTACAAACTAAAGTATGTCCAGAAGTGGGAGAACAAGATGAAGAGTCTAGAAACCATGACACATAAGAAGTGACTGAAAGACCTGAGCAGGTCTATCAGTGGTTTCCAAATCCCTCCTTGACATTAAGTTGTCATGACTTCCCCCTTTTAATAAAATAAGCTACACAATCTACATTTTATTAACTCTTATTTTATTAAAATAGATGAAAAATTTATTATAATTTTAGCCCACACAAATCTTAAACAAAAATGTAATTTAGATATCTATTGATAAAATCTTTTATGACATATTTAAGACAACGAAATGTAAACTTAACTGAACATTTCAAACAATTATTTATAATTACTGAATTGTTTCGATATTTTGAAAGTTGTAGTTTTCTTGAATATCAGCTTATATTTTTGTTGTGAAATAACACAGGGCTATTTAACATTCATACAATGATTAACTTCAAGATTATTCACATTTTATGTCAAAGGCCATAAGCATAGCAATAACTCATGAGTCATGAGCCTATGCTGACTAATTGTGATGGCAGATTCAAACAGGCCAATTCAAATCTGACCTTGTTTGTGCATGCTGGATTACTCCTCACACTACATTTATTGTCAGCTGGAGTAAATTTGCCATCTTGCTCTTTTGTTGATTGTGAGCTGAACTTTGTTTTTACTTTTTAGAAGTGGATATATTTATGCAAGAATTATTGAGAAATATTCAGCAATTCTGACCAATGCTTTTTAAACTACCTCCAACAAGGGTGTATTGTGTTCACGTTCAATAGTTTGGAAGAATATGGTTAATTTGATGGAAGGTAGGATGTCCAGCTCTTTTTGGCTTTCGGGACATGGTAGAAATTAATAGATATGGGGCAGCTAGGTGGCCTAGTGGATAGTGCACCGGCCCTGGATTCAGGAGGACCTGAGTTCAAATCCAGCCTCAGACACATAACACTTATTAGCTATGTGACCCTGGGCAAGTCACTTAACCCCACTGCCTAGCAGAAAAAAAAAAAATTTAATAGATACAAAAAGCTACTTTCAGGGCAGCTAGGTGGCGCAGTAGATAGAGCACCAGCCCTGGAGTCAGGAGAACCTGAGTTCAAATCCAGCCTCAGACACATAACACTCACTAGCTGTGTGATCCTAGGAAAGTTACTTAACAACAATAATAACAACAATAAGAAGAAGAAGAAGAAGAAGCAGAAGCAGAAGCAGCTACCCTCGGCTTTCAGTCATTGGCCAAGAGTAAAGCTGCCAGAGGACAGCTAGACAGCACAATGGAGTCTGGTCATGTTCCTGAGTTCAAATCTGGCCTTAGACACTTACTAGCTGAGTGGCCCTGGGCAACACACTTAACCCTTTCTGTCTCAATTTTCTCAACTGTAAAATGACGTGGAGAAGGAAATGGCAAACCACTGCAGTATCTCTGCCAAGAAAACCCCAAATAGGGTCATGAAGAGTTAGACAGGATTGAAATGACTCAACAACAACAACAAAGCCAGAAGTCTTGGCATGGAACATCCATGAAGAGATCACAGTTCTGGATAGGGTGTCTGAACCTGGGATCCTAGCCTCTGTGCCCTGCCCCTTCTCAAAGTCATAGGCGGGATAGCTGAGTTGAGATTCTGGTGGTTTAGGGGTTCATGCCTATTTCCTAGTCCTGACTGAGACTGGGGGAGCTGGGGACCAAGGCCTCTTGGATGTGGAACTTGAGGCAAGGATCTCGTTCTTGGGAGGAGGTTAGGGTACTTTAGGAGGCACTGGATCAAACCTAGAGCATGGTCCCTTATGGTTCTGAGTTGTTGTTGGGAGGTTTAGGGGTGATAAAAGTGGGAATTACCTAATAGATATTTCCCTTTGTGTTTGTTGATCCTGTTTTATTTGACATTGTTTTTCACTGTTACTGAGATGATCTTAGAAAAGCTTGGTCTTGGCTGCAAACTTTCATGCTTCTATCTTTGTTAGTAATCCATGACCAGCTTTTCTAACACCCAATATCTGTCTTGTCTTGCATTCTTAACTGCCCCATCTATGTCTCTGACTTAGCTCATGCTCACCATCCATTCTCAATGCCTCCCAATGATTGAACACTGCTTGGTATTTGGTATATAATTACATCTGTAGTACAGTATCTGTATCCTAATTCCCTCCCACTGGTTTAACTGACAACTAAAGAAGGGCCCCCGTCCTCGTGGCTTCTTAGTTGGGACTTCTGTCACAGATTCTCACATGAAGGAAGAACTGGGATTATTCTGTCTGGTTTCAAGGGAAGAACTAGGGCTTGACTCTCTGGACTTCTTTTTGCAGCTGATTTGTACCCTGAAGAAACCCCCGCCTGGGAGCCCTGCTCTCCTGACTGGTACTGCCAGCCTAGGGACCAGTGCTTCAGAAAGAATACAGCCACGTTTGACTTCACTTGACTTTACTTAGCTAGTCTCTGGACGACCACTTTTCCTGCTCTTGCTCTCCAAAAGCCTTACCCCTTTTAAAATGCCAGCTCATTAAGGGTAGGGGCTATTTTACTTGCTTGAATGTGCTTAGTGCCTGGTGCATAGTAAGCACTTAATAAGTGCTTCATCTTGAATAGCAGTGAGTTTCCTATCACTGCAAGTATTTAAACAGAGGCCAAATGTCATAGACACTTCAGAAAGGATTCCTGCATTGGCTGGACAGTTCAATCACAAGACTTCTAAGGTTCTTTCCACCTCTAGGCTTCTATGAAGGGCAACAACATTTGGTTGGGTACAGGACGACATTCATCAACAGAACAGAATTACAAGTGAAGGTGATAATTACTCATAAGTATACAGCACTTTAAGATGTGCAAATTTCTTTCCTTTAAACAACCCTGTTAAGATGGTGGTCCAAGGTGTACCTCTCTTTCACAGATGATAAAACGGAGGAATAGAAAGATTAAATGACTCCTATAACTGTAAGAATCAGAGCCGGTATTTGAATTCACATTTCCTGTTTGATTTTCTTTTCTGTAAAATGAAAGGGTTGGACTAGATGATCTTTAAGGACACTTCAAGCTCTAAATATTGTGATTTCAGATCCAGGATTTTTCAATTATTCCATGCCTGACTCCCGGCTCTGGAGAAGAGAATCAGCCGTCTGTTTGAGATGGTTAACGTGCCCTTTTCCTGAACCCTGGGATGGAGGAGATGGTCTCTTAAGATCCCTCCATGTTTGAGGACAAGCTCACAAATCTAGTCTCAGAAACCTTGTTGTTCTGAGCTTCTGATTTAGGTATGAAAATTTAGCCAACATTTATTGAGCTCCTCTTACAAAACAAGATTTTCCAACTCTATCACATCCTTCTCAAAAACCATCTAGATTCACTATTATGTATCACAAGATATCATAATGCCCTGGGGCTCAAGATTTCAAGAACACCTCAGCCATGCTTCATTTTACTTCACTCCCTCTTCTTTGGCTACATCCTTCACTGCCCTGCTGTTGTGCAGAGCCATACTTTTTTCTTTTCTCCCCTCCCCAGTTCTGGGATCAAGAACCAAGTCAACAAGCATTTAAGTATCTACTATGTACCGGTTACAAGTGCTAAGCACTGGAACCAAGATTGAACCAATTCTGCCATTGTTCCTGGAAGATGGGTATCAATCTACTCCTCTGTGGCCCTACTCTAAGAACTCAGAAACTTTCCAGAAGAAAGTGCCCCTTCCAGACTTCTCCCAGGACAATATAAACTCTGAACAGGTAAAGAGAACTTTTCTTTTGCATTTGTATCCCCAGCACTTAGTAAGCACTTAATAAAAGCCTTTTCTTTCATTCACTCATTTTCATTCATTAAAGACACCTGTTACCAGCAGCTGCAGGATTCTTGACCTTTAAACTCTAAGCTTCCTCTAAACAATAATGATGATAATGATGATGATGATGATAGCCAGTATTATGTGTATCAATACCATATGCATGGATATCAATTGCCAGGGGAGGAAGCAAAGGTCCAAAGCAAATCATTCCAATGTGAGCAGCACTATCATGTAGTTTTAAGAAGCCCAGCAAATAACAGTCAGTTAGCTAGCTAACTACAGTGCCCCCAGGACTGATATTGGTACCAATCAATGACTGTCTCTTGTTGAAGTCAAGAGTAGCTCTACAGAACATCTATGACATGGAAATACATTTTAAAAATTTCTACATACAACTGAAACTTGATCTTCATAAACCACAATAAATATCTATGTTTTGAGGTTGACAAAATGCTTTTCACACACCATCTCATTTGAGTCTCACAACAATTCTGTGAGGTGGTGCTACTATTTCCATTTTCTATGTGATGGGCTTCAAACCCAAATCCTCCTGACCCCAAGACCAGCTACAGGTTCCACTACACCATACTGTCTATTCCTTCTAAGAAAAATAACCAACCATCTGAAGGTTCTCACCCAACAGTGGCTTTTCTAGCTTCAGAAGTATTGAAAGGTCAGCCACAGATTGGTGCAAGGTAATGCTATCATCCATATCCCTGTTTTAGTCAAGAGGCTTATTCTCCTGCTGGCTAAAATGAAACACTGTAAATGCACAGCTGCCCCACATATAGCATGTAGGATTAAACAGGGCAGAGGATAAACAGTCCCCACCTTAGAATCAGAACTTCCCATATTGCTAGTAGAGCTTTTTATTCAACTTACTCTAACTTCTAGGATGTAGACATTGTTTGCCTAGCTTGTTTTTGTTGTTCAGTTGTGTCTGACTCTGTTTATGAACTCTTTTGGGATTTTCTTGGTAAAGATACTGCAGTGGTTTGCTATTTCTTTCTCCACTTTATTTTACAGATGAGGAACTGAGGCAATCGGGGTTAAATGACTTGCCCAGGGTCACACAGATAGTAAGTGTCTGAGGTCACATTTGAACTTAGCTCCTCCTGACTCCCGGCCCAGTGCTCTATCCACTGTACCACCTAGCTGCCCTACCTCCTTGGATTTTAACTTTTGCCTATCTAGGACTTCAGTATTTGTCAGATACTTCTTCTTTGGCTGGACTGTTGGCAAGATGGGGCTCATAGCCCCAACAAGAGAGATGACTTCCACTCAGGTTACTTACTGACTTATCCAACAGGAATCTTTGCAGCTAATGATCTTGAGCAGGGGTGGGGAACCTGCAGCCTCGAGGCCCTTTAGGTCCTCAAGGTCAGCCCTTTGAGTGAATCCAAACTTCACAGAACAAATTCCCTTAAGAAAAGGATTTGTCCAGTAAAACCTGCACTCAGTCAAAAGGCCTCTCCCAAGGACCTAGAAGGCCACAGCAAGTTAATCCTGAAAAGTGAGTGATCTCTCTACCATGTGACAACTTTAGAGTACCAAGAACACCCAGCCCAGAGAAAGGTGGGCTAAAATGGAATTAGAAGAGATAAAAAGGGACAAAAGTCTATATCCCTAGGGTGGGGAGTGGGGAAAGGGGGGAGGGATATCAATCTTTTACTACCTCCTTTCTTTCCAATGCTAGAGATCTGAAATGATTGCTGTCATACCTACACACTCTCACTTTGATCCTCACCTCAAGGTCAGTAAAGTAGTTCTAGGTGGGCAGCAAGGTAGAATCATACTTTAGAGCTGGGCTACTGGGTTTGGGCAGCCTTCACTGGTGTTGCACGGCCTGAGGATATGCTCAGTGCAAAGTGCTCTTGCTTTGTGTTCAGAACCCAGGCTGCAGTGAAGTTGCTGCAACACAGGCAAGTGACGTCAGAAACACCTCAGATTCATTACCCATTTGATTTCTAATTAATTTTTGGTCACTGCACGTTCAGAAACCTTTTACTGTTGCCAAATTTTTTAGTTTAAGAAGTGCAGCTTTACAGCAGCTCCGGGGAGGAGAAGGGGGACCATAAATTCTAGATGATTTTAGATGCTCAGGAAAAAGATCCTATATTCAATGGGATGCTTATTAAGGAGATGGGAATGAGAAATAATAACATATCCTACTTACAGGAATGAAGCAGTCAGTCATTATAATGTCTCTCTCCTGTTCCTGAGGATGGTTATTCAGGCTGCTTTCTCCCATTATTGGAGGGGCAAGAAGGGTTAGAATTCCATGTGTTTTAGAGGCCACTTAGGCTATCCCCCTGTTTCCAGATAGGACTGTCCCCCAAACCTCCTCTATGTAAGATTATCATTCCTTGGAAAGGTACATCATTCCTTAACAAGCCTCACTGAAACATCCACTGAGATGTTTGGTGGAGGAACAGACTAGAGAGTGAAGGGCTGGCAGGCATCAGTTATGGTCAAGTCACTTAGCTTCCTGGTAATCTTATGTGTCTTCATCTTCATCTGTCAGACGGATAATCTGCCCTGGGGGGCTGATGTTCCCACAGAGAAAAGTTTATCAGTCTAGTAGGGAGGGACCTGGGATAGAAAACTCTGTAGAGAGACTCTTGACTAGAGGTCCTGTTCCAAGAAGGCATGGCAGACTCTGACCACAGAAACAGAAGGTATTTCAGAAAATTTATTTCGAGTGCTGAGCTGCCAACCTCAGGCAGTTTTGTGGTAAAATGCCTGGTGTGGATAGGAATGGATTTCTGTGTTGCCTGTACCAATCCATGTCCCTTTCTTGTCTCTACTCAGCACTCATTTCTGCATTGTCATCACTGGCACTCAACCAGGCACCTCATGCACCAATCCTAGACTAACCAGGGTGCTGACTAGGCAAGATCAGACAGGCTACAAATGGGTTTTGGTCCGAACCCTACCTAGCATTTCTACAATAGGAGGAAAGGGTTGCAATACAACCAAGCAGATAACAAAGCTGCCTGAGAGCTCTGAGAAGGCTAGAGCCACCTCTGTTCACTTTGGTTTACGTAGTGTCCAGCCAAGTATGATTCTTCCAGGGTTCCCGAATATTACCTCACCAGCAGTCTAGAGATCCCTCTTTGAACTGTTCCTTTACAGTTTAAACTAGGGCCAACTTCTGGCACTAGTTCTCTGGAGTTTTCTTCCAGCTTGGTTTAGAAACTGAGGTCTGGCTGGCCCCAAAGTAGATCCTTAACACCTGGACTTTCCCCAGCTAGATTCTCCTGTAAACTTCGAGCAAAAAATAAATGGCAAGAGGACTTTCTTGAAAGGCCACTACCATTTGGTGGACCCTGGATGCTCTCCTTTCAGCTGTCCATAACCCTGACTACAGAGAATTCCAGATCTAATAAAGGGGGCTCACAAAACAACTGGGCCACAGGAATACAGCAAAGGGCTTAAAAATGTTTTCTTTCATGTTATTTGTGACAAGGAAGTTGTAGTGATGGCTGAAGGAGAAGCTCAAGGTGTCCCTTGAAGTGGTAACCACAAAAGTAAGGAAACAGTGACAAGAAAGCAAAATTTCCCCATAACTTTTTACATCCACAATCACAGACTCTCAGAGCTGGAACGGATATCAGAGAGTATCTAGTTCTGCATTTATATGAATAAGAATCTTCTTTACTGCACACCCCAAAAATAACCACACAGTCTCTGTCTAAAGGCCTCTAATGACGATCCTCTCCATCTCTGCCTACTAGCTTTCAAGTCCTAGCTAAAACCCCACCTTCTATGGGAATCCTTTCCCAATTCCTCTGAATGCTAGTGCCTTCCTTCTGTTGACTACTTTTAAATTATCTTATTTATTGTTTGTTTGTACATAGTTTTGCATTCTATCTCCCCCCATTAGATTCTGAACTCCTTGACAGCAGGGCACATCTTCTGCCTTTCTTTGTATCTGCAGCACTCAGTACTCTGTCTGGTACATATTAGGCACTTACTGTTTGCTAACTCCTGATGTAGCCATTCTACTTTCAGACAGACTAATGTTAGGAATAAGAGGTGGGTGACACAGTATGGGTCAGCCCACCACAAGATTTCATTGATGAAAATACCCAAGTGCAGGAGATAAGGGGGGGATATAAAATTATACTCTTACGAAGCACTTGTCTGTGGAAAGCTTAACTTCTAGATCTCTCTTAGGAGGAATTTTTCAAAATAATCTTTTAGACCAAGAGAATTAAAGAAAAATAAACAGGAAACCCAGTTTAATTGCCAAAAAAAACAAACAAAAAAACAATACTGAGCTGTGCATAAGTTGAATGAGCCTGGCCTGAGAATTCCAAGGTAAGGGAAAGCTCAAGAACTGGTACATCAAGGATTTCCTTTTCCTAGTTTCTCAAGAGATTGATCTGAGAAAGAAAATCAAGTATCTGATGGTGATCGAGGAACTCACATGGCAGTTATTTTAGCTCATCAGGGGCTGTGTATAATCAAAGGCCGAGGCCTTGCCAGGTTAAGATGGCTTATAATCTATACTCTGTCCATCTATATACTGTCCATCCTCCAAAATCGGGGAGTCAGATATCCTTTCCCCCTTGGCCTTAAACACTTGGTTTCTACGGTATTTACAGGACATCCTGGGACTTCACTGCAAAAATGTAAACAGCAGCTCCAGCCCTGTTGAGCTTTGATCTAGAATTTCAGATTCACTCCCTTATTTATTTGTGCAAATCAGAGCTGCCCAGCTGTGAGGTTGCTTAAGGGAGTGGGATTGTGTAGTGCCTTCTGTCAAGCATCTAGTAATCAACAAAAACTGCAAAACCAGCTGCTTATCCCTTTGGACGTTCCTTCCCACACCTAAGATTCTGTCATATTTTGCTTTCAATTTCTGATTTCTGAACTTTCTCATAAGGTCTTTCACCATACAGACAGTCACTAGTTTAACATGGAACAGCCCAATATTTTGGGCCAAATCATGCCACATTCTCTATTGCCACTGCCTCGGGCAACACACATATTAATTACCATGTAGTATAACTTCCTGGGAATGGTGTTTATTATTGAAACTCTGGGCTTGTTGAGACTGACAGAGATACTTCTCTAGTTGTCTCACAGTTAGGTAAGGATCAAGAAATGAGAAGGCCTAGCCCAACCCATTCCTTTCTAGTTCTGCCCATCCATGGCAAACATCAGTTGAATATCAGCTGAACAACTAGGAAGCTTAGTCAGTAAAAGCTTAGGGTTTAGGAATTTAGGGTTAACCATTCTGACAAGCAGCTGTATGATCCAGGAAAAACTGTTTTGTTCACCTCTACTTCTGTGGGCCTAGGGAAAAACTTTTTCTTCTACCTACCTCAGTGAAGTCACAGCCTACGACAAACCTGTGGCTGTCTGCCCACCAGACATTTCACAGGGGATTACGCTCCTGATTGTAAGGATATAATATGACAATAACAGACCCTTATAAATATGATCCCATGTGATTCTCACAAATGTCTTGGGAAGTTGGTGCTATTACTTATCCTTATTTACAGATGAGGAAACAAGGCAGGCTGAGGTGAAGTGACAAGCTCAGGGTCACAAAACTATTAAGTGTCTAAGTCCAAACTTGAACTCAGGTCTGTCTGATTCTAGGTCCAGTGCTCTATCCATTACAGCACTGCTGCTATGTATGGTGGCCACCTTATTTTTCTCTCCCTTCTATGTTACTACTTTTATAAGATCGAAGGTAATGAAGAGTTAATAATAATGATGATGATGGTAATATTAGCTAACATTTATAGGGTGCTTAATATGCTCCAGGCACTGTGCTAAGTGGTTTACAAACAGTATCTCATCTTATCCTCACAACAACTCTGGGAGGTAGGTGCTGCTATTACCTCCATTTTATAGAAAAGGCAACAAATGTTAAGTGACTTATCTGGGGTCATACAGCTCCTAAGTGTCTGAGGCTCCATTTGAACTCAGGTCTTCCTGACTCCAGTCCCTGCACCCTAACCATTGTACCACCTAGCAGCTCTAAATAGGTGAGCAGAACATCTCCAACTCCACCCTAAATGGAAGATAAACAAGGTGAAATCTTGCCTTCTCTCCTTGCCCGGGGTAGGGCTGATGAAGATTTAGTTCACAGCTTTCTTCCTGGAGCTCTGAGAAATGGGCAAGTCAATACTATCTATCCTTATTACCAGGCTATAACTTAGGATTGCAAGATTTTAGAGTTGGAAGTGACTTTATATATCTTCAAGTCCTTCTTTATTGATCCATTGTTAACGCCTCTTCCCTTGGCCCTCCAAAAATGTAAGATGTCCAGGGTCCCTGCTGATAGGTTTCTAGCAAGCGGATGTCTTGAGGAAGATGCCCCTCCCCACAAATAAACAGTCTAGTATTATCTTTCCCCCTTTAGATCTAGTGACCTAAGACAGGCCCTCTCTCTCCTTCAATCCAGGAGCAGCTGAGCTATGAGGGCATCTCACAGGGGCCAGGCAACAGCTTCCAGGCCATCCTAACAAATGAGGACCTAAAACCAGAGTCCTCCCATCCCCCCACTCTAGCAAATGCTGCCCAGTTCAGAGGCGCAGTTAACTCCGAGTGCCACTTCCCTCCTACTCCTAACTGTGCAGCAGAGGGACAACCCTGAGCGCCCCAACCCCTAGCCAGGCTTCAGCAAAGGAAGCGCAGTATGCTCCAGAAGGCAGAGGAGGAACCAAACTGCCGAGCGCCCCTGGTCCCTCGCCCGGCTCCGGCGGAAGAGGTGCAGTAACCGTGTGCACCACTCCCCACCACTGGTGCAGCAAAGCAGGGAGCACCACCCTGCGCGCCCCAGCCCCTCTCCAGTCTCCAAAGAGGCCGAGGCGCAGTCACTGAGCGCCTCTCCCGCCCCCGCTACCCCGCGCAGGACTAGAGAGAAAAACCCCATGCGCCCCAGCCCCTCTCCAATCTCCAAAGGGGAAGGAAGCGCTGTCACCCCGCGCCCTTCCCGCCCCGGGTGCAGCTGAGGAAGGACCACCACTCTGCGCATCCCCAGGCCCTCGCCAGGCTCCAAAGGAAGAGAAGGAGCCGTCACCCCGTGCCCGCCCCAGGCCCTCACCGGGCTCCAGCAGATCAACGGGTCTGTCTCCGGATCGCTCACTAGGGTCCACAGCTTGGTCAGGAAGGCAGGGACGTTGCTGGGCCCCGCCACACCGAGGCCCCCGGGCAACTCCATTCCGGGGGCCAGCGGGCTGGGCTGGGCAGGGCAGGGCAGGGCGGGCAGGCGGGCACCAAGGGAGGAGGGCAGGGCAGAGGCAGGGAGGGGAGGAGAGGGCCGGCCTGCTGCGAGCGGACCGGGTACAGAAGGAAGGAAGGCTGGCGCTTTAGCGCCGCCGGCGCTGGAGCTGCAAGGGATCCGCTGCCTTGGCCTCAGGCGCCGTAGCCGACTCCGCCACTGCCCGAGCCGCTACCGCCGCCCGCTGCGCAGACAGAACTCGGGGACCCAGCATGGCCGCCGCCATCTTGCGACGGGCTCGCCCCCGGCGGCGTCGACTACCTACACGCGTGCGCGCGCGTGACGTTCCCTCCTCCCAACGGCATCCCAGCCCCGCCTCTCGCGTGCGCGTTTATGTCTTCCTGGCCACTCTTTTTCCTTGCTCTCGGCCCCTACTCCGCGATGAACGCTTTGGCGCATGCGCACCTTGACTCTTCGGGAACGAGGAAAGGAAGGGTTTTCCCCAGCGCAGCTTCGGCGTCTCTGACGCGCCCGTAGCGGCGTCGAGCGCAGGCGCACACTACCTCTGATCCAGAACCGGACAGGAAGGGGAGGGAAGAGAGAAGAGAGGAGGTCTACGGCCGCCAGAGCCAGGAAGCGGCGCGAGGAGCGGCGGGAACATGGCCGGGGCGCGGGGCGGGAGGCGCGCAGGCATGGGAGCAGGAGCCCCAGCGGCGGCCCGAGCGAGGGCCGGGAAGAGGCCCGCGGAGCAGCAGTGCGAGCTGCAGGAGGCGGGGTCCGGCGAGGAGGTGACAGCGCAAGGCGGGCCATGTGCACGCGGGCGGCGGGGAGGGGAGGGGACGGGACGGGGGACGAGACAAGGGGGCGACGAGGGGAGGGAGATGAGGAGGGGGCGCTGAGGGGTCAGGGCAGAGGTCTTTAAGGGACGAGGATGGAGAGGAAAGGGAGGGAGGGGGCCCTTAAGGGCAGCGAAGATGAGGGGTGGTTGAGGGCATAGGCACGACGAAGGGGCCCTGAGGGTGCGGGGAGGGAAAGGCCCTGAAGTGACAGAGATAGTGAGGGGGTGGGCACTGGGAGGACGAGCAGGGAGAGGGGTCCTGAGGGGGGAGAGAGTCAGTAAACAGCCAAGCACGGTGCTAATCACTGGGGTTACAAAAAGAGGCAAAAGGCAGGAACAGGAAAAATGGGGGTTCACTGAGAATAGGGGGCATCGAGGGGATAGGGATAATGGGCAGTGAGGGGACAGGGACGATGAAGTCCAGAAGGGAAGGGGCCACTGAGGGGAAAGGTGCTGATGGTGGGGGCCAAAGGAGATAGAATGGGTTGGTGGTGATGCTTGGGTCTGAGATGTGGGGATTGGTGATTTAGAAGGTAGAGGAATTTAATGGGGAAGAATATTGATTGGGGCCTGAGGAGATTTTATGACTAAAGGGGTGCTGAGGAGGTAGAACTGGTGGCCTTAGGGAGGATGTGAGAATGTGGAAGGTAAAGAGAGGACCCTAAACATTGATTGATAACGTTAAGTGGATATTTTCAAAGGGGTGATTTAGGTGTAGGGATTAGTGGGGTACAGAGGGGACAGAGTGGTTGGGAGAGACCCTGAGGGAATAGAAGGACCCGAAGAGATTTTTTTTATTTTTTATTTTTTTGACCTGAAGAGATTTTAGAAAACCTGTGGAGTAGTGGAGAAGGAACCCTAAGAAGTGGGTCTGAGGTAAACTGGAGATGTCTGAAGAATTGGTGCTCTGGGGTAGAGACGATGTAGGGGCCATTTATAGTGGAAAAAGAGCTGAGGTTGATGGACCAGAGGAGACAGGATTTGGGGGTGTTTGAGAGTTAGAGTGGAGAAACTGAGGAGATAGTGAAATACCATGAGGTGGGTTTGTTTAGGAAGTAGGCATGCTGAAAGGAGAGGAGTCTGAGGAAGTGAGGGAAGGCCAGACTCAGGAGAAGGGAAAGGAGTTTGAGAGATAAGAGTCCAGATGGAGGAGTAGGAGAGGGACTAAGGAATATGGGGCCCAGGAGAATACCCTGGGGAAAGAGATAGTCTTTTTGGATCCAATCCCTAGCGATGTCAAGGCACTGGCAAATGAAACCTTCTCCTCCACCCTTCAGTTGCTCCTCTGGTTATATTTTTCTGAATGAGTAGCTCTCTCTAGGGTCACTCGATACCCTTGTCACAGGGACCCTTTTAGCATAGTTCTGCTTTCTCTATGCAATCTTTACCTCTCTAATCCCTTAGGTGAGTTAAAAACTTTGTTTATAGCAGATGTGGATTCTGTATCAGAGTAGTGTCAGACCTGAAAAGGACTGTAAGATGGGAGTTCCAGGAGCTAGGTATTTCCTCATGGGGTATCCAGATACCTTTCAGGGCCTGGAATTTGCCATCCTTTTCCACATGACCTGTGGATTGATTATTGCTATCCTTATCACCCACTTTTACATGAGGCTGTTTGCCATCATGGGTCTGTTTTGCTGGTCCACAGAGGAAGGCATATATCAGGAGTAATTTAAATGCCTAAATATGCGACACTGGGAGAACAAGAATAAGTTCATTAAGGGTACAGTTTATATATTATACCCCTCTTCATCCTGTGTAGAACCTAGCAGAGTTGTATACTTGCTGAGAGATGATGAATGACCAGATGAAAGGGGCTCTAAACTGAGTAAGAGCAACTCAGAGCCCCTGGATGAAGGAATTTGGGAATAATAATAACAGTAGCTAACATTTATGTAGCATTTGCAGAGCACTTTAGGTTATCTTCTTTGATCAGTATTGAACCTGATCTGCCCTTCCGGCTAATGGTGCCTGTCAACTCTTCTACTCACCTCTGACTGGCACCATGGTATAGTTGGAAGGGGTCTTTGGTGGTTCTATACCATGATATAAATGCTTCTTTGGCAGCTGCCTCTCTTCAACCATCCAGCCCCCAGCCAGAGTGCAACAGACAGTGAGTCTGACCCATCCGACAGTGAAGAGAGTGTGTTCTCAGGTCTGGAGGACTCTGGCAGTGACAGTAGTGAGGATGATGCCAGCAGTATTGAAGATGGACAATCCAGGAGCATCCCAAAGATGACTCAGGAGAAGTCCCAGGTACGTGAAAAGGTCTTAGGTAAAGGTTCTTCTGGAAACATGGAGATTGTGTGCTGTTCCTTTCTTTGAGCTCTCTGGCTTCAGACTGCTTTACCCCTTGGTGCCTTTAGGAGTACTGAAGACTTTATCCTTCAGCATTCTTTATTTTTTTTTTTCTTTTTTAGGCAATTGGAGTTAAGTGACTTGCCCAGAATCACACAGCTAGTGAGTGCCACCTAGCTGCCCCAAGCATTCTTTAGCATTGTGTAATCAGCCAACAAGTTTTTAAGGCCTTACTATGGGCTAGTTACTATGTTATGTGCTGAGGATAGAGAGACAGGAGAAATACCTTTAGTCAAGGAGCTAAGCAGTGGAAAGGGTACTGGACTGGGAGCCAACAGGCTTGAATTCTTTTATTTTGTTTTATTTTTTAAATTTTGAACTTAAAAACCAAAAGAAGAACATTTCCATTAAAACATTAAAAAAAAGGATTGCATGTGAAAAATGGAAATCTCTACTTTAATACAGCTTTTGAAAAAAAGAGTATAAATTACACATTATTTTAAAACCTGTCCTATTTCTTTGTGCTTCTGTCTGAATTTCCTTTTGTTCTCTTATGTGCATTTGGAAAAATGTTTCAGTGGTCTGCTTTTTATTGCTAACCCTCTCTATTTCCTCTCCACGCCAACCTCTCCCCCATTAAAAAACTGAGAAAAAGGGAGAAAAAACTTGTAAGAAATAAGCATGGTCATACAAAATGAATCCACATGGTGTCCATGTCCAAAACTACATGTCACTTTATGTACCTTGAGTCTGTCACCTCTCTTTCAGGATTTGGGTAAACTTATTTTGTCATAGGTCCTCTAAAGACATGGTCATTGGATTGATTAAAGTTGTTTTGAAGTCATTTTTCTTTACAGTGTTGTTGTCCTTGTATGGATTGTTTTCCTGATTTTGTACACTTCACTCTTTATTAATCATACTTACTCTGAAATTATCTCTTTCTTCTATCTCCTGTAGTGCAATAACACGCTTTTGTATTTATATACCATGGTTTTCAGCCATTTTCCAATTACGTAAGAGGAAATCTGGGGTACCTGCTTAGATTCGAGTTCTTTGTGTTACACTCCCCCCAACTTCCCCCCTCCCCCCAGCCAATCCCTCCTTCAGGATTAGGAAATTTGTTTTGCTTTTGGCTCTCCACTCCCTCCCTCATATTACCTCCTCTTTTAACTTCCCTGCTTGTTTCTCTGTTGAATTTAATGTATTTCTGCCCCAGACTGTTGGTATGTGTCCAAACCATCCTTGTCCATTTCAGATAAGAGTGAGATTCATCTGATTCCTACTCCCTTGATCCCCTTCCTCTGTGTTTGTATACTTTTCTTACATGCTCAATTGTAAGAATTAGCAACTCCCTCCCTCCCCCCCTTTTGTGTACTAATATATTTCTTTTACTCTCCTTTCTCTTTTCCTTCTTCAAACCCTCAGAACAGGACCAGTCCATCCCTAGGTCTTCTTACTCTTTCTTATTTAATTCCCTCAATACCCTTGAAGAGGTTGAGGTCCTGATGGGATACTTGTTTCTTTCCTCGTATTAGAATTTTAACATTACAATATCACACATCCACTTCTAACTTTCTAAGTTTCTCTTGACTCTTTCAGAAATGCTTCAAAGTCCTCTATTCCATTTTAGGTTTGTATTTTCCCCTATAAGATTATATTCATCTTCGCAGGGTAGGTTATTGATTGTAAACTCATATCTTTTACCTCTTGGGATATTATATTCTAAAATCTCTTGATCACATTAGAAACTTCTGTGTACCTCAGTATTTGACTCCTTCTGGAGTCTTACAGCATTTTTTTCTGGATTTAGGTTATGTTATTCCTGGGATTCTTCTCTTCACTTTCCTCTCTGGTTCTAATAAATCTGGGCGGTTTTCATTTTGGTTCTTTGAAATATAATGTCCATGCCTTAAAAAAATAATAATGATTTTTAGGGAATCTGGTGACCCTTAATTGATCTCTCTTTGATCTGTTTTCTAGGTTGGTTGTTTTTGATATGACATCTAAAATTTTCTTCTATTTTTTCAATCTTCTGATTTTATTTTAATGTTTCTTTTCTGTTTTATACCGACACTGATTTCTGCTTGGTCTATTCTAGTTTTCAAGGAGTCCATTATTGAAGTGGGATTCATCACTTTTTTCTGCTAAGCTATTTCTTTTCCTTACAGTTCTCCTCTACAACTTTTATTTAAATTTTTTTTTTAATCTCTTCCTTCATTTCTTCTAGGTATTCATGTAGTCACTGTGGTAGATCCATTTTTTCCTTTGAATCTCTGCTTGAAGTTATTGTGGAGTTTTTTCTCCTTTTTGGTAATCTCTAGATTTGCAATAATTTTTTATTCTAGTTTGTATTTTCTTTTATTCATTCATCTTTTTGGCCTTAGTTCCTGAATTGGGGCTTGAGGCCACGGCCAGGGCCTGCCCCCAGCTGTGCTTTTAGATGGGGTCGTAAGCTCTGCTTGGTCTAACACTGGGTCACCTAGTTTGCTGCTCTGACCTCTTTTTGGGGTTTAGTATCATTGGATCTTTAAGGTTTAGAATACTAGGCCCTTAGGGCCCTCTATGACATCTCAGGACAGAGTGCCAGGGACCTTGGCACAGGGCTGTTGGTTGAGGCCTTATTCACATTTTTCACTGCTGTATTTATACTAGTCAGTTCTGTTTCTTGGAGCTTCTAAGAACCCCACTTTGGTTCGTAGCACCTCAGGTAACCCTCTACTCTTACTGTCTCTGAATAAGAGTGCCTGAAGGCTTCGTATATTACTGGTTCACTTGGGCTTGTTTGCCTGTGCTGGTGCTTGCTTTACTGGTGATCCCCTTTCCTAGTCAGTAGTTAGTAAACATTTATTAAGCATCTATCATGTATGAGCACTTTGCTAAGTGCTGGGGATGCAATTACAAAAAAAGAAAGATAGTCCTTGCCCTCAAGGAGCTTACAATGGCGGGGGCACTGGCACCCCTGTCCACAGTGGGGAAACACAACACACATAAGGAAACTGAAAAGTGGGAAAGTGGGTTGTGGGAGCAAAGATATGGGGCAGGGATGAGAGGGGATGGAATGGTGGAGAAATCAGAGAAGACCCAAGGTAGTGCATCCAGGTGAGAAAGGAGGAGGTATCTCTGTTGAGACCTTTCTTTAAATGGGGGCTTTGGAATTCATGGCTCTGCCCTTCAGTTAGAAGGGCATAGGGTAGTGATGGGGTATGAATACCAAGGCTGATTGGATCTTGCAGGATGATGAGGTTCCTACTGCCTATGGCCTGCTGGCTGGCTCTATAGACCTGGAGTAGAATAAGTCACATACTATAGTTTCTCAGTGGATTTCTTGATTGTTATTTGGTCTGTTGTGAATTTCAAGTTTTTGCCAGAGTAGGTTTGGGAGCATTGGGCAGCTTGCCTCTGCAGGCAGCTATTTTAGCTGGCAATCCCTAAAAGGCCTGAATATCCCCAGATCCACCAATTTCTAGCCTTGTGACCTTGAACAAGTCACCTCACTACTCCAAACCTCAGTTTCCTCATATGTAAAATGGGTATGAAATACTTGTCCTGCTTATCTTATAGGGCTTTTGTGAGGCTAAAATGAAATAGTGGATGTATAAGTTCTTAACTGTTGTCAACTGACCAGAACCAGCATCTAATCTGGGAATGACTGGAGCTGAATATAGCAGGCCCGAGGCAGGTGTTTCAGGGATTAAACAAAAGGTTTTTTTTGTTTGTTTTAAATAATACATTTATTTATTTACTTTTAGTTTTCAACATTCACTTCCAGAAGATTTTGAGTTCCAAATTTTCTCCCCATCTCTCCTCTCCCCCTACGCCAAGATGGCATGTAAATTGATATAGGCTCAATATATACATTCATATTAAACCTATTTTCACATTAATCATGTTGTAAAGAAGAACTAGAACCAGTGGGAGAAACCACAAGAAAGAAAGAAGAAACAAAAAAAAGAGAGTAAATAAAATGCTTCGATATGCATTCAGACTCCATAGTTCTTTCTCTGGATGTGGACAGCATTTTCCATCATGAGTCTTAGAACCTTGCATTGTTAAGAACAGATAAGTCTATCAAAGTTAGTCATCACATAAGGTAGCTGTTACTGTGTACAGTGTTCTTCAGTCAGCAGAACATTCATATAAGTCTTTCCAGATTTTTCTGAAGTTGGCCTGCTCATCATTTCTTATAGCGCGATAGTATTCTATTACATTCATATACCACAACTTATTCAGTCATTCCCCAGCTGATGGGCATTCTCTCAATTTCCAATTCTTTGCCACCACAAAAAGAGCTGCTATAAATATTTTAAACAGAAATTTAATTTCAGAGTGAGGGAAATGCTTGCAAGTGGAAGCCCCCCTCCTGAGAAGGAGGGCTTAACATGCTGAGGCAAAGGCAGGTCTTATATTCATAAAAAAATCACAAATAAGCTGGACAATAACACAGTTATTCTTAGTTCCCACAGCAGGCTCATGAGTGGACAGTGCAGGCGTTCCTGGGTCCTGTGGGAACAGTTCTTAAGTTGATTGTCTTAAGTCTTAAGGGTTGTTGAGCCTTGTGATTATTCAGTGGGGTATAGAACCAGAGTTAATGTGATGGGAAAAGGACAAGCACAGGAAGTCAGGAATTGTTAGCATGTTGGGAGATTTTGATAGATGACTTTAGGCTGTAGCACGTTGACTCTCAAATCCTTGGGAGATAGGGAGAGTGTCCAAAAATCTAAACCGTGATTGGTTAATATGAAAATCGTGAATCCCACAGTGAAAACCTAGTACTGGTCAAAGCAATACACTTTGTGAGAGGGTGAGATCATCCAGAGCCCAAAGGATTGTTGTTATGCCTTTCAGGGTGCAGCCTGCTTGCTGGACCTTAGCTCTGGGAAGCAGGGTGTCTCCAAATACCCTACTGTTAAGGGCTGATAAAGGTAAGGCATTGTTGTTATTTGGTGGTGAATAGAAGTGACTGGATTGAAATTAAGTTAATATTGTGAATTTCAGAGGAATCAAGTTGTTAAACAAGAATATTATAGAGAAGTAGGGTCACCTGCTCTGGCCTCCTGTGACTGGCTCTGCCAGACCCCTATTTTGTATTTTAATTTGTGGTTGCTCCCAGAAGTTTATCCTTCCTACACCCGAATACTGTTCACATTATTTTAATGCTAGGGTGTGATTACCAGCAGCTTGACAGTTATCTTGTGGGCCCCTTGGCAGGGAAGGCAGGAGTCATGGAGAAATGACTAAAGTTGAGCCCTCCTGTGTTGTAATCTTAAATTGGGGGAAAGGCAGCCAATTTCTAGTACTGTGCTATTCGAGGTAGGTGTGCTTATTTGGTAAGTGTGTGTTCAGTTTGTATTCTGAGTACTGTCCTGAGTCATGTGAGGGGCATTAAAGAAGCTGAAAATCGTATATTGTTTCTTCTTCGAGAATGAGTAAAACTGATAGATATCCATGATACAATTACGGACAAATTGTCTTCAGAACTTCAGAAAGGCTATCTCTGACCAAAATTATAACCTATGCTTCTTTGGGAATCTGTTGTGAAATGCTAGAAAAACTGGAGACTTTCAGGTGTCTTCCATATATAACTGAGGTTCTCCTCTGGGAAAGTCTCTCGGTGACACAGAAGTCTGGAGGATGAAAAGTGTTCAAGACCTTCCACCCACTTCCAGCCTTCCCTTGTGTATCCCATCAGAACATTCTGTGGTCTGGTCAAATTGGACTATTCTCTGTCCCCAAATACACTCTGTACTTTCTTGCTTTCACGCCTTTGCTCATGCGTATCAAATTTTTCTTCCCTTTTTTCACCTATGGAATTCCTATCCATCTTTTATAGCCCAATGAAAATTTCATTTCCTCTTAATCCCTGTTGTGGATAACTGCCATCCTCCTCAGGCTTTTGGAGGTATTTGGGTTTCTGCCTTTCTAATGCACTTGTTTTGTGATGTTGTGTATTATAGCTCTGTTTTGTAACTCATTCCTCTACTAGGTTGTAAACTCAATACTTAGCACTCTGAATGCTAGATAAATGCTGATTGAATGATTTGGAGCTCCAGGGCCCCCTTATCTAAAGTTTGCATCCTAGCCCCTAGAACAGTGCTAAATAAGTGCTTGGTAAATAAAGCCGAGAGCCTAAATTAATTGGATGTAGCCTGGGAGTTATTTTGGTGCTGACTCAAGGTTAGTGGGAAGATGGTTCTTGGCACTTTGAGCATCATAGCTATCTTCCCATCCCTCCTTTGGGAAAACATCTCCGATAATGCCAGCCCCTAGTTTTCTCTCCTTTGGAGCCCCATAACAGTTCAGTTTGAAACATATAACTCTCTTAATCATATTCCATTTTAGATTCTCCAATTTTTTCCACATGTATTAATATTGTCTCCTCAACTAACCTGTGAATATGAAAATAGGTGCCATATTGGTACTCTCTCTGCTACGTTGCTAGGCATAAACACTCATTGGTTGATCCTGTTGAACAATTTATTTAAAATGAGCAGTTATGGGAGTTGATGAACTACTTATCTCCTCTATACTGCAAAGGTCTACTTTCTGCTTTTCTGTATAAGCCTGCTGGGCCTGTGTGGGAACTACCTGGCATTTTATAGGATGGAGAAAAATCTTATTTTCCTGTTGAGGTCATTGCATTGTCCGGTTATCTTTTTTCCTGTGTTGTGAGGGTTGAGAAACTTGCTGGTTATGTGCAGTGAACTTTAAAAATATATATCAAAATTTTTATTGATGTCCTTTATTTTATATCACTTAACATTTGCCATGGTGTCCTTTCCTACAGTCCCTCTCAAAGGATTATCACTTATGACAAACTCCCCCAAAAGTTCTCCAAAACTATATCAACATATCACAAAAGTCTTAACATTTAGTATCCCATGTCTGTGATCCCTCTCTTCTGTAAAGAAGTGGGTTAAAAAAAAAAAAAGAAGTGGGTAGAAGTATCTTCTCATTTCTCTTGTTTGGGGCCGAGTTTGTTACAATTTTGAATCTTTCAGTTTATTAAAAATTTTTTTTACTGTTTTCTTTTGTTTTATTTTTCATCAACTAGATTTCCCTTGTACTCTTACCCTTTCCCTGCTCTCCTAAAAGTCCTTTATTACAAAGATTTTTTTTAAAGAGAATAAGAGAAAAATAAGCAAAACTCCATTTCACCTCTGTAGCATCTCTCATATATGCCCCCTTCTCTCCTCTTGACACTGTCAGCACTCTAGTGTGGGCCCTCATCCCCATCATGCCTGGACATTAGTCTGCTGGTGGATCTGCCTGCCTCAAGTTTCTCCTTTCCCCAGTCCATCCTCCATTCAACTGCCAAAAGTGGATCTTCCTAAAGTTCAGGTCTGACCATGTCCCTCCTATACTCAATAAACTAGAATGACCTTTTGCCTCCAGATCAAATACAAAATCTTCTGTTTGATGCTCAAAGCCCTTCTTCATAAACTAGGACATTCTCTTCTCCACCTTTCCAGCCTTACACCTTATTCCCCACCATGTACTACTCTTCAATCCAGTGACACTGGCCTCTTTATCATTACTTGAACAAGATACTCTATCTCTGACTGTCCTCCATGCCTGGAATGCTCTCCCTTCTCATCTCTGCCTCCTGGCTTTCCTGGTTTCCTTCAGGTCACCACTAAAATCTCATCTTCTAGCATAGGTTCCCAAAGTGGGTGATACTGCCCCCTGGTGGGGTGCTGGAATGATTGGGGGGGATGTGGTAGTAGTCTTGGGTGCAATTGGGAAGGTATTGAATAAAAATAAGGGGGCATAGGGAAAGAAGAGAAGAAAAATTTGAAAAACTATTTGTACATGTTTCATCTGTTGTGTAACAGTTGAAGTCATAGTGATTATGTTATTTTCCAAATAAACACACCAAATGAAAGTTATAACTGATCAATGATCAACTCCCACTGACAGTTCTTAACAAGCAGATGTTGGCAGGCAGGCATGTTGTGCCTTGTCAGGAAGTCCAGCATGCATCTGCAGGACTACGTGCATGTAATGACTTGTTTATAATGTGACACTATGTGACATAATATTGCGTCATCAAAATTTCAGTGCAGGAAAAAAAGCCACAAATTTACAATAAATTATTAAATTTAAGCTGTGTCATTTTAAAAAAATTATATATTTTTTGAAATTTTACAAATAAAAAAAATTAAAGTGTTAAGGAAAGTAGATATGCAGGGGGGTGCTGAGTAACTTTTTTTTTTAAAGGGGATGGTAAGCCACATAAGTTTGGGAACGTTTATATTCCACAGAAAACCTTTTGTATATAGCTGATGAGCACGTATTTGTTTGGTTATTGTCTACCCTGTTAGATTGTGAACTCCTTGAAGGCAGGGACTGTCTTTTGCTTCTTTTTGTATCCTCAGCACTTAGCACAGAGCCTGGCACATAATAGGCACATAAACTATAGGCACATAATAGGCACTTACTAATAAATAATAATAATAAACTATAGGCACATAATAGGTACTTAATAAATGTTTATGGACTGACTGATCAATACATTAGGACGTACAAAGTGCTCCACACCTATGAGGACACTTCTCTCCTACAAAAAAAAGTGGAAGAAGTTATCTTTTCCTATCTCTTTCTAAAAAATTTAATTTGATTCCCTCCCCCTCAACTAACAAAAAAATCTATTTTTTCTCCCTCTTAATCCTGACCCCAGTTGAAAACAAAACAAAGCAAAATCCTGGCAAATACTCTGGTTTCTTCTTTGGGGTCAAGCTTGTTCTTTTAATTCTGCAGTGCTATTTTCATTTGCTTTGTAGTTGTCAGTCTTTCCATTTACATTGTGGTAGCCATTGTTTATATTGTTTTCCTGGTTCTGCTAACTTCACTGCATCAGTTCATATAAGTTTTACCATGCTTCTGTGAAGCACGGTAATATTCTGTTACATTCTTGTACCACAATTTGTTTAACCATTCCTCAGTCAGTGGATATGCGTTTTGTTGCTATTTATTTGCTGCCATAAAATGTGTTGATATAAATATTTTGTTGTATTTTGGACCTTTCCTTTTTGTTATTTGACTTTCTTGAGGTATATACTTAGGTGTGTGTCAAAGGGTATGAACATTTTAGGCACTTTCTTGGCACAATACCAAATTGTTTTCCAGAGTGGTCAGCCTGTTCACAGCTTCACCAATGATATATTAGTGTGGCTTTCTTTTTACAACTTCTCCAATGTCAACTATTCTCCTATTTTGACATCTTTTATGAAATGAAACCTTAAGATTGCTTGTATTTGTATTTATCTTATTATTAATGATTTGGAACATTCTTTCATTTCGTTGTCAACAAGCCAATAATAAGCACTTATTAAGCAAATAATAATAAATATGCCAAGCACAGTCCTTTCCTTCAAGGAGCTTACATTCTAGTGAGGGAAAGCAACCATTAAAAGGGTGCTGAGAAGGGAGAAAATGGGCCTGGCTTGGGAAGGGAGAATCAGGAGTGGCTTGGGCATTTCCTCAAAATGAAGGTTCTGGGAGGAATTCACCGATGAGAGGTGAAAGCTGTAAAGACTGGGGGGATGTTCCAAAGTGAGAATGCTGCAATTATCTAAAAGGTAAAGTTCTTAAGGGTGCAGAGTACAATCACATTGGTTTTTTCCTGCTGAATGGCCACAGGCATCTATCTGTGTAATCTTCAAGGAGTGGGAAGGATGGAGGTGGGGGTGGGGGTAGGGGGCTGCTTCACAATAAGCAACCATCATCTCTGGAGGCCTTAGCAAAAGTACCATCAGAAGCATGAAGGCCAGTCTAGGTTGACTTTCCTCAGACCTGTTCATCTCCGACTTCAAGGAGCTCATTCTATTCTAATCCTGTAAGTCTATGACTGTTAATCTTGTCTGGGCCTGAATCAAGTCAGTTCTCTTGTAGTTTAGGTTGTTAATAATTTGTAACATAACTTAAATTCTGTGGAAATGCTGTTCATTTTTGTAGGTTGATTTCATGGCCTGAAGCTTCACTAAAGCTACTGTCTCAATTAGTTTATTGCTGATTCCTTAGGATTTTCTAAATAAATAGCGTTATCATCAGCACAGATGTGCAGTGCACTTTAAGTCCTGTAGGGGGAATCCAGAGAGGTATAAAGCATGGTCTGTGTCCTCAAGGAGCTTGTCTATCTGGGCAGACTTTTTGTTGTTCATTCATTTCAGTCATGTCCAACTCTTTGTGACCCTATTTGGGGTTTTCTTGGCAAAGATACTGAAGCGGTTTGCCATTTCTTTCTCCAGTTCATTTTATCGATGAGGAAACTGAGGCAGACAGAGGTTTAGTGACTTGCTCAGGGTCACACAGCTAAGAAAGTATCTGAAGCTGGATTTGAACTCAGGTATCTAATCCACTGTATCACTTAGCTGTCCCATTTGGGCAGACTAGACATGCATAAAGAAAGATAGATGATGAACAGTAGAATAGAGGCCGTGTGGTGTATTAAGAAGAGTACTGGGTTTAGAGTTAGGGTGTCTGGGTTAGGATATTGATTTATGTGACCCTGACCAAGTACTTTAAGGTAGGCACTAAATAAAGCATTCTGCTACTGGACAGAGTGAAGGACTTGGAATCAGGAGGACTTGGGTTCAAACTCTGCCTCCAATCTATCAGCTATGTGTCCTTGGGCAAGACACTTAGCTTTTCAGAGTTTCAGATAGCTCACAAAATCATGGAACTTTCTGATATTGGCCTGTAAGGCAGAATATGATAAGTGCGAAGGGAGAGGGGTTTAATGAGAAATTTGAGGAGGGATAGATTGTGTTCATACTGGGAGAATTAGGGAAGACTTCATGGAAGACAAGTACTTGAATTGGCCATTGATGAAAGGGAGGAAATTAAAAATGTTTTATAGGGGCAGCTAAATGGTGCAGTGGATGCATATACCGGCCCTGGAGTCAGGAGGACCTGAGTTCAAATGCAGCCTCAGATACTTGATACTTAGTAACTGTGTGACCCTGTGTGACCCTGTGTAACCCCATTGCCTAGCCAAAAAAAAATAAAAAGACCAAAAAAAGACATAAAAATATTTTATAGCTTTTATTTTCATGTCACCTTTATTTCCATATCTTCCCCCCCCCCCCAAAAAAAAAGAAAAGCAGTTCAGTAAAACTGATCAACACATCAGTTGAGTCTGACAGGCTACAATTTTCCATAACCATAGTCTCTTACCTCTTCAAAGAAGGGAGTGAGGTATGTTTTCTCATTTCTTCTTTGGGACTAGATTAAAATTACAGTGTTCAGTTTTATTTTGATTTTTTTTCTTTTCATTTACATTGTTGTGTATTTTCTTGAATCTGCTTACTTCACTTTGTATCCATATAAATCTTTCTGTGCTTCCCTGTATTCATTATATTTATAATTCCTTGCAGTGTAGCAATATTCTGTTTCATTCATGTACTAGTGCTTGTTTAGCCATTCCTCCATTAGAATCACAGAAATGAGTCACAGAGATGAAAGGACCTCATTGGATATCTAGGCCAGTTCTGACATATCTTAACAAGTGATCATCCCGCTTTTGTTGGAAGGTTTTCAAGAGGGTCACTCTGCTGCCTTTCAAGAAGTTTTTCATGAAAACAAGCCTAAATTTACCTTTTTGCAACTTCTACCCCACTACTGCTGGTTCTGTTCTTTGGTGCTAAATGGAACAAATCATTAATCACTTCTTCAGATACTTGCTGATAGCTATGATGTCATTTCTAAGTCTTCTTCCCAGGCTTAAAATTCCCGAATTCTTCAACCAGTTCTCATGTCTCTAATAACACTTGGCGTGTAGGAGGGAAGGGGAAGAGAAAGGAGAGGTAGGACTGGACGTTTATTATTACCTTCTGTGTTCCAGGCGCTGTCCTAAATGCTTTACAAATGTTCTTATTTGATCCTGATAGTAACCCTATAAGGGAACTGCTCTTATTATCTATATTTTACAGTTGAGGAAACTGAAGCATACACAGGTTAAGTGACATGCCCAGGATTCCACACCTACATGAACTCAGTCCAGTGCTCCCATTCCACCTAGCTGCCTCAAGTAGGCACTTAAGTGCTTTTTGATTGGTATAGCATAGATTTAAAGCCCTTCACCGTTCTGTTTGACCTCCTGAACACTCTCCAGTTTATCAGTGTTCTTAATTTGTGAGGTGAATACAGTGCTTGGGATATGTTTTAACCAGGGCAGAGAACAGTGGGACTATCACTTCCCTGTTTCTGAAAGTTTTGCCTCTCATTGCAGTCCAAGATCTTACTAGACTTTTTTAGCTGCTACATCACGATGCTGACTCATTGAACTTGCAGTCAGTCAATCAGTTAATCAATCAGCCCTTTAGATTGTAAGGTCTTTTGAGGGCAGAGATTATCTTTTGCCTCTTTTTGTATCTTTAGTGCCTAGCACATAGTAGGCACTTAATAAATGTTTATTAATTGATTGATTGAAATGATTTCTCACCTATCATTTGATCACTCTGTTCTCTTCCCTTTTGTGAAGATTGGAACATTCATACTTCTCCAATCTTGTGGTACCACTCCCATTTTCCATGAATTTCAAATATCACTAATAATAGCTTATCACTTGATCTGGCTAGTTCATTTAGTGTCTCAGGGATATAGTTCCTCTGAGCCAGGTCACTTGAAGTTTGTGGAGGGCAGCTTAGGTGCTCTCTTACTGTCTGTATACTTATTGGATATTGACTCCTTTGGTACTATTTTACTTGTCATTTTTAATTCAAAGGTTTGGTTGTTTGTTTTTTTTGGAAGAAAAAAACAGAAATGTAACAATTGAGCAGCTCTGACTTCTTTCTGTTGGCTATTTTTGTCCCATTCAACAGGAGCAAAGATCCCTTTCCTTTATATCTTCTTTTTTCCCTCAGCGTAGCTAAGAATAACTTTCCTATTAGCTTCAGATCATTTTGAGCTTTATAATTTCTGACACTGTTTTTATAGGACTATTACTCATTTGTGTACATGCTTTGATATTTGACTTTGCTTCTATATTCTAATCATTTCTTTAAAAAGTCTGATAGGGTTGGTGAGTTTCCTGTGCATCCACACCATTTCTTCTGAAAAATCCCATTTCCCTCCTCATTGGAATCGTATCTCCCATTTATCCTTGGCTGATTACCAATGTAACGTTTTAGTTGATAGGATCTTACCTATCTTTCCTCTGAACCTTTTGAAATCACTTTCCTAAAATTTAGGGTACATGTCAGACAGTGTCCAGATTTCCTTTCTTTCTGTATCACAAATTACAGGAGAATACGATCGCTTCCATCTAGGATTTAACATCATTTCCAAGTTCTTCGCCTTTAGTGAGAATCAGAGCCACAATAGAATTTTCCCTTAGTTCTTCTGCCTTTTGAAGGATAAAATTATCACAAAGGCAATTCAAGACGTTATCTGCTCAGTTTTTGACAGAGAGTTCTTGCAAATGTTTGAATAATTGAAGTTCATCACTGCTGTGTCATACTTCTGTTTCAGGCTTGTGCTGTTTCCCTGAACTGCTTATCTGTTTCCTCTTTGTGGGTAGTTTGTGGTACACTCTAGTGATAGAATCACTTTTGTTTCTCCTTCCATTGACCTTCATCCAAATGCTCTTTGTAATGTTCCCCCCGCCCCCGGCCCATTCTGGTTCCTGGATTTCCTCACATAAGTGAGGCAAGAGAAAGAGGGAAAGGCAGGCCAGGCACAACATCTTCTACCTGCTTTCCAGCCTCCTGAGGAAAGAAGAGGAGAAATGGAGTCTTTCCATCTGACCACTTGCTTTCTGTCTTTTATTTCATGTGTCTTCTGCCTGATCTCTAATCTCTTTTTGGAAGAGGAGAGTGCCATTCACTTAATGATTACATGTTAGCGCGTGGTCATACCCTGTACATCCCAGTGTTTCTGAACCCTGTAGCCAATTATCCAAGTCCCATTTTCCATCCTCTACCACCAGATTCCTTATTCCCATTCACCTTAACCCACCCACTACAAAGTGCAATCAAATGGTACCTAGCTATAGGGAGATCCTGTTTCTGACTTCATTGTTTAACCAAGACCACTCTCTCCAAAGTTATCTGTGATCCCTTTAAAAAAAAAAGCTTTTATTGATATTTTCTGTTTCTTACGTCACCACAGTATCCCAGTACTTACTCTTCTTGACCTTCCTGTAGCATTTGACAGTGTTGTCTTCTCTTTCCTCCTGGATATTCTGACTGATTTGGGTTTTTGTGACATTGCTCTTTTTTTGTTTCTTCACACCTATGGACCATTCTATCTTAGTGTCCTTTGGTAGCACCTGCCTAATTGTGAGTGTCCCTCTGATCTTTGTCGTGGCCCTTTTCTTTCTCTCAGTGACCTCACCAGCTACCCCGACTTCAATTATCATCTCCATGCAAATGATGACCAGATCTTCATATCTATATCTGGCACACCTGCCTTTCATCACCATCTGTCTATTACGTATTTCAGCCTGGGCAACTAGGTAGTGCAGTGGTGAGAGTATTGGAGTTGCAGTTAGGAAGACCAGAATACAAATTGTGCCTCAGACACATACGAGTTGTGTGACCCTGGGCAAATCACTTAGCCACTAAGCCTCAGTTTCTTTATCTATAAAATGTGGGTAATAATAGCATCTGTCTCCCAGGATTGTTGTGAGGATCAAATGAGATAGTATAAGTTAAGTGCTTTTCAAACCTTAAAGCACCATATAAATGCTAGTAAAATAGAATGTTGCCACAGGCATTTTATGCTCAACATGTGCAGAAAAGAATTCATTATTTTTTCCCCAAAGGTCGTCCTTCTTTGAGACTTCCCTATTTCTATCAGTTCTGTCAGGTTCACAACCTCATAACCATCTGCTACTTTTCACCCTCTGTGCCTTGATTTTCTCAGCACTTTGGGGCTTAGGTCAACTGCTGAAAGTAATTGAGGCAGGAATGAAGTTGGGAAGTTAAGAATATAACTTATCAGAGTAGCCCTTGCGGGTAAGAGAGTCAATGACCGAAGATTTTTGAAATTGTTGTGTATTAATCCAGGTTCAGTTAAAATTTCATCGCATATTGGAGCCAAGGTGGCTGAGTAAAAGCAGGGACTCGCTTGAGCTCTCCCTCAAACTCTTCCAAATACCTGTAAAATTATCTATTCTACATTTCGTAATGCTCACTATCTCTTTTTTGGTTATGAATTCTTCTCCTCCCCCTAGATCTGACAGGTAGACTATTCCTTGCTTTTCTAATTTGATTGCTTTATTGTCTATGGTACCTTTTAGCAAGATGTAGTTTCTTTCCGTATCTTTTTTAATTAGGTCTGTTTTTGCTTTTACTTTCTGTAAGATCAGGATTGGTACCCCTGCTTTTTTTTACTTCAGCTTAAGCATAAGAGATTCTGATCCAGCCCCTTACCTTTACTCTGTGTGTGTCTCTCTGCTTCAAGTGTGTTTCTTGTAAGCAACATATTGTAGGATTCTGGTTTTTGATCCACTCTGCTATCCCACTTTGTTTTATGGGAGAGTTCATTCCATTCACATTCACAGTTATAATTACTGCCTGTGTGTTTCCCTCCATCCTATTCTTCCTCCTGTTTGTCCTCTCTCTCCTTTCACCCTTTCCCACCTCACCAGTGTTTTGCTTCTGTCTACCACCTCCACTGATCTGCCCTCCCTTCCATCTTCCTCTCCTCTGTGATGGGTGTTTTTTGCCTCTTCATGTGAGATAATTTGCCCCATTCTGCCTCTCCCTTTTTTCTGCACCCAGTATACTCCTCTTTCTCATCCCTTAATTTTTTTTTTTTTTGTCATTCCCTCAAATTCACCTTATATCCATACCCTTTGTCTATGTATATTCCTTCTAGCTGTGCTGGTAGTGATAGAATTTTTAAGAGTTACAAGTATCACCTTCCTGTGTAGGGATGTAAACTGTTTAGCCCTATTTTATCCCTCCATTGACTTTTCTTCAACTTATTTGAATAAAGAGTAAATGCTAGGATATTTTGACAATCATAATTACTGCTAGTTTAGCTAGTTTAGTTGTTGCTAATTTAGCTAGTTTAATTCCATTTAGGAAGAACATTTGAGAACTAGTTCCTTGTGGTTCTTGCTGTAGTGTGTTTCTCCTCTGTGGTACTGGCAGAATCCTGGCCTGTGTGCCCTTTATGATGACGACTCATGTATAATGTTTTTAAAAGTGGTACAGCAGTTTGATCCATTTTATCATTTGAGCCTCTCAACAGTCCTGTGAGATAGGTACTACAGATCATATTGTCCTCCTTTTTATAGATAAGGTAGCTGAGGCCCACAGAGGTGCTTCAACACATCACAGAGGAAAGAGAGAATCTGGGTTTGACTCTCTACTTTGTCATGTGAGTTATGTCATTTTGGGCAAATCATTTCACCCTTCTGGGCTTCAGGGTGCTTACTGGTGAGAATGTTCAATACCAAACTCCATTAAAGGAACTGGGTGGTGTTAGTTTGGAGAAGAGGGGACATGATAACTGTTGTCAAGTATTTGAAGGTGTGTCATGTGAAAGGAGGATTATATGTTCTGTTTGACCCTAAAGGACAGGATGAAAAACAGTAAAGGAAAGTTGTAGGGGGACAGATTTAGGCTCAATGTAAGGAAAAACTTCCTAACATTAGAACTTTTTATTATTTTACCATAAGAAATGATGAAATGGATGGATTCAGAAAAACCTGAGACTTTTATGAACTGATGCAAAGTAAGGTGAGCAGAAATAGGAGAATAATTTATTCAATGTCTATACAACATTGTAATGAAAATTACTTTGAAAGACTTAAGAATTCTGATTAATGCAGTGACCATCCACCACCTTAGAGGTCTGATGATGAAACCTGCTACCTACCTCCTGTCAGAGAGGTGATGGACTTGAGATGCAGAATAACATGTGCATTTTTGGTTGTGGCACTCCATGGCCATCTCCACACAGTGCAGTCACCACTCAGGCCATCATCTTTACTTCTCTACTAGAACTTTGGGTTCTGTCCCTGCCACCACTGTGTGCTCTGATAGGCTTTAGCTTTATCTCGCCTCTATTGAAGTATCCTCATTCCCTTAGCACCTCCATGCCATGCTATCATGGATGACCTTCCAGCTTTCTAGATTCCATTTATATATTACCTGCCTCACAAGAATGTAAGCTCCCTGAGGGCATTGTTGTTTTTTGGGATTTATATCTCCAGTGCTTAGCACAGTGCCAGACACATAGTTAATGCTTATTAAAAGCTTTCTTTCCTTCTTCCTTTCTCTGCCCTCAATCTTTCTCTCACCCAAAGCATGGCTTTGTTTTGCTTGACAATGCTTAAATCTCAAGGGAGGATTTCTTTTTTAATTGAGGGGATTTGAGAGGGGAGGAGATCATGCCATAGTGGTACCAGAAAAGGAAGAAGGGCTATTGAATATTTTACTAAAAGGCATAGAAGAGGATAGAAGAAAGTTGTTAGATACCAGCAAATAGGCAAACTTTGAAACTGACATCTTGAATTTGTTTTATGCTTTGAAAAAGAATAGCTTCTGTGTCGTAAAGATCATGGTTTCGTATGCTATCTTCTTTGTGCTTTGAATAGGAGGTTTGTGTTTATTAATACTTGTCAAATTTTTAAAAGCCCAAACAAAACAAAAAAATTAGAGCTTTCCAAAATGGGCACGGTGGAAGGTAATGGATTTACCACTCCTGGAGGTCTTGGAGAAAACGCAGAGTGACTACTTGTTCAAGTTGAGGATGTTGTAGAGGGAACTTCTGGTCAGTTGCAGAATTGCCTAAATGTCCTCTAAGATTCTTTTGTTATTTTCAGTTTATCCAGAGGATTTTAACAATGGTCTAGACCTTTGTTGCAATATACATGTGAGAAAATGGCTAGGAAACACAACTTCACTTTCTGTGTTTGCTGCTATTTATTTACTTGGTCTCTGGCAGCTAATGATTAAAAGTAGCATATTTAGCTGAGGATTTGTTATGGTCCTAAGACTACTATTATGGTAGGATTATTTTTGGCATTACAGCATTTGCATTTTGAAACTGGGCTCATGTAGTGTGACTAAGGCACTTGCCCCAAGGTTACAGAGCTTGTAAAGTAAGTGTCCAAAAACTCTTATTCAGGTCTTTTGAGACTAAGTTTAGGGAGCAGGCAGTGTAATGAAAAGAGATCCAGATTACCTGAGTTCTCATTTTGACTCTGCCACTAACAGACCATGAGGTACTGAGCAAGTTAATTTATTCGCATTTCCTCAATCGTCAAGTGAGGGGAATAAATGCTTCAAGGAATTGTTATAAAGATTTAATGAGGTAATATGTTTGAAAGTGCTTAGGAAAGTATTACTTATCCATTCCTAAGGAATGATAGGAAATATAAACTGAGTAAACAAACACTGGGAAGACTTTTTCACAGTCTGACTTTAACTTGTCTTTCTACATTGATTTCTAATTATTCCCTGTCATGCACTCTACGGTCCACTTGGCTTACTTTGCTGTTCCTTGTACACATTTCTTTTTTTTTCTTTTTAAATTTTTGACAGGCTATTCCCCACATTTCAGCTCTCCTCTCTTAGAATCTTTCTCTCCTTTCAAGACAGCTCAAATACTGCCTCCTCCATTAGGCTTTTCTCTCATTTCTGTTGTGATGAGTGCTTGTTCTTTGCTCCTCTGACCGTATCTTAGTATTTTTGTATTTACTTATCTGAGTGCATGTCATTTCTTTGACCTCAGCCTCACTCAATAGAATGTAAACTACTTGAAGTCAGGGACTGTTTTCATATTTGTGTTTTTAAATACTCAAGTCATAGTTTTTTAGTCGTGTCTGACTTTTCATGGCCCCATTTGGAGTTTGCTTGGCAAAGGTACTGGAGTGGTTTGCCATTTCCTTCTCCAGCTCATTTTACAGATGAGGAAATTGAGGCAAAAAGTTAAAGTGACTTGTCACACAACTAGTAAGTGTCTGAGGCCAGATTTGAACTCAGGAGAGTCTTCTTGACTCCAGGCCTGGCACTCCCACTGCACCATCTAGTTGCCCAGTCTTTAATAGTGAGTGCTTACTAAATATTTGTTGAATTGTTGTAAGGAAGTGTCACACTATTGTTGTTGTTGTTGTTGTTGTTATTATCTTGCCCTGGTTACATGGTTAGTATGTGTTGCAGAGCCAAGACTTAAAAACAGTTCTGACTTCTGGTCTATCTTTTCTATTACACCACACTTGAATATGAGTAGAACGTGGAATTTTGGTACTGAGGAGTGAGACTTAGGTCATATGTGGACATTTCAGAGTTTGAGCTGAGAAATTGGGATTTGAAGAGGAGGGGATTTGAGGGCCTTGGCAGCATTATAATTGCTGACATTTAAATAGTGCTTTAAGATTGGCCAAGCACTCTACATACATTATCTCATTTGATCTTATTTGATAAAGTCCTCTGTGGTAGCTGCTGTTATTCCTATCTAGCAGATTGAGGAAATCGAGGCTTATAGAGGTTAAGTGTAAGTGACTTGTTCATGATCACATAGCCAGTTAGTGTTGCTTATAGTCTGATTCCACTGCTTACCCTAGACTATGCAACTACTGGCATTGACATTCATGAGGTGTGGGTCCAGTGCCCAGTTCTTGCACTTTCTGTGAGATAAAGGAGAAGTTGCAATCCCACTGTGAGAGATTTCACTTCTGAAATATGGGAGAATAATTCCTGTTCTTTTCTATGTCTCAGGGATGCCTGGAAGAATGAATGAGTTAAATGATTTAACAGACTACACAGTACATTTTGGTCTAAGGCATAGTATAACTTTAAACAAGAGAATTTGACTTCATTTTGAAAGATTGGTTCATTTAGAATTAGAGATTAGGTCTAATCTTTATTGGTTTGTTTGACTTTTTCTACCTTCCCTACCCAACCTTGCAAATTAGAAAGAAAGAAGGAAAGAAAAATCCTTGTAACAAATGTGTATAGTTAAACAAAACAAATTTTTCCCATTGGTCATGTCTAAAAAATAAATGTCTCATTCTGCACCCTGAATAGATTACCACTATGTCAGGAGGTAGGTAGCATGTTTCATCATTGGTCCTCTGGAGTTACAGTTGTTCATTTTGTTGATCAGAATTCTTAAGTCTTTCAAAGTGTCTTGTTTTTTATTGATAACTTGTTCTCTTGTTTCTGCTCATTTCACTCTGCATCAGGTTATAGGGGTCTTCCCAGGCTTCCCTGAAACCATCACTTTTGTAGTTTTTTTTAAATAGATCAGTAGTATTCCATCACATTCATATATTATATTTTGTTCAGCTGTTCCCCAGTCAGTGGGTACCCCCTCATTTCTTTGCAGTATAAAAAGCTGCTATGAATATTTTTTCTACATACAAGTCTTTTTCCCTACTTTTTGATCTCTTTAGGATATAGGCCCAATAGTGGTATTGCTTTATCAAAGGTAATGCACGGTTTAGTGACTTTTGGGGCATGAATTCCAAATTGTTTTTCAGCCATTTGGATGAATTCACCCCTCCACCAATAGTGCATTAGTGTGTCTATTTTCCCAAAGCCCCTCTAGTATTTTTGCCAATTGATGGATATGAAATAGAACTTTAGAGTTGTATTAATTTGCATTTCTCTAATTAATAGTGATTAAAAGTAGTTTTTCATATGACTATTGATAGCTTGGATTTCTTTCTTTTTAAACTGCCTCTTCATATCCTTTGACCATTTGTCAATTGGAGAAAGACTCATATTCTTAAAAATTTGAGTCAGGTCCTTTTATGGTTTGGAAATGAGACCATTATCAGAGAAACTTGCTGCAAAGGTTTTTTGTTTTTTTTTTTCTTTTTTTTTTTACCAGTTACTTGCTTCCCTTCTAATTTTAGCTGCATTGGTTTTGTTTTAGCTTGCCTTTGCCACCACTTCTGAGCCCAAAGTAAGGTAGATGTGTGGGGGGCATTGACACAAGATACAGGGTGCAGAGCTCAGGACTCAAGTCAGCCATTTTGGATCTTTAGTGGTGATAGTGATATAAAGTTCTCTAATCCTCTTGGCTTCCTCATTTCTAGGCTTGAAGATACCTTTGTTCTTTTGGGGAGATTTAATTAGAGGCATGCCAGGGTAGAGGCAGTTGGAGAGACAGGAAGGAATGACAACCAGGGTAGTTCAGTGTATAGTTGAAGCTGTTAAGGGGTTGTTTGTGAGATGCCCATTTCTAACACTGACACTTTCTGTATTCAAGGCCTGGTACCAGGTACAGTGGATGATACAAAATGATATAAGATCCTGCCTCTGCCCTTTTTACAGTCTAGTTAGGGAAACAATAAATGTGCAAAAAGATAAATAATAGCACAAGGCAGCAACATGGAGGATATTACAAAAAAAATATGATTGATAACCAGATGAGAAATATAGACAAAAAGTACTATGAACTCACCAAGAAGAGAACCTGAGAATCAGCCCTTAAGTATTACCAGCTAACTGATGTCTTCATTGGTCAGCTTTTAGAATGGCCTGCTGCCCTCTGGTGGACACTGCACAGTCTGCAGCTTTATTGTCTTTTCTGTGTTAGCCTGACTCTCATGCTTATTCTGGACAGGGAGAAACTCAGTACTTCTCATGAGTATCGAAAGGAGTTACAATTCCTTCCTTCTGCTGCGTGCTGTGGGTGCTTGGTATATGGATATAGGAAACTCTTAAGCTCAGAGACTTTGAATCTGTCAAAGATTACTGACAACCCCTTAGCAATCACGTCTGTCACTTCTTGTAGTCCTGTAGGATGTAGTTTATTTGAGCCTGGTGACTTGAACTCACTGAGAGCAACTATATACTTCCTTTTCACTTGTTTAAGAGGAGGGGGATTCTGCTCCCTCTTGACCATTTTTGTTTTATCTTTTCTAGTACAAAGATCATTTTTTTTTTTTTTTTGGCTAGGCAGTGGGGTTAAGTGACTTGCCCAGGGTCACACAGCTAGTAAGTGTTATGTGTCTGAGGCTGGATTTGAACTCAGGTCCTCCTGAATCCAGGGCCAGGGCTCTATCCACTGCATCACCTAGCTTTCCCAAAGATCATTCTTTTAAATAGATTATCCTTTTCACTGTCATCTCTTGCCATTATTCTAGTCTCCTGTTTAGCAATCCTTCTCCTTCTCTGATCCTTCCTTTGCCCCCAACATAGCTTAGAAACTTCTTTTCATTGTCCTTAGTGTTCACTACTAGCATCATCTCATTCTGGGCTTTAGTGATTCTGATAGAATTCTTACCATATTGTGCTACTCTTTTATATTCATCCTCAGTTAGTAATTCTTGAGTCCAGCTTAACATCCCGCTCACCCTTTTTTGAACACTCTTTGTTGTTGTTAGTTGTTTTTCAGTCACGTCTGATTCTTCATGATCCCATTTGGGCTTTTCTTGACAAAGATACTAGAGCGTTTCTTGATCTTCTTAGGCTTGCTTATATCTTTCCTCAAATATGGTACCCATATTGTCTTCTTATTTGCATTCTTTTGTAGAGATTCTTCCTGGCTTTCAAATGAATGCTAGTTATGTGAATTTCTTATGTAGTTTTGTATTTGAGTCTTTTTCTACTTTTAAGCCAGGCTTATCAAATATGCCCACTCAGTAACACCTTTGATCAGACAGGCCTTAATGTAATGAATAAATCGTAAGCTTTAAGAAGTTTACATTAAAGTGCTGAATGAATCTGTTAATTGGATTGCCAGACCTTAAATATTCTGAGAAGTATAAAACCGAGGCAAATACCTATAGGAAAACTGAGATTTGGGGGAGAAGAAATGTCTTATTTTAGAGCCAGGAATGACATCCAGGTTCTGGCCCAGCATAGTTTCCTTAGAATATTGTAGCCGTGGTCCCCATGAATTCAATGTTATGATTGTCCTCTGGGTTAAATTTTTTTTCTAGCACAACATGATTGGATTGATTGACCTCTTTTTGGACCTGGAACCACTCCATATTGGTATAACTGAGGTTTAACTCACAGTGGTATATGTGACTTACCATTAAGATGTGATAGTAGAGATAGGAAGGACCCTGAGGGTGTCCTTCCTTGTGCCCATGGACATCAGAAGGTCACTTCGAGAGTAGAACTACCTGGACAGGGAATATGTCTGATCAGTTCCTCAGCCTTTTTGATTTGAGGTGCTACCCAAGCCAGTTCTGACCCACTTTTAGTTGGGAGGTTCCTGTGCACACAGGGCGGGAGCAGATGGAAGGGAGAAATGGAAGGGAGATGTGGAAACTGAATTCCACCCTGTTTCTTGCCTGGAAAAAAAAAAACTTCTCTCTCATTTTTCTTTATTAAAAAAAAAAGATTTTGTTTTTTATCAAGTCTTTTGTTTTTGCAGCAGGGATATAAGGTGCGTTGCTCTACTTTGGTTTGGGAGGGGGCACATAGTCATTGGCTAAAGAGAGCAAAAGGTGATCCATACACAGCAAGAAGTTTACTTCCCTCAGGGGGATCAGTGATGGGGGCTGTTTTTCCAATCATTCCCTAGTTCCTCTAGTAAACTCAATCTGGTCTGTGCCTCCCTAGTGGAGGAGGGGGTGAGGAGATGGGAGAATTTGTTTTCCAGGGCAAGATCCGAATGCTGTGTTGCGCCCACTCACTGACCTGCTGTGGTGGCTGTTGGCGTAGACTAGACAGGGTGTGGTAGATGGCGAAGGGGTGTCAGTTCCAGCCCCCAATTCTCTTTGCCTGGGATATTGCTACCTATCTCTGTTGTAAAGGTAACCAAAACCTGCTGACCTCAGAATTTCCTGCCCCACAGTGAAATTGTCTGTAGTCAGATCTTGATGGAGAAGGGAGTTCTCTAGACCCCCCAGTCTTACGGATAAATTCAGGCCACTTGGGAGAGTGGGTAAAACAGAAAGCTTTCCTTGAAGATTGCCCCTCAGTAAAGGCCAATAGCATTCTCTGTGTCCTTGTTGCCCCCACAACACAGATGTTGTGGGCACCAACTCTTCCTTCCCATCAGTGAATTGGTGACCCCTGCAAGGATTAAGTAGAGCCAAGTTTTCCCGAAAACATAAGAGTTACAAAGAGTGATGGTGGAAGTAATGCTACTTTCTTGCTTTGTGATATGTAAGCAGCTCAGTGTTGGCTTTGGTATCTTAGTGGTTCTCTCCTTTCTTGTTGTTTTCCAACAGCTCCCCCCAACCCTGTTCCCACCTCCTCCCCCTTCTTGGGGCCGCAGTTTCCCCTCCTGGGTCTGAGCCCAGAGTAGGGTGGATGTGTGGGGGCCATTGGAGCGGCATCCCTACAGCCGTTTTTTAAGTTACTGGAGTGTGGGGGAGGGGGGGGGTGCAGGATTTTTGAAGCCCTTAGTTGAACTGCTTTGTTACTTAACCAGCCCTGAGCCCCACACCATCTCATTTTGCAGTTCAGCAGTTCGGGGTTATCTTCTTGTTCCCGAAGAAGCTATTAGGTAATGGGAAAGGACTCAAATCTTGTTGTTTGCATCTTCACAACGTCTCTTGCTTCTGTCTGCTTTCTACTTACACAGCCACCACCCTGATGCAAGTCCTCATTGCTTCTCTCCTGAACTGTTGCAGTAGCCTCTTAATTGGCCTCCTTACCCCTCTCCAATTCATTCTCCACACAGCCGCCAAAGTGATTTTCCTGAAGTGCAAGTCTGACCCCATCACTCTTTTATTCAGTAAACTGATGGATTTTGTATTTATTTTTTGAAGTTCTTCACACCCTGGCCCCAAACTACCTTTCCAACCTTTACATACTCTAAAGTTCAGCCAAACTGACCTTGCTGTCCCTCACACTCCTGTCTCCAGGCCTGGAATGTACTCCTGATATGCTTCCATCCCTTAGAATCCATTGTTTCCTTTAAACTGCTCAGTTACCACCTTCTACATATAGCTTTTCTTAGCCTCCTAGCTACCAGTGCTTTCCCCACCAAAAAGCATTTTTTTACCTTCTATTTGTCTTGTATTTTATGTACATATTGTCTCCCCTGATATAATAGAAGCTCCTTGGGGTCAGATGCTGTTTAATTTTTACTTCTCTCAGACATCTAGCACAGTACCTGGCTAGGGCAGCAGAGGCACTAGTAAAACTAACTGCAAAAGCTCTTTGTGGAGAAAAGCCCGGGCCACAGTGAGGCTTGGTAGTGGGGAGACGTTTCCCTTCCCCAGCATGCCGGAGGCTCTTAGCTGTCCCTTCCTCTTTGAAGCTGTAGACTACCTGTCCTAGGGAACTCCAGCAGTATTGACTGGGCTAAAGATTTTGGGATAGAGTTGGGAAGAAGGGCCCCAGAAACCTGAGTGTCAGTATCAGCTGGGAACCATGTCTTCCTATGTTAAAAATTATCCCATGGATCTTTTTGCCTGGGAAGTGGTTGTGGGGAATATCACATAGTAGGAGATTGTGGTTACTTGGTCATGCCCAAGTGCAAGGGGATGTCCTTGCGGGCATGATTTTTGCAGGGATTTGTTAATGATCATTTGATGACACTGCATGTGAGTTTCAGATGTTCCTTCATGGTGAACTAATCTATTCCTGTTTGTCCTTAGGCTGCTACCACCAGGCAGAACACAAAGGAAGCCGGTAGCCAGAGCCAAGAACCAAAGAAAGAAGATGAATATGCGGAGGACAGCTCTGATGAGGAGGTAGGGTTCCATCAACCTGTTGGCGTAAGATAGGAGCTCTAGGTGGAGTTGGAGGTGACTCACCAGTGCCAGAACAGCTGTAATGTGAGTCTTCTTGCTCCCTCCTTCCCAATTGGTTGATTGGTTCTTGTCCTGTGTTTTGGTTGATTTGCTTATGGTCTGTGCCGTATTTTGTTGTATGTATAGTTTGATCCCTTATGTTGCATAGGGTCTTATTTCTGAAAGCAGCTCTGCCCACCCCCAGCCAGCCAAAGCTGGCTTGGCAGTTCCTACGAGTGGTAATGGCTTGTATGCCACCAGTTATGTGTTTTCCTCCACTGCTATAAAGGCAAATTGAACTATGCGGATGACAGCTTTGTGGTGGGACTGGTGCATCTTTATGTGAGAGGAAGTGGAGAACGGTCCAAGGACTTCATCCCATCTTGTATCCATACCCCTGGCAAGTTAAAGAATGAGCTGGGGCCTGTTCTGTGTCCTGCACTTTATAATTCTGTGGTTATTTCAAAGGAAGCAGAAGATACAGCCTTGCTCTCAAGATGTTCATGGATAATCTAGTTGGGAGAGTTAAGACTGACAAACATAAAGCAGTTGAACAAGACAATTTAATAGATAACTATTTATTGAGTTTACATGTCCTGAGTATTTATGTCCTGTGTACATGTGAGAGAAAAGAAGAAGTATGAAACCCAGTCTCTTCCCCCAAGGAATTCATAGTTTGTCTGAGTAGACTTACACATGTCAGTGAAGGCCCTCAACAGACGGGGACTAACTTTTTGGTGGAGTGCAAAGGACCAGAGAACCTTGGAGAAGGAAGATCTGGGAGACCTGATCCTGGTCCTTACTGTGCCACTGACTGAACTACTTGCTATTGGCCTTTAGTTTCCTCATTTGTAAAATAAGGATCAGAATCTTTCCTATGCTGATGTTGGGGTTGGTTATTAGGCTCATGAGATTACAGATGCAAAGCAGCTTGTAAACTGTAGAACCCACCTAAGAGCTCTAATGGAATTAGGGTGGTGATGGCCAGGGCTTTTTTCTTCTGTCTTCAGTACACAGAAATGTGAACTCTGCTCCATGGATCACTTGTGACTTTTCTGGTGATGCTTCTCCACTAATGATCAAGCACTGTAGGGGATCCCTTCTTTGGAGCTGTGTTGGCCTATAACAGAAGCCGCCTTCTCCCAGGCCAACCATATCTACAAAAGGCTTCAGGGATTTCTGGATGCCTTTTATTGAACGTTTGTGAAGGGGTGGATTAGCTGATGCTTTCAAGATACTAGACAATATTATTCAGACTGTAGGGATGAGAATCAGATCAGAACTGTTTTATCTTCTTGGTATTTCTAGAAGATTGGCATTGAAGTACAGAGTCCTGGAACCCAACCAGCAAGGTAGTGGGCTAACTTCCTAGGAGATCATCTTCTACTAACCATGGGAAGCTAGTGCTGGCGTGGGAAGTGTCATTGGTGGGGATAGGGGTTATGCCTGAAGAAGCATTCTGGCTTAGGGTCTCCTGCCCCTGGGTCTGGAATAAAGCTTTGGGAGCTAGGGAAACATATGAGGACAGAAAATGTGCACTTGTGTAATGTCTCAGACATGCCTGGGGGTGGGGGAACCACAGGCCATCCAAAGGCTTTTGCATGAAAGACTCTCAGGGTTTCTCCTACACGGCCGATCCAGCTTCAGCACCCCAGCGGGGGAGGCTCATTTAGGACCTGCTGACATCAGTAGCTTCCATGAGCTTTTTCTATTTCCAGATCCTTGTTCCCCACCATCTTTATAAATCCACCTTTTCCCTCTTTCCTCTGTCTCAAGACAAGAGCCTCTAGGAATTTTTCTGGTAGGGACTGATGTCTGCATCTTGGTTTGTAGCTATGTTTCTGATCTGCCTGGTCTCCTTTCCAGACGTTCTCTGTGGGTTCAGTGGGTATTTATTTGCCTCTTACTGTATGTACAGAGTAGGTGTTAGGTTCTGCAAAAGTACAAGAAAATATATGACATGTTTCCTCAAAGGGTCATAGATTTAGACCTCATCGGCCAGCTAGCCTAACCCTCTCATTTTATAGATGAGGAAGCCCAGGGATGGTAAATGACTTGTCCAGGATCACCCAGGTAGGGCAGTTGCAGAGGCAGGATTTGAACTCAGGTCCTCTGACTCTAAATACAGAATTCTTTTCACTGAACTGTCCTGCTTTCTGAGGAATTTAGAATCTTTGGGTCAGGGAGGCAAGACATGAACTGAAAACAATTCTTAAAGAACACTACAAGATTATGTAGGATCACGTGATAAGCTGTTTAATGGAGTAATTACTGTAGGCAGTCAGGAATGATGGGAATGATCAGTGTTATCTGGATTTCATCCCCTTCCTTTATTGAGCACTGTCTCCTCTTTGCCCCAGGTGAGGATCTTTCCCACTCCCACGAAGATCTCAGGATAGTCTGATGTTCCCAAAGGAAATATCCCCAGCTCTGTCACACAGATAGCCTTGGAGAGTAAACTGTGGGGCTGGGGACATCAGGGACTTGGAAGTGTTGGAAAGAGGAGGACTTTTTCCCCTCCTAAGGGTGGGTTGAATTGAGGAGGCAGTCTTCAGTTGCCTACGTACTACTCACTTGGAGAATTGTTTCTTTTTTTCCTTTTTAAAGTACTGTTTGATTAATACCTCTTGTGTTTCTATCACCTTCATTTCCAAATTTATCCCTCCCCTCTGCCACTACTCAGTGAGCCATCCTTCATAGAAAGGATGAAAAAAGAATGAGGAAAAAAAAGTTTGGTCAAATTAACCAACCATCAGCTGAGTCTGAGAGTCTGTGCAATATTCCGCATCCATAGCCCCCCACCTCTTTGGGGCAGGGGTGGGAGGACAGCTGCTTAATTCCCCTCCAAGGACAAGTTTGGTCATGACAGTTAAATAGTGCTGACTTTATTTTCCCTCCTCTTTTCATTTGCATTGTTGTAGTTACATGTATATTATTTTCCTAGTCCTGTTTATTTTACTCTTCAATTCATATATCTTCCCACCTTTCTCCAGATTCATTGTCAGTTGTTTCTTACGGTATAGTGATAATCTATTACGTTCATGCCCAATGGACATCTGCTTTTTTTTTCTAGTTTTTTTTTCTCCTACAGAAAGTTCAGAGATCAGTGTTTTAGTGTATATGAGTCTTCTCTGTCTTTGACTTCCTTGGGATATGTGGCTAGTAGCAAGATCTTTGGGTTAAAGCATATGGATGTTCTGGTCACTTTCTTAGCACAGTTCCAAACCACTTTTCAGAATGGTTGGGCCAATTGACAGCTCCACCAATAGTATATTATAGTGTGTCTGTCTTTCTGCAACTCCTTCATATTTTGACATCATACCCAGTTTTCTGGGTGTGAAAAGATGAAACCTCAGAGTTATTTTGGTTTATACTTTTTTTTTATTCTTAGTGATTTGGAGCAGTCCTTTTTATGGTTATTAATAATTTTTAATTATTTTGAGAACTCTGTTTATATTCTTTGACCATTTATCCATTGAGGAATGGTTGTCTCAAATATTTATGTTAATTCACCACATATCTTGGATACCAGATGCTTATCATAGACATTTGATGTTAAGATTTTTTTCCCACTTGATGCTTTCCCTCACTGTATTGATTTTATTTGTCTAAAATTTTTTTCAATCTCATGTAATCACAAGTATCTGTTATATCTTTTGTGATTGCCTCTGTCTCTTATTGGTTAAGAATTCTCTAGGGGGTTGTTGCTGAGTGAAATCTTAGGGAGGAAAGGTGCCATCATATTCATATATTGTCTGCCTTTGCCAGAATCCTAATCCACAGCTGCACAAATAAGAGCTCCCCGAGTTTCCCTTCCTTCCCATGGCTAATTGGTAGTACTGTGGGCCCTGCCCAAGAGATGAAAAGTACTTCCCTTTTAAGTCAGGGTGCTGTCCAGGCTGCACTGCATGTTGGGATTTGTAGTCCTTATATATTTGGACTCTTTCCCTAAGGAGGGACTTGATCTATTTTTCCTGCCTCCAAGGTCTAAGATTTACATCTTATCAGCAATCACTTTTCTTCCAATCTGATGCTCTTAGAGCAAAATGACCTGCATTGTGGCCCCAGTAAGTGGCTGTTTCTTTCTTCCTCGGACTGACTGATAGAGTATCAGGTCACTGACTGAGTCAGGAAGCCCTTCTCTGACAATTCCTAATCTTTCTCCTCCCCTGGGATATGGAGGGTAAGAGGAGGAGTCTCCATCTCCACCCCCACCTCTCCAAACTCTGTTTCCTCCCCTCGTTGCTTGTCCTCCTGTTCACTTGGCAGCCGACTGCACGAGCCTTGGCTGTCAGCCCGATCCGGTCTCTGCTGTGCCTTCAGAGAACAGAGACAAAACAAAATAAATTGGTTTCCTGGCCGGGAGCAGCCGGGCGCGCTTCGGGTGAGGGAGGGAACGAGCTCAGTGGTGCGGCTCTTTACCTCCCCCTACCCCAAGGGCTCTGGCTGTCAGCAGCCACATCCTGTCGGCTACTTTTTTATATTTTGTATTTTGCAAAATCAATGATGATAGCAAATAGAATGTGGAGGTGAGAAGGTGGGTGGAAGTTGCATTAGAATGTGGTCAGGGGTATGAGAGTCCCAGCTCTGTCCCTAGGCAGTCCCTCTTTCCTTGTCTGTCCCCCTTCTTTCCCCCTTTGAGCCCTACTGTCTGATCCCCTTGCCCACTGGGGGGTGGGGGGAGCTGTGTGGTGGTGCAGCATGGCCTCACTGGGAGGAAACAGGTTGGGGGCTGCCTGGGTCTGCTTCCTCCCACGATGACTATTCCATATGTCCATGCTAATGAATGACAGTGTGCTGAGTGCACCTCACAGTGCTGCCTGCTCCTTCCAGCACTGCCTCCCTCCCACTGTACCTCCCACCTCCTGTGGCCACACAGCTGACCGAAGGATAGAGGGGGCGTCAGAGCTCAGCTTTCAGGAGCTAAGCAGTCAGGAGTTAGAGAGTGGTCCTTCCAGAATGTGGTGTTTCCAGATGAGCCACCCACCTATCTCCAGGGGCTGTGTGTATGTCTTTGCTACTCTGAGTTGACTCTTTACTGGAGCTATGGGCAGTTCTTCCTGGGAGTTTTGGAGAGGAGAGGATGCAGGGAGAGGCAATTAGAGAGATTGAGATAGTCAGTGAGGTCAAACCCAGTGGTTTGGGGGTCCAAAGTTGTGATTTGAATCCCAGCGTTATTCATGTGACCGATGGTCATGATACAGTGCCTCCCAGCTTCTTTCCTTATCTTTAAATTGATTGGTGTTGATCTAGATAACCTTTAAAATTCCTTTAAATTCTAAATCTCGTTATCTACCCAAACATCTCTTACATGAGTGAGTGGAAGACACATGGTTCCTGAATCTCATTTTAGTTGGAGAGTGTGTGTGTGTGTGTGTCTGTGTCTGTGTCTGTGTCTGTGTCTGTGTCTGTCTTTCTGTCTGTCTGCGTATGTGTCTGTGAGATCTTTGCCCACAAGGAACTTTGAATCTGATTGGAGAGACAAGAGATGAATGTGTCATTTTTTGACTTATCCCATAGGGTTTTATAGAAGGATGGATCTCAAAACACATCTAGCTCACTTTCTAATTCATAGGTGAAGCAATTCTGAGTCCTAGAGAGAAGTAATTTGCCCAACATCACACTTACAGGAAGTGGCAGAGCTGAGATTTGAAATCAGGTGTTTTACCTTCACATGTAGATATACACTCTGTCCTGCTGACTCCTTAGAGCTGTCTAAGGGAGAATGTGTAGAGGACCTCTCACGGAATTATTGGACTCTGGTGGGCTCCTGGAAGGCAGGAGGTATAATATTTTGTTGGATGCAAAACCCTTCTGAGTCTCCCTGGAGCTTTGGAGTAGGGCAAGAAAGTGAATAAATAATTCTTCAGTTGCTCCATCTCTCACTTATCCCTAGGACTTCTCCTCTGTCATGTCCCAGTGAAAAGAGTTGCTTCCTTGCCAAGGATGAACTTCAGTCCTGAGTGTTTGGGGGATGGTAAGGAGGGTGTTACCCTATACAGAATGCCTAGTTTGGGGCTAGGAGGGAAGAGAACTTTTGCAGTCTGAGAAGGATGGTCTAAACAGTCTGCCCAGATCAGCAGCACTTTCTTTGCCAAGTTTTGGGGCCAGAATGGAAAGTTTCCTTTTGCCCAGTGTGCATGTGTGTTCAAGTATGTGGACTTGCCCTCTCTTTTCAGAGGTATGAGTCCCTCATTCAGTGTGAATGTCTACCTTGTGTGTGATACATGGGGACACAGCCTCTGTATGGGCCTGGCATATTCACTTGGGACAAATACTTTGTACGTGTATGTTGGGATGCGTTTCTCAGTCTGAGGAGTGGTGGGGATGGGTAAGATTTGTGTGTCAGAACAGCTCTGAAGAGATAGCTTAGCTTCACAGACCCCTTTTTTCTTGCTGTATCCCTGGCATTGAGCCTCTCTCTCTGCCAAAATCCCCTCCTATAGCAATTGAGCTAGCCAGCCGAGCTGGCTCTTTCCCCACTAGACCGGGCTGGCACAATTGCATGGAAAAACAGATTGGCCTTGGGATGGCTGCTGGCACTGAGGGAGGGGAGCGGCCACACTACTATTCCAGGCCCCTTAGCTTCTCCTTCTAACCTATCTCCCCTTCCCTTCCCCCTACTCTGTAACCTTCCAGCTGTGTCTGTGGGGTCCTAAAGGGTGAGAGGTGGGGTGTGGTGATAGGGCCCCAAAGCAAAAGGAAGCCATTAGCAGGGAGGTGTTGCTGGCTCTCTGGCTGGCCCACAGCATACCCAGAGCCCTGGCAGTGGGGCTGGGGAAGGCTGGGGTGGCGTGTGTGTTATTCTGGAAGAAATGACATCAGTAGGAACTCATCTCCTTCCCCTCACTAGGGGGGAGGGAAATAGAGGGGACCCACTGCCTTTCTGAGTTGAAGAATGGAAACTCTAGCCATTATTAAATTGTGTGGGTCTCCCATCCAAAACTCTTTGCCTTTAGGAGGCCAGAGCTGACCTTTTCCTCAATTTGGAAACCTCATTGCCTTCTCCTCCTCCCCCTCACCCCCCCTCCCAGTAGATTTTTGGCTTTCTTAGAAGCAGATACTGTTATGACTTTAAGAGTTGACTCTCTAATAATGAGGGTACATGAACAACGAAAGTGTGGGCACCTCTATTCCCCCCCTCCCCCGCATTACCATTGTTTTCATTCTAGAACAGGTAAGACCAAGAGGGAGTTTGGTATTTGGTAATCATTCTTTTGATTATAGATGAGGGGGCTGGAATAATTCGCCCCTCCTGATGATCTGTCTGTACCCTGGTTTTAGAACTGCCATCTGATCCTTATCTCTTGCTTTCCTTTTCTGTCTCCTGGTCTTTTTGCCTAAAAACCAATGAAGGCTGGAGTTTCTGGGTAGCAGTGACCAGCTGTTCACCTCCCTGTCTCTTTATGTCCACCTCACACTTCTCCCCACAAAGCTGTAGCATTTTTCACAGACATGATCTCATTCAGCTGCCCAGACCCCCAGGGAGGTGGGCTAGGGGAGAAGAGGAAGGAAGGAAAGGCAGCTGCATTAGCAATAAGGATTATTCTTTTACTTTTCAAGATAGGGGAAACTGAGGCACAGAGTGTCCTGTCCTTCCCCTGCTTCTCCCTTCTTGCCCTCCTTGCAAACTCTTGGACTCTGCGTTACCATCTGTCCACTATCCCAGACTTTGTTGTTGCTGTTGTTGCTTCTTAATACATCTCTACAAAGCCTTATTTTTCTCAGAAGTGCTTTTGGGGTCACCAGAGTTCTGCAGGCTGACACTGTGAACTTTAACAGAAAGTGTGGCCAGACTAAGGGGAAGGACGGTGTCTGTGTAGAGAGACCCCACTTCCCAATATCCACCGCATGAAGGGATGATATTGGGACTAGAGTTCTTTCTGTGCTGAGAAATACCCACCTTTTCCTCTTCTGTGGAAAAAAAACATGGTCTGATGGCCGGGGGCGGGGTGGATCAGTGAGACTGGTTTGGTGGGAGAAGAGAGTGCTGCCTGGCCTGAACTTGGCCTGAGGCTGGGCTCTTTGGAAGGAATGGGGGCCTATGTCTTTGGACATGCTCCCCAACTCCCCCCACCCCCAAAACTCCATTGTAACTCGAGATCCCACAGGGATGAAACCCAGGCTGATATGTGTGTCCAGGAACTACGATCCCTTCTGCTCTCTAGCCAAACACCGTTAATGGCTTCTCCCGGCTACCGAACTAGCAGCTGCCTACAGTGTTGGCGGCCTTCTCCTGCTCCTGAAGCCCCCCCATTCCCCCAACCCCCAGTTGCACTCAGAATAGTCTCTGCTGTTCTGGCAGGGGGAGCTCTCACTGCTCAGGTTTCCTGAGTTCCAGGGCCCCTCCCCATTCTGTTTGTGATCAGCGCTGAAGCACTTCTGACTCCTGTTTGCATCTTGAAAATCACCCACATCCTATCCTTATAATGGCTTCCCACCCCTAAATCCTTTCACATTCATACCTTGTCACTAGAGGTAAAAGAGTTTGGATCTTCCAGCTGCATTTGACCCCTTCCCCACAGGCCAGGACAGCACTTAAAGTGAGGAGACCGAGTCCTTGATAAACTCCTTTCCCCTTTGCTTTAGCATTTTTTATTTCTTCTCCATTAGGAAAGTGAGATTTCCTTTGGCCCAGGCTAGTTGAACTATACCATTTCTAAAGTTCTTCCCAAATGCCTCATCATAGAGGGTGACCCTGGGTTCTTGGAGGCTCTCTGCCAGTTGTGGCAGGTCCTGCTACACTGGAAAGACTTCAGGTATGGCCCCAGCATAGAACTCTATCTCTTGTTTTAGGATTAACCTAAATGTGGCAAGACTCCTCACCAGATGGAGAGGTTGTGATTGGAATCAATGAAGAGATCACTCTAACAAACAAAATCACACAGCTTTTGAAGACATTTGATCTGTGAAGGCACTAGAATTGATGGGAATTGATTGCTTTTACTCTCCTCATATGGGAATTAGGCTCTTCTAGGAGCATTCTCCTGCCGAATGGGAATATGAATGAATGTACATGTGGATAGATGAGGCAACCCTAGTCCTTTTCAATCCAATCATTGCTGTTCCTTAGATAAGACATTCCATTTTGCTTCTGGGCCTTTTCTCTGGCTGTCCCCATACCTGGAATGCTCACCCTCTTCACCTTCTGGCTTCCTTTCCTTCTTCAAGTTCCAGATAAAATCCCACCTGCTGCAAGAAGCCTCTCCCAGCTCTTCTTAAACCTAGTGCCTGCCGTTTAATTATTTCCAATTTATCCTAAAGATAGCTTGTTTGTACCTAGTTGTTTGCGTGTTGTCTCCCCGATTATGTTGTGAGCTCTTTGAGAGCAAGTGTCTTTTGCCTCTTTTTGTATCCCCAGTGCCTGGCATGTAATGTAGTAGGAGCTTAATAAATGTTTTTTGACTGACTCAAACCAGAGAGTTAATGGTGATCACTAACCCTAAGGATTAGTGGGGATCCAAGGATGATGAGCATTTTAAATTGCTTAGAATAATCAAAGTTGGCAAGTATTTTCTATTCTCATCTCTACTAAAAGAGGCTGAAGGTTTCTCCCAGCAGGCATCGTTTCTGCTCAGCGTGTTGGGGTCTTCTTTTACTCAGCCAAGCCATTTTGATATGGAAGAACTGTCTGCCTCTTTTAAAGGCAGCAGCAATAAATCGAGAGAGTGGGTGTGTGTGCTCACAGTTGCCCAAGTCCTTGTATGCTGGACTCTTGGGGAGAGGGGTGGGATGCAGGTGCATATGTATGTTTTCTTTTGGGGGGGGTGGTGAAGGACAGCTCTGCCTTGTCTGTTGGACCAGCCAACCACCTGTCATTCTGTGTGCTGTTGAGGGTTGCTTTGTATTTTAAAGCTGTTTCTTTCATCCGGTTCTTCCTTTGCTTCCAGCCAGGGAGAGAGAAGTTTCTCAGGGGAGAGAAAATGGGACATATGATTAAAGCCTACTGTGCCTTGTTGAGGGTGGGGGGGGGGGGGGGGGGGGGGGGGGAGGGTATTTGGGTATTGTAGTGGAGTTCATAGGTAAAGCAAGGAATTTTCTGATTCAGAATGGTTGATTAAAAAGACACCCTCCCCCCACCCCAATCATTTGAGAAGCAGAGGGGAGCAGTAGATTTCCCTCTGAGGTTGGACCATGGGTTGCTAATAGCATAGGTTGGATTCTGGACAGCAAAGAAACTTTGCTTTGACCAGTTGGCATATTTGAAGGGCTGTTTGCAGCTTCGGGAATGTTGGGGTAAGGGTCACCTTATTTCCTGAATGCAATTCTGCCTCTGAGCTCTTTAAAGCATCCAAACTCTCTGCATACCTTTTGTAACCTCTTGTTCCCAACCCCAGGGGACAGGCAAAGAGCAGTGTACTACCCCAGGTCTGCCCAGGCACTGAGTAAGCACGTGGTAAATGCTTATTACCTGCCTGTCAGTCATAGCTTTTAGGGAGTCTAGAATGGAGTGAGTAGAAAGAGACCGAGCCTTAGTGTTTCCAGGAAGGGGAAAGTTGGTGTTCATGAAATCCACTGTTTATGAGGAATACTCTGAGAGAGCCCAGGGTAGCCAGGAGAGTCAGCTCTTTGTCTTTGTAGGAGCTGAGGTGTTCTGGAGGAGAGAACGCATTTGTAGTTGGTAGAACCAGATGCCAAAATGTCAGGAATCTTGGATCTGGGAAAAGGAAAGTTTCTTTGTGGACAACAGAGCAGTATGGAAAGATGGGGGAGGGGAACAATGTTGGGAGAAGGGAGGGACTAGGTTGGGACAAGTTGGTGCTACATTGGTCATTTCTTTGCAGGGAGAAATTGACTGAAGCAAATAGGGAGCTCAGGAGTGTGAGGGCGAGCCATCTTGCAGAGCAGGGGTCTGTGGGTCTGTGGGTCTGGCCTGGTCTTGCCTGTATCAGCTATAAATCATACCTCTTCATTGAAGGCTAAGTTCTCAGGGCTTCATCACTATTGGAGGGAGGATTGGGAGGGCACATTTCACTGGGAGAAAGTTGCAATTCTCATGAGTTCAAGAAGGAATGGCTTAGAAGAAAGATAAAGGTTCCTGGGGAATACGCCCAATCCCCTATTGTGAGAGAGGCATAGGGTGACCAGGTAATGCAGATGTGGAAAAGACATCTCTCCTTTTTGGAAAGTTCTAGTTTCTCATGGGCTTCCCCTAGAAGAAGATGTTTTTCTAGTCTTTCCCCATCCATCTCCTTTACCTTTACCCCTTGCTCAGTGGTAAGAAACTGCCCTGCTTTTTACATGATTGGAACTAGTTATTGGGGGATGAGGGGAAAATCAGATAGTCGGATGGAGGATGGATAATCCTGAAATAATTTCTTTTTTTGGAAGATGTTTTTGTACTTACCTTTGGATTAGGGTGTGTCTGATGTTCTGGGAAACTCTCAGCACTTCAGAACAAATCATGAAACTGTCCTATGAAGAATTAACTTGGAGGGATAGAAGGTTTTCCAGCTTTTCTGTCCTGCTCCTTGTAAGATCTCCTCTGAGACTTCAGAGGATGAGCTCGTCCCCAGTTTGTTTCATTTAGGAGTCAAGAGGGATAGTAAAGTAGACTTAGAGTTGCGAGGGACTTCAGAGTCAAAGCTGGTCCTCTCATTTTGCTGGTGAGGAAACTTTGCCCCAAAGAGGTTGTGACGTTCTACTTAGTATCTGAAGCAAGATGTGGAACCTAGTTTTTCTTGATTCCAAGACCTTTGGTTTAAAAGCAGTCTCAAACTTCAAACTGTTTTGCAAAATTGGCTCCAAGTAAATGTTTTTGGAATTGTTGACTAAGAATTTTATCACTTATTTTAACTAATTATGTTAGTACTGATTTGAAAAGCAAGATTATAGGTAGTTGAGCATTGACTAATGATGGAGACTTGGGTCTTCAGCCTCATTCTTTGACCACACTAGAAGGTTCCTCAAGAAGCCCCTCTAACCTTTTAAGAGATATTTATTTCAAAACCTGGGGTCACTTAGAATAGGTGAGTGGTCTGAAGTGCAGGGGGTCAGGATTCGGCTGGCCAATGAGAGGGGAAGAGCTTGTCTCTCATCCTTATCCCCTAGCCAGGCTAGCTCAGTGTGAATGGTTGGTCCTCTTCCCCTTGGCCTCCCCCACCTCCCTCCTCCCCCCACCCCCGACCCAGGGGTTGGGGGGGGGGGCTTGCCTTGTGCTGTTTGTCAGAGATAAAAAATCGAGGAGGAGGAATGGAAAGACAGGAGGCACAGGAAGGCAGTTTGGTCGTTTAGAGACAGAGGCACAGAATTAACGTGCAGTGGGGGAGTTGGGAAGGAACACTGCCGGCATTGTAATCGGAGAGGGGGCAAGGGAAAAGAGAGAGACCGAGAGAGGGCGGCTGACCCTGTGCTCCCCCGGGACAGGTGGGGAGAGGCGGAACGAGGAGAGAGTGAAGGATTCCAGAGGTGGACTGGCTTCCTCTTTGGGCAGACAGACACAGGGAGGCGGGCAGTGGGCCAGCTCTGTACCTGCACTTCCAATCTGTAGCCTTGACAGCTGCAGCCACTTTGGGGAGGGGAGGAGGTGGGAGGGAAAGAGGAAAGGGGGGAGTAGAGGGGGCTGGGGTTGGGGGGAGATGCTTCAGGAGAGATTGGAAAAATCATAGCCGACATATCAACCATAACTGGCCTTTACTCAGCCCTGCTTAGAGGAATGGGTTCAGAAAACAAAGGAGAGTTGTGAGCTCCCTTGACCATTTTGGCAGGACTTCTAGCCTGCCCTCATCTTCAGGAGTGACAGGCCTGATCCTCTAGGCTCTTCACCATGGAGGCTGATACTAAATTTCTTTAGAGTCCTGTCTTCTCTTGTTCCTTTGCATTGTTTATTCCTCTGGCCAAGGTCAAGAAGAGTCAATGCCCCAGCTGCCAAACGTCTTGGCTAGGAGGGAAGGCTGAGGGGCAAGGGAGGGGGGAGGGGAGAGTTGGTCCCTGGAGAGGAGCAGTGGGGGTTGAGGTTAGAAGTGAGGGAGTGGGCTTGCAGCAGCTAAATCAGAGGGAGCAGCGGCCCTCCAGCTCTTGCCCGATCAGGGTCACATGTGTTTCCTGGCAGCATTGCAGGTGCTGAGCAGCAGCAGAGGGAGGGAGGGAGCAAGGACCTTGTGATGAATCATGTGGCGCAGGCAGCAGCTCATTCCCTAGGCCTGGGGACAGGGAGTTGATAGCTGAGGGCCCCAAGTGGAGTGTTTCCAGTCCAGCCTGGGCTCTCAAAAATGAGGACTGGTGAGATGGGAATGGGGTAGGGAGTTAGGAGGCCAATCACTAACCCCCATTTCAGGGTCCCTACCTTTCTCAGTATATCCTAGATTTCTGTACAGTGGCATCTATCTTAACTGAGCCTCATCTTCCCTGTCTGTATTCTCGTTTGCACTCCTCTCAGTCTGGACGGAATTAGCATTAACAGAGAATTCCTGCCATCTGAGGATCATTCTCTCCAGAAGGTGGGGAAGGATGTCTTCTTCACTGTCAGCAGAGTCGGAGTACAGGGAGGCCAAATAGGGTTTCTGGTTCAGACAGCTATCCTGTATGCGCAGGGTACAGGAGACAGGAGCAAGCACCTGTCACCAAGTCCCCAACTCATTCTTCTTTTCACTGGTCATTGGGTGGCCCTAGTCACCTTATGAATATTCTTTGAGAATTGATTGTGTGTAGAGGAGCTGAGAATCAAGTAATGTTCATCCTCTTTAGCCTCCCTTCTCTGTGACCCCCTGTCTCCTTACCTCCTTCTCTCCTTTCTTTTGAAGGATCTGGTTTGTGTTCTCGAAGCAGTGGAGGGTGACGGAGTTCTTCTTCCTCCCTCTCTGCTTACCTCCCCCCTTTCCCTCCTGCTGGCTGGCGGGCCAGGATCCCGGCTGCTACTGATGGCGCTCTCTGGGAGCAGCTGGGAACCTTGCCCAGGCTCAAAGCCCTGCCAAACTGTGGAAGGAATAACAGGCTCATAGCTGCTGAGTTCTTTGGCTGGGCTGCCATGCCCTGAGGAGCCATGATAGGGGGGTTGGGAGAGACTGTTTCTCTCAGCAACCATTATCAACCCTCCCCCACCTCAAGGGTCTTTTTGCTTGGGTGAGCTTTTGGGGGTTGATGATATTTGATCTTAGGGGTACCATTTTCATGGAAGTTTTCCCTCTGCTCTTCCTGGGCTGAGTGAGAAAGAGGCCCCCAGATACTTTGGGATTTTAGAGGAGAAGACTGGCTCTCTCACAGGTGAAAGGGGTACATCCAGGGGCACATCCACGGCAAGGTTTGTCCAGCCCTGAAGTGGTCCTTTCTCATTGTCTTAGCGCTCAGGCTAAAAGAGAATTGAGAGGGCATCTTCTTTGTTTTCTAGATGAGGTTACTGAGGACCAGAGAGTTGGAGTGGCTTGCCCAAGGTCAAATGACTGATAAGTAGCACAATTGGAATTCAAAGCCAGGGCCTTTGATGCTCGATCCAGTGCTCTCTTTGCTTCCAGAGTCTTCCTCCATAGTCTCCAGAACAATCAGTCCCTCTCCGGTCATTGTAGTAGGAGAGGTTGAGCATGGACCCACCTTCTCCTTTTTTAACCTATCCTAACACAAGTAGAACTGAAGGAAGCAGGAGAGCAGTTTGGCTTCACAAAGATCTTGGGGCTCGTTGGACTAGAGTGGATAGGTTGCAGAAAGCCAGCTCTTAGACCCATTTCCTGTTTTTTTCCACTTTTCTTTCCCTCTAGCTTGTAAGATTTTTTAAGGTAGGCCTACAAGTACAGTCTGTGAATGTGAAGCTGAGTTTTTCCTTTGGCCAACTAACTGGCCCATATTAGAATTGAACCCCCTGACCCAAATAAGTGAAAATTACTATAATGGAAAAAAGTACTTAATTAAGTTCTTACTATGTGCCAAGGACTATACTAACTAATGTTAGGAATATGGATACAAATGCAAAGATGGTTCCTACCCTCCAGAACCTTATATTTCTAATGAGGGAAACGATCCTCATTGAGGAGTTGTGGCCTGTGCCGGTTCTGGAAAATTGCTGGGATGGTGAGTTGGGATCATAAGGAGTTAGAGTAACACAACCCATCCAGGAACAGTGGCAGAGTTGGTGCTCAGATGAACCAAAGCAAAATACTGGTTCTTGAAGAGGGAGGCAAAGGTCTTCATTGATCTGGGCTCTAGGTGAGGTAGGCCTTGGCTTTCAGATCTGGACTCAAATCCTGGGTCCAAGCAAAACACATGAAATTCTTCATCAGAGGTGTCAGACTTGGGGCATGTGGGTTGCATGCTGGCTGCCAAACTCCCTGGTGTTGCCAGAACCAGATTAAGATGTAATTGGGAGATGTTTAACAAAATAAAAATACAACATAGATAATGTTAATTTGTGGTTTTCTGAGTCAGTCTGTGTCAGCAGGGATCAGTTTCTATTTGAGTTTGACACTTTTGCCCTCCATTACTGCCTTTCAGTAGAAAGCAAGCAGTTATGTCCTTGTGTAAGTTTAGGTTAAACTTTTCCCACTTCCTTCCTTGAGTATCTTCACCATTCTGGTTATTTTTCTTTAGCTGTAATCTATGTAATTGCCCGTTCTTCTGTTAAATGTTGTTCCTGGAACAAAGTAGAGTATTTCAGATATGGTGAGACCAGTATATGAACAAGTCGATAAGCCTCTGGGACTCAGGTTCCTCAAAATCAAGGTTAGCTTACTTTTGAAGTCCCTTCCAATTCCAGTGTCTTCTGATCTCTAGGCTGCTGTGACCTGTCTCTAGGGACTGAAGTGGGGTGAAGACTCAGTTTTTCTTGGGATGACATAGGTGTCTATTGGCTAGTAGACTTTAGACTCATAGAACATTAGAGCTGAAAGAGACCTGAGTCTTCTGACTCCCAGTGTTATTTCCACTAACCCACAGTCTGTAGCATGGAAGACATAGGCCTTCCCACCCCACTGAAGAAAGCTATCTTTCTTCATGGTCCTACAAAGGGAGGCGATGGTATGGAGAAGTAAGAAACCAAAACTAGAGCTGAGGAAATGCCTGGGTACGGTAGGCCTGTACTCCTTCCTCATGGGTCTTCAGTGATGCTTTTGGAGGTGTTGTTTGTCTGCCATCATGAATAGATATTGGCTGATGTGATTTTGTTAAGAAGCCGCTTGTTTAAAAATCTCAATTAATTCACAAGCTAATTCCCATAGCACTTTAAGGTTTACAAAGCACATTCCATATAGTAACTTATGTAATCATCACAATAACCCCAGGAAGTAGGTGCTATCAATAACCTTATTTTATAAATGAGGAAATTGGGGGCAGCTAGGTGACGCAGTGGATAGAGCACCGGCCCTGAAGTCAGGAGGACCTGAGTTCAAATCCGGCCTCAGACCAAACACTTGACACATTTACTAGCTATGTGACCCTAGGCAAGTCACTTAACCCCAATTGCCTAAATAAATAAATGAATGAATGAGGAAGTTGCCCAATGTCTGCCCAAGGTCATACAGTAGGGAGTGTCTGAAGACAGGTTTGAAATCAGGTCATCTGGATCCCAAGTCAGTGCTCTGTCTATCCAGCATGGCTCCTGATGCCAGAGTCCTAGGCTCCTTGCCATAGCGTGTACCTGCTCAAAGGAAAAGGGCGAAGGTCCAAAAGAGATCCTAGGAAAGGTGCCAGCCACGGGAAGAAGTGGGCTACTGTGTCACTGAGTAAGACATTTCCTTGCCATTTTTCTTATTAGGAAGTGGGAAAATGATGGGAAAACTGTAAAATGACAAGAAATGGTAGCTTCCACCCCTGCAGTGTGTAGGAGGTGCCTCATGTGTGCACAGGCTCAGAAGAATTGGGCTCTAAGCGTCTAAGAGAGATGAGTAGGAGATGAAGATTGATAGCCATCTGTGCGCCCTCAGCAAGTCTCTTACCCCTCCCTAAGCCTTAGTTTTCTCATCTGTGAAATGGGGGGTTGGACTGGAAGTGGGCTGTGAGGTCCTTTCCAGCCCTGGAACTGTGATCCTATGATCAGAAATGGAATGTGGAAAGAGCGCAGGGCATATCCAGACAAAGGACCCTAAGAAAAATTTTGATGCTGATCCCTAAGTTCTGTCATTCAGGGCTACCAAACTATTTGGGGTTCTTGGTTTCTCCTCCAAAAAAGACAGTTTTGTGGCATTGGAATAAATTGTATTTGCAAACAGTTGTACGTGTCTGCTCACAGGACAGTTTTTAAGTTAGAATCTTCTGGCCCCCTTCTTTGCTGCTCCCCTTTTACTTTCTTTCTCAATCTTTCACTTTGAAGTTGCTCAGATAGAGCACACAGTAGAGACCCCCAGGAAAGGAGAAATGGCCGCTAGAACCAGTAGCCAGGTTTGGAGAATGTTGTTCTAAAGAGACTGTGCTGGCCTGGCAGGTTCATCCAGGGTCTGAGAACGAAACCCTTTATATGTAGGGGTTCCCTCTCCTAGCCGAAGCACATAGCAGCAGCTGGCTCTGAGCTTGTTTGGCTGTTATTCCTGAGCCTGTCTTTGGAGAGCTGAAGCTGGGGAGATGTTTGTCCCATTGGCTGTGCCCATCCTCCTCTGCTCCCCCTCCCCCTCAGCCAGCTGGGGGCTCATTCAGGATTAAGGAGAGGAAATCTGGAGGTGGGTTCCTCTCCGAATTGAACCTGCCATTACGATTTTTTTATCCTGTTATATTTCTATCAATTGGATGCAGCCCCCTTTCTAGCCCTTAATGGCTTTGGCTTTGAGAATTTCCTCCAAAGTTACGCTCTTGGCTTCCTGCTTCCACAGGTCTCTGGAGCGTACTGCTGTGCTGAGGAGCCAGGAGGGAGAGACCTCATTAGGGCATGCTCACATCTAGAGAGAGAGAGAGAGAGAGAGAGAGATTGAATGAATGAGAGAATCTATCTGGGGTGGGTGGGTGTGTATGTGTATCTGTCTGGGGTGAGTGGACGTATGTGTGTATGTATATGTGCACAAGTACATCTCTATGTGTGTACCTGGGGTGGGTGGGTGGATATAGAGGGTGTCTAGTGTCATTGTGCATTCCTCCATGTGTATATTTGAAGACCAGGTTTGAGATGGAGAATAATTAGTAGAAAAAGCACAGAATTTGGAGCCAGGTTACCTGATTAACTGTTACTTACTCTGTGACTGTGTGTCCTTGGGCAAGTCCCTTCACTTGTCTTCATTTTCCATATATGTAAAATAAAATGGTCTCTGTGGTGGGTCTCTTTGATACAATGATCAGAGACTAGATTTGGGGTTGGGATGCCCTGTGTTCCCATTTTGCCTTTGTCACTGACCTAGCTGTGTGATCTGGGCAAGTCATTCACCTCAGTATTTTCATCAAAATCAAAATGATATTAATACCTGTGATATCTCCCTACCTCACAAAGTTGTTAGGCTCAAATGAGATAATGTGTGTAAAGCACTTTGCAGGCTTTCAAGTGCTCTGTAAGTGTGAGTTATGATGATGGATTATCTTATGAACCTGAAGCTGATAGATGTATTCATTGAAATCCTGGTAATGGGAGTTGAGGGCCTGATTTTCAGATTCCTTGTGGCTGTGCCAATATCTCCATTGCTTAAGACATTCTACTCATCTCAGCCTCGGGCTGAGACACAGCCGTCCAGATACGTCCAGATACCGTGCTTAAGGGACCAGTCAGCTCTAAGCCTAAGAACTTTTTTCCACTCCCCATTTGACTTCTCCTGATCATATCTTCTGTCTAGGCTTCCAAAGATCCTTTCTGCCAGCCTAAAGGAAGAGTGAGGTCAGCAGTGACTAGGTTATAAGGGGTGCTCTCGAACTCCTGTGGTTAGGCCCTCTGAGGTTAGGCCTTCCCGTCAGTGATTCAGCCTTTGCAACTGGTCCAGGGGGTGAGGTGTCTGGACAGTCTTGATCCATCCTCCCAACCCCCCCCAACTCCTTGAGGAATGAACTTGGGTGTGTCTGAGAAGGAGTAAGGGGGGGTGGCACTGTAGTTCTTGCCCCAAGGGGTCTGGAAATCCTAAGCCTACTCACAGCCTCTATAGGTAAAAAGATCATCTGTCCCCTCAGACTTCCTGGGCTCTCATTCTCAGTTCAGAAGTGTAAGAGCTCTTTACCTTCCCCATTTTTACCAGGTACCTTGCCCTCCCCCACCAGCTCAGCCTTTCTTCTTGCAAGTGCCTAGTGCAGCTCTTAGTACTAAACTATAATTGTCACCTGCAGGATTTTAATGGCTGGCCAGCTGTGCAGAATTGAGGGGGGTAGAGGGGGAGGGAAGCCAGCTCTAAATCACCACTGGACTGGTGCATTCGTGCAATGGGGCTGAGTCTTAGGAAAAGAGATAAATAGGGTTTCTCTTTAGGAGACATGTATTATGTGACAAAAGCTCCACCTCCCTCCACCCCTTCCGTACCCAGCCAGTGTGCCCAGTGGCTTCTTGAAAGCAAATTGTTGTTCTGTGGTCTTTACTGTCCTTTATAGGAGTTAAAAGAATTGTCTGGCTCCCTTAGCCAACACTGACTTCCAGTCCAAAACCAGGCTGCAGTTTATAGTACTGTAGCCATGGCATGGGGGCCCAGAGTTGGGGTGGGTGATGAATAATAGGTCATAGCCTTTTAGAGCTCACCCTAGTATCTACAAAGTAGATAAGTATTGATCGTGCTTTGAAAGATTTCCAAGGGGATGTTTTACAAAGGGATTTTTATTTAGGTATGAGTTGTACTCTGTGGCCTCTCTGGTCTCCTCCAACTCTGAAAAGGCTATTGCCCATCCTTGGAAGTCAACTAGGTCTGCATTCAGAGCCTGAGCGGTCAGCAATAAGGAGGGTCAGAAGATCCTGAGATCATAATTGTGAAACTGGAAGGGACCTTATAGGCTAACTCCCTCATTTTACAGATGAGGAAACTGAGGCCCGTGGAGATTAAAGGACTTTCCAAAGCTCAAAAGGGTAATAAGTAATAGAAGGGGGATTCAATTCCAAGTCCTCTTGCTCTAAGCCCAGCCCTCTTTCCATTAGGCCATATAGACATATAGTTGACTTCCTGGGGAATGATGGTGAACGTAATAAAAAACAAAAGGCCTAGGTTAAAATAAAAATAAAGTGCACAAGTTCCTTTGTTTGATGTTCGAAGCTCTTCATAACTTCCTCTTCTGCCTTTGCAATCTTCTTATACCTTTCTCTCCTACATATTTTCTTCTATCCAGTGGCCCTGGTCTCCTGGTTGTTCCACAAGCAAGACACTCCATCTCTCATCACTGGGCATTCTCTCTGGTTGTCCCCCATGCCTGGAATTCTCTCCCTTTTCTATCTGCCTTCTGTCTTCCTCCAAGTCCCAGCTAAAGGCCCTCCTATAGGAGGCCTTTCCCAACTTCTCTTAATTCTAGTGCCTTCCCTCTCCTCATTATTTCCTGTTTATCTCATATGTAGCTTGTTTGTGCATATTTGTTTGCTTGTTGTCTGTCCCATTAGACTGTGAGCTCCTTAAGGGCATGGGCTGTCTTTTGCCTCATTTTGAATCCCCAGTGCTTAGCATAGTGCCTGGTAGTGGACGTTTAATGAATGTTTACTGACTGACTAGGAGAGATAGGGCTAGACAGTGGTTCATGTGAAAAAGCCTTCGGATTCTGTTGAACTGTGTAAATGTTCTTCCATGGAGGAACTCTCATTTTTGTCTTTGTGCCCCCAGGGGCTGGTCCATAGTAGGGCTTAATAAATACTTATTTAATTGAATTTACTCAGTGGAAGAAGTAGGATTGTGAATCTGAAGTTGAAAGGGACCTTAGAGGCCATCCAGATTCATCATTTTGCCATTGAGGAAACTGAGACTCGGAGTGAAGGTGACTTGCCCAGGGTCACACGTATGTAGTACATGTAAGGGACAAGATTTAAACCCACTGTACTACAGTGCCTCCTCATAAGCAACTTGGCAGTCAGAAAAGCTAATGCAGTCTTAGGCTGCATTAATAGAGAGTATAATCATTTGAAATTGGCATTGATAGAGTACATTAAGAGGTGGTATGGTATAATGGATAAAGAGCTGATCTGAAACCAGGAAGACCTGGGTTCAAGTGCTGCCTCTGTTACTGTGTGACTCTCCTGGGCAGGTTCCTTGCCTCTCAGTAATGTAGAGAGCTCTCTAAGATTCTGAGTTGCAGAGAAGTTGCCTGTGTGCTTTGGAAGAGGGAGTTTTCTCAGCTAAGAGTTCCCCATGCCAGTGAAATCACATGTCCAGTCTCTATGCTGAGAGTACATTAAATTTTGCAAAATGCTCTAAATATGTGATCTCACTTGAGACTCACAATAGCTCTTTGAGGTGGATTCTATGGTGGTTATACCAATTTTGCAGATTAGGAAACCGAAGCTGAGAGAGGTGACCTAAGTGACTTGTCCAGTTTTTAAATGTTTTTAAGTGTTGGAGGTTGGATTTGAACCATAGTTCAGTGTAAAAGGGCACTGAATTTGGAGTCATTGAACCTGGGTTCAGATACTAGTACTCACTACGTGTGAACTTGACTAAGTCATTTAACCTCGTCCTCAGTTTCCTCATTTGTATAAGGAGGATGTTGGACTAGATGACCTCCACAAGCCAAGTCCTTCCATTTCTTTTTATGATTCTGAGTTTCCTGGTTTTTAGTCCCAGTGTGCGATCAGTTATGACACAGTGCCTCCCTGTAGTGTCCATTTAAGGGGACAGCAGTCCCTCTGTCCTCTGCCTTGGGTCAGTCATAGCTGGAGTATTGGTTCATTTGGTTCAGCTCTGAGATCACTTTCCACTTTTGGAAATGGTATTGACATGGCCCTTGGAAGGAGGGTCATCAGAATGGTGAGAGGAAACTTGGGGTATTTAGCTTGGAGAAGAGAATACTTAGGGGCATGATAATTATTGTGAGGATGGATTAAACTTATTCTGCTTGACCCCAAAGGGCAGGACTAGGAGAAGTGGGTGGAAATTATAGGGAGGCCAATTACAGCTCCATAGAAATACGAACTTCCTATTAGGGCTGTCTAGCTCTAAAGTAGATTGAACTGTCTCAGAAGGCAGGGAGTTCCTCCAAGATGGTTTGGTAGAAAGACTGCTTCCCACTACCCTACTGATATGGGCTCAGCGCCTCACTGCTATTTGCTAGCTGTGGGACCTTTCTTAAGTCACTTCACTTGTGGATTAAAAGATGCCTGATGTGTCACTAAGGTCCTTTCTAGCCCTGATATTTTGTGCTCATTCAAGTGGATGACCACTTGTCCAAGATATCAGAGAAAGGTTTCCTGACTTGGGTATGGCTGGAATAAATGACCTAAAGGCCCTTCCACCTCTTCAGGATTACCTCTTGTAGCTTGGGCTTCCAATGTTAACCTCATGGCTGTGAGGAACGGGTATGCAGAAAAGAATGGGGAGGGGAGTGGGCAATGAATTGAGCACCACATAGGAGCCATCTCAAATTGCTCCAGAGCTATAGCCCTGCTAATGTAGATCAGATCCGTGACATGGCTGGGCCCCACCCTGGGCCACTGCTTGCTGAGACCAAGTGACCAGGAATGTTAAGGGCAGCCCTGAGCTAAGCCCACTGAGGACCCTTCCATCTTTGTGAAGGCTGTATTTGGAGTGGTGATAGGTTTAGAGAAGCCCCTTGTGGGCCCAGGCTCCTTTTCCCCACTCTGCTTCTCTTTGTGAAAGCATATCTGGGCGATGTATTTAGTTTAGGGCTGGGTTTCTCCCTCAAGCACTTCTTAGCTATGGGATCATGATCAAGGGACTTAACTTCTCAAAGCCTCAGTTTCCTCATCTGTAAAGTAGGGATAACAACTTTAGCACACACTTCACCAAGGTTGTTGTGAGATTAAGCACTTTTCAGCCTGTGGCCCTTTGACTGAATCCAAACTTCAGGTGTTACTTTTATTGTGAGAGTTCCCACTCGATTGTATGTACCTAGCTTCCATATCCATCTCTTAGGGCTTGCTTGCCCAGATCATACTGCAGGCTTGACCTTTATAATTACCTGTCACTCCCCTGACAGGGTATGAAGCTCTCTGCTTCTGGGCCTAAAGGGTTGGTTTGCAAGCAGGAACTTTTTCAAACCCTCATTTCTCCAGTTTTTAAAAGTCTGAAAACCTCAACTCCACATTAGGCCAGGCTGCTGCTGCAGAAGAGAGGAGGGAGGACTGCCATTTCAGTATTCTGAATGGAAACCCTGCTTGGCAGCTGCGTGGACGCTCTCTCTCTTCTTTCCCTCTCTCTTCTCTTTGGAACCTGGGACCTTCAGTATTCATTGCCCAACAAGAAAATCTCTTCCTCTTATGTTTATTCTACAAATAGGTTACCACGGATAGGACTGTGGAAAGACCTCTACACCGAGGTCTGGATGAAGTGTTAGCTTCCCTCTGGTCCTTCCCTACCCCTCTGGGTGTGGGCAGAAGGGGAATAAGTAGTATTACTTTTCCACCTTTTCATCTTACCGTCCACATCCCCTGCAGGCCTAACTCTGTGGGAAAAGAATATTTCTCAGCGCAAGAAAGTTTCCTGGTGCCTCTTTGGGGATTGGAGTAGGGCAGAACAAAGGTTTACCAGGCTAACCTCATCAAGGGAATTTCCTCAAAACTAGCCACAACTTCACTCTTACCAGGGGTTGTTTTCCTTTGGGAGGTAATCCAGAGTTTTTAGCTTTATCAGACTTCCTGGCATGCCCCTATCACTCTGCCACTCAATGTGGCCATGCTCTCTGAGGCTCTTGTTCTGTTTCTGTCATTTTCTCCATCCCTTGTTTGATATCCTTCCTTTCTCACACTACCCTTTCTTGGTCTTATTCTGTCTCTGTGTCTTTTTTTTTACCCTCCTTGTCTCTCCTTGCTGCTTCTCTTAATGTTTTTATCTCTGTCTGCAGCAACCTCCTTCCTTATCCTACTTTCCACTCTCCTTACCTGCATGTGTCCCTGTTCTGTTTCTTCAAGTTCCCTTTCTTTCAATAGGATGCCTTTTGTTACCTGAGGAGGGCCAAACCTTACCTGGTGGCCTGGGGAGTGTGTGCTTCTCGTAGTGGTTGTTGGTTGAGATAGCTGGCCTGGGGCACAGGGACTATTAGTATAAACAGAACCCTGAGAATTAATGATCTATCCCTTTGGGAAGGCCCTGCCTCTTTACCTCAGTTTGTACTACACCCCCACTGGCAGGGGGTCTGCAAGCAGAGGTGGGGAACCTGTGGTCTTCTGACTGAATCCAAACTTCACAGAACAAATCCCATTAATAAAAGGATTTGTTCTGTAAAACTTGGACTCAGTCAAAAGGCGACATCCAAGGACCTGGAAGGTCACAGGTCGTCAGTGTCTCTTCCTTCCCCTCCCCCCCCCAAATCTAAAGAGAGGCTTCTAAGTCTCCTTAGGAGTGAGCCCTTCGGCTTCAGTGGATCCTTTCTGGCCTGAGGGATGGCAAATTTAGGAAAAAGATCCCTGTGTTAGAATTTCCCTTTAGGGCAGAATTCTGACTAGAAAACTTCCAAGGCCCTTGGTTGTGAAGGTGTGTTAGGAACAAGGTACTTGGAATGGAGGTAGTTGTCTGCCTCCATACTTGGACCCCATGGTTTTAATTTTTAATTATACAAATGACTTGGACTTTATATTATTGTATCAATGACATGAAACACCAGCATGTATTGATTCAAAGAAAATCAGATCAGGAAGTCAGAATTCAGAATAGTTTAAAGTTCTTCAGTGACCAGAAAGCCATGAGGGCTGGGGTCTTTAGGGAGAGAATGCTTAACTCTTGGTTAAGGGAGTGGGTGGGGAGGGTGTATGCAAACAGTCCTCTCCTCCTCACCGCACTTGCTTTTCCTTTTTCCTCTCCCAGGCACAGCTGATTTGGCTAATGGCCTCGTTCTGAGGTAGAGGGCACAGTCTTCCTTAGTCAATTGCTGAGTGTCCACCACATTCCATTCTGTACAGTACTCTTGGTAGGGTATCAAGAACCCAGAGTCTGCTTCATGATAGGGGGGAGGTTTATCCAATGAGCTAAGTAGTTCAGAGTACTGAGGCCCATGTCCCTAGAGGGTCCAGAGATCAAGGGGCAGATGTATAATGTGTATGACCGTTTTTTTTTTCCTTTCTTTTGTCTCCATTTGCTGTCATCTCCCCTTCTTCTGTTTCCCCACCCCCTTCCCGGAGTTGACCTTTGTCTCCTAACTCCGGATCGCAGTCTTCCTGTCCCGGTCTTTACTCTGGAAAGGAGAGTGAGAGTACAGTTAGGAAATTGGGGGTAAGGGGATAAAAGGAAGACATTCTGAAGAATAGGTGGGATTTGGAAGCCCCAAGGGAGCTATTCCACCCCCACGTGTACATAGACCGTGGTTCTTAGGTCAGACAGATGGAATGCCCTCCCCTTGGGCTGGCTTCACCGTGGGCTTGGCAGGTCATGAAGAGAGGGGTTGCCCTAAAGGCCTAGTCCTTTCTCCTTCCCTTTGAAAGCCAGGTCCTGATCCCCTCCCCCTACCTAGCTGGTCTGTCTGTATAAGGGGGAAGCTTTTCCTGAGTCCCCCTGCCTCCTTCCATGCAGACCGCCTCGTCTCTCGTTACCACAGTTTGGGGAGGGGGAGAATGGATTGGGAGGGGGGCTGCAGAACAGAAATTGTAAAATTAAATTTCCCAGATGTTCAGGCCCCAGGAGCTCGCTCTCGTGCTGTCTGGAGAGGAAATGGGGATTGGGAAAAGCCCGCCTCGTATTTTTTCCCCTCTCACCTTGCCTTTCCGGTACCACCAAGTGCAGGAAGGACCATAAATTACTAGACTCTGGGGCTGGCCCATCTCCCTGATAGTGCAAGGGGGTGAGGTGAGGACCCTGGAGGCTGTTCTTTCAGCCCCCAAACTGCTTCCTGAGCCCTTTGTCCCATGACTCTGCCTTCCTCTCTTCTTTTCTTCTCTCTGCTTCTCCTCTACTCTCTGTTTCACGACCCAGGTCTATAACAGTTTGGTAGTAATTTACTTTTGGGTCCCTGAAGTTCTTCACTTTGGCCTGTTTGTTCACACAGCTCCGAATTAATTTATCATTAGCAAGAATGGGAAATAGCTGGGCACTTGCCAGATGGGGCCATCAGTCCCACCTCATTGTAGTGACTCAAGCTAGAATTCACTTTCCTGGATCGTGGGTTATTTCCCCTTATGTAGACCTGGCCAGTGGTACCTGAGGTAGGATTGTGGGGTGATTTCTTCCCTCTCTTCAGGTTAGGGAAAAAATGCAAGGCCTCCTTTCTTTCTGGTTGTAGGGTAAGGAGGGGAACCTGTTTGCAAGTAAAGTAAGCAGCTGAACAGGAGCTGTCCAAAGGGATTTTACTGCTTGGGGGGGAGTGGGGGGGAGGATGGTGGGGCACTAAAAAACAGTTATCCCAAGGGAATAAAGAAACCACTTTGGCAGCTCTGTCTGGGATTCCCCTGTGGGCTATTTCTGTTCTCAGGCTCTGTCACTGAATGACACTGTCTTTTCCTTGAGTAGTCCCTACTCTTCCTCATTTTCCTTCCTCTCTCCCTCTTTGGTCTGTGTGTCAGAGATGCTGATAGCTTCCACAGCCTGTTTGTTACTTTGTGAAATGGGTTCTGGCCTTGTTTGTTTCCTAAACTCAGCGGAGGGAGGGTTTATCCGAACTTGCTGGTCAGTCAGTCATTTACTGAAACTGACCCAGTGTAAGCAAGAGGCCTTCTCTTATTCCTTAGGCCATTCTGATCCCAACCCTCTTTTCTTTATCCTTGGTTCTTGCTGTTATGGTTTCTCCTTCCTTACTCTTACCTGATGTGAAGCCACCTTTTTCTGAAAGGCAGGTCACTTAGCTTCTCAGTGCTTTGGGCAACCCCCTAGAATCATAAGTTGCACTTAAATTGGTAGTGGAAGTTTCCTTGCCTGGGAGTTCCCAATACCAATGCAATCATAGGTTGTGTCCTTATTCCTAACATTCTCTTGCCACTCCCTGTCACCTTTCCTCATTTCTTTCCCCATATCCTAGCAGTACTCTGCAGCTATCTCTGACTTGATCAGTCTCAGCTCTGGTCCCCATCAGGTGAGTACCATTGGTCAGACCTGGATCTAAATCTCTTGAGCCACAGATCTTCTCACTTCCAGCCACTTCTTCTCTCCTTCCTAGAAGACAGTCTCCTCTCAATGTATATCCAACCTAGATCCTTATCTCCCGTCCTTCTATGTACTCTGTGATGATCCCTGGACTTTTTTGTCTTTGGGGGAGTAGCACTGTTATACACAGCTCTACTTGCTCCAGTGTGTTCAGTATATTGATAGGCCCCTCCCACAGAATCCCATAATTCCTGAGCCCTATAACATATTAGACCACCTGGTTCTGTTTACCTTGTTGGGAAAGGTGTATGGGGAAAGATCCCAGGAACTTCCCTAAATTTATTTGGGTTGGTGGATCTTAGCAGCTGCATCAGTCTTTCCTAAAATCTTCCAAATCTAACTCTTCCTTCCCAGTATGTTTCATTTCAGTCAGGGGCTTGGTTCTCTCCCCTTCCCTCACCATCTTTTGGAGCCTCACTTGCTGTGCCCTCCCATTGTCTCTAGGGACAGGGCTTTTGAAGTAAAAGGGGCAGGAGTTAGGATTTACAGGTGGTTTGGGGAATAAAAGGGCATGCTCCTGGAGTCTCCTGTTAGGAACTTTCATATCTAAGAAATGTGAGAGGAGCTAGATTTTGAGGTTCTGGCTGCCCACGGACCCTTTCAGACTTCCAGTTAGAGCAGACTTGGGAGGAGAGGAGAGGAACACAACTTTGATGCTGAGACCTGTTCTCTCCTGACTCCTTTATCTACTGAACTTGGTAGATATTTGGTGTGATTTCCCACTTATTAGCCCTGGTTTCTTTCATGTGCATTCTCTCTCTGTCTCTCTCTGTCTCTCTCTCTCTATGTCTATCTTTCCCTTTCCCCTCCTTCCCTCCCTCCCAAGAGACTGAGAAATCTATGTATGCAGACAGTGTACACCACCATCTGCACTCACTTGGGGGTATTGTAGGTGCCCATAAACTTGTCTCATAAGCCTCATAGTTCTGGTTAGCAAGAAGGGAAGATATAGGGTCCTAACCTGGATGGGGATTTATCTGTCCTATGGTGATACAGTATATGAGGGATGGAGGCATAGGAGAGGAGGCTTTTCCAGTGGTAATGTATACTGTGTATGAACAGACACAGAGAAACAGAAGGAGCTTGTGGAGTGGCTGAGAGGCTAGAGCTGGCTTTGTGGGGTCCCCTGAAGAAGGGATTCAAAAGAGCAGGACCCTTTGTAGATTTGGACCGGGTAGTGGGTTAGAGTTGGAGGTAAATGTGGTTAGGTCACAGGGCTTCTAGGTAGAAGCACCTTAGCCCAGATCCTGCTGAAGGATGAGTTTCAGAGAGCTCTGGAGCTGCCACAGCTGGCTTGGATTTAATGGGCTCCCCCAGGCCTTAGCTTCCGAGGAAGCTGGGTTGCATTAATGGGATGAATTACCCCACCCTCAAGCCCTATAGCTGATCATCCTAGCCTAAGGGTTGTTGGTGTAAGATGGTCATACTTCTGTTCATTTGTCTCCCAGGGGGCCAGGTAGGGGAGAGACTGTCAAATGATCTGTTCTTGTCCATCTCTATAGAACTGACTTGGGCAGTGCTTCCCCTGGAAGCCCTCTGGACCCTGTGGGGTAGGGAGAGGTCACAATTTAGCTTGCTAGATGTGAGTAGAGCCAAGTAGAGTTGTCACTTTATCACTTCAGTATCTAGCTAGTTTAAGGATAATATAATAAGGAAAATAAGAGATAAAGATCAATGCCTGCCTTGAGAGGTCTTTAGGAACCACCCTGCTTAGCCACTTCCCAGCCTAGCCATGGTGAGCACCTTCTGAGTCTGAGACTACTTCCTCCAGCCTACTCCAACTAAAAATTCTTGTGGTCCCCAGCCCAGCCCCAGGAAAAAGCTGGGAACCATGGTTTTCTTCTCTAGACTTTGAGCACACCACCCCTCATAAACAAACATATGCATATAATTCCAAAGCAAATTTGCCACTTACCAATTTTCTCTGGTTGCTGAGGCAGAAGGTGCAGATCTGTTTGGGCTGGGAGTTCTCGCTATCCCGAGGTGGTGGAGGTGGGGGTGGAGGACTAGCTCCCCCAGCATGGTGGTAAAAGGCTGGTGTGGAATGGCAGGGCTGCCCATCTCCACACGCCTCACCCACCAGCAGCACATTGCCCAGGTGGGAGATGTAGCTGGATGCCAGCCTCAGCGTCTCAATCTTGGACAGTTTGCGGTCTGCAGGCTCTGTGGGGATGAGGGTGCGCAAGGCAGTGAAGGCAGTGTTGACACTGTTGGTGCGGTCCCGCTCTCGGGCATTAGCCGTGTGCCTCTGCCGGGGCTCTCGGCTCAGACGCCCCCCAGTACTACTGCCCTTCTTGCCTCCTGCACGCCGCTTAGAACCCTTGAGGCCAAAGGCATCAGTATCAAGGTGGTAGGGCTTCTCATCTGAACCTGAACTCTCACTCCCATTCTCATCGTCCTCTGACAGCATGCTGATCTCAGGATATAGGTATCGGCTGGGGGGTGCTGAGCGCAGCATGGCAAAAGACATGGTGAAGGCTGGGGTGGGGGGTGATGCTCGAGCACCAAGTGAGATTGGGGTTAAAGGGGTTGGGGAATGGCCACAGGCCCTCAACTCTGACCACAGCTCATGCCTCCAGCCTCTCTCCTTTTGGTCCTTTTGGAGGTGTCTTCTGTTCAGTGATGTCTTCTGTGGGCAGGGGTGCCTTCAGGTCTCTGAAGGAGGAGTTAAGTCCTAGTTCTCTCAGGGTTTGAGGTAGAGGCTTCTATGGCAGCAGTTTGTTGCTGCTGCTGCTGCTGCTGTTAGTGCTGTCTCCTTAGCACACATGTGCATCTTAAGACTGAGCGTGGCAGGAGCCAGCAGCTTTATAGCCTCGGTATCCGCCAGCAGCACAGCACAGGGCGGTCAGCTTAGCCCCTCCCCCACAGCACACACAGCTCCCTCCCACTGCCTGGAACTGGCTCAGGGGGGCTCCTCAGAGTACCACAGCCTCCCTTTTTCCCTCCCTCCTTCGGGTGTGTGTTTGTGTAGAAGAGAGTCAGGGCTTTCCCTTGTGGAAAAGGGGCCACACTTGTGGGCACCTCCATAGAATTGCTCATCTGCCTAGTTCTTATTCTCCTTGGAATTGGGGCCACAGGGGCAGCCACAATCCTCAGACCACCTTCCCTAGTAGGGACAGTGGGGGAGGGGAGGAAGGGAAGGGAAGGGAGGAAGACTTGCTCTGGTCACTGGTAGGATTAGAGTGTTTCTCTGATTCAATATTGGGGTGTGGAGGTTCTCCCGGATCAGTGCTGGGGTAGGGGAATCTTCCCTAACCACTATTGGGAAGCACGGTTTGTTCTTCTGGTTTATTGTAAGAGATGGTAGGTAAGGTCAGAGTGCTGGTTGGAGGATGGCTTTTTCTGGTCATTGTAGCAATGAGGAGTGAGATTGGGGTGCCTCCTTCCTGTGCCGGGTGAGAGTTGGGGCCCTGAGTACATGTGTAAGAGAGGTATTAAGGAATGGAAAGGTATTGGGGCAGCTGTGAAGGAAGAAACCCATGAGAGTCTTCTCAGCACCATTGGGAGGGAAGAAGGGGGTCAAATAACATCAGTGACCTGCTTCTCTCTGCCCCTTCTCCCCCCCATCTGAACACACACACACACACACACACACTCTCTCTCTCTCTCTCTCTCTCTCTCTCTCTCTCTCTCTCTCTCTCTCTCTCTCTCTCTCTCTCACTCTCACTCTCTCACTCTCGCCCCGGCATGACCAAACTAACCCAGCTGCTGTATGAGGAATGGCCAGAGTATTAACTCCTTCAGGGCCAAGGGCTTCCCTTTTTCTCTTAAGGTCCCAGAGCTAGAGGTAGGGATAAATTTTTTTTTTAAAGCAGGTTAGATAGTGGACAGTGTTTTTTATGTACAACACATGCACACACATATTCCTTCTCTCACATACCCACCATCTCTTTCAGGCCAGTAGTCCTGTGTCTGTCCATAGCTGGTCAGTCTCCCCCCATATCTCACGTGTATACTGTCTCTAAGTCACTGTTGCATGAAAATAGTGTCAGCAACACAGAGACGCTAATGATGTTTCTCACACATACTATCTTATAGTCTTCTTAGCCATATGCATACTCATAATAGTGTCAGTCCCTCAATCGAACAGCATATATTTTCTGTCCCAGATATACTCTCTGATTTGTGTTGTTAGTTTCAATCACACACACACTCACACACTCCTACTCCTGCTGGAGTCAGCAAACTTTGGTTCAGATTCCACCTTCCACAAGCCATTTAATTTTTCTCCATCTCATTTGTGAAGTAGGGGTGGGTGGTAAGAGTTTATACTACCATTTGGTGATCTCATCAGGTCCTATGGGTTCAATTATTGTCTCTATGCAAATCATTCCCAGATTTCTATATCCAGCCTTGTATCCAGCTCCTGAGCTAGTTATGAAGTCTTGAATCACCAACTGCCTTGTGGACATCTTGAACGACCGGTCTGTTTCTGGAGAGGACACCACTATCTTTCTAGTCACCTGGGCTTAAAACCTTGGCGTCATCCTCAACTCCACCTAGCCAGTGTGTTACCAAATTTTGTCATTTCTGTCTTCATAAGATCCCTTGAATGTTTGTATCCCCTTCTCTCCGAGCCCACAGCCACAGTAGTCCTAGTCATGCCTGGACCATTACAGTGGCCTGCTGCTGGACCTCCTCCTCAAGTCTTTTTCTATTCAAATCTGTCTTCTCCTTAGCTTTCATTGGGATTTTTTAAAGCATCTATCTGAGCACATCCCTCTTGATGAGCTCCATGGGATCCTCTTTGGCGCTTACCAACCTGGCCTCTTCTTTCCTCTCCAGTCTTATACTTTACTCCCCTCCCTTTCTCTTTCATCAGTGACACTCGCTGTTCCTGTGCCTTTGCACTGGCTGTCCCCCATCCCTGGAATAGGTATTCCCCTTACCTTTGCCTCATGGGTTTTGTAGGCCTCTTCTACAAGAGGCCTTTCCAGGTTTCTCTCCACTGTAGATCTTCACTCTAAGATTACCTCCCATTTAAACTGCAGAGATCATAGATTACATACTTGTCTCATTCAGATGTGAGCTTCTTGTGATGGCAGGGTCTGTTTTGTTTTTTTTTCTCCCAGCACTTAGCACAGTGCTTGGCACAGTGTAAAACACCTAATGCTTGTTGATTCACTGTCTGCCACCTCATAGGGTTGTTTGAGAAAAGCATCATGTAAACTTTAGAGTCCTGTAGAACTATGGGTGATTAATCATACACACTGTGACACATGCTCACTTTGTCATTCGCTCACATAGCATCTCAATTACACATACCCTTTTCTCTCTCACATGTGTGCACACATATACACACATAAAGAATATACACACATACATACATATATACATACAGCCCCCAGGGATGGAAAGACACCTGGTAAAGGGGATTTTTTTTTTTAAAGGCACAGGGAGCCAGATGTGATTTTGCTGGTTTAGGGAATTCTTGATGGGGAATCTCCTATCGCTGCAGATCAGTACTTGTTCTGCAACTTAAGAGGCTTAGAGAGTTGTCTGAGGATGTTGAGAGGTTAAATAACTTGCCTTCGGTCACAGCCACTATATCCAATTCAGAACTTGAACCCAGATTTTGAGGCCAGCTCTCTCTATTCACTATGCCACACTGCATATGGAATAGCACCTCAAAATAATCTCTTCCTGGGATTGGAAAGTTGCAGGCAGGGACCCACAGATTTGTCCTAAGATAGCAAAGCTGAACCCTATGCCTCTTCCCTTATCCCCTAAGCTCCAGGGGGGATGACCCTGATCTTTTCCCTTTTCTAGGGTTCCAGGCTAAAGTCCCATCCCCTTTCCCATTTCTTTGTTCCCCCCCCAAGCCCCTCGTAGGATCCTTTCTTCTTCTCCCAGCCCCTCTTTGCCCCCCCCCCCCCCCACCTGCCTGACATGTGCTGTGCTTTTGAAGGAAGTGCCATGGGATCCAAGGCTGGGGAAGGATACCTTTAACTAGGGAGGAGCAGTGCGAGTAGTGGTGGCTGGCGGGAGCTTCTGCCAGGAATGTGCGTCTCGGAATGCAATTTTGACTCTGGCCAAGCTCAGCTCCCAGACTTGGGGAGGAGGGGATTGGGGAGGGTGCAGAGTGGTGACGGCAGATCTTCGAAGGAGAGAAGATAGGGTGGGGGTGGAGGAGACAGCCCATAGAGGCTGAGCTCACTCCCGGAATCCTCAGAGAAAGGAATATGATTGGGGAGGGGGGGGGGAAGGAAAGGAGGCCATATCCAAGAACAGCTTCTGCTGCTACTGGAGAGTAGAAGCAGAGAGAAGAGGCAGGCTCCCTTCTCCATGCCATGATTCTCTCACAGAGACAGTTTCTAGTTTTAAAGCAGTCTTTGTGACCCATTTTGGTGCCCTGTTGGTGGAACTCTTTTCTTCCCAAAATTAATAGGAATCAGGATGGGCTGTTAATGTTGAAGGGAATTCAAGTCTTCTCCCCCCCCCCCCCCCATAGGTCTTATTCCCTTCTTTTAGTCCTCCATCCTTTTGGCCCCATGGGGTGTGTGTTCCTCCGGGGTGTTTATGGAGACCAGATGGTGGCGGGGGATGGCTTGGACTCAGACTGTCCAATTCCATGGGAGAGCTTACATCTCTGTCTTGGGTGTGGGAGACACCTGTGTTCCCTGCTACTCCCTCCTCCCTTTTCAGTGCCAGCCAGCCAGCCAAGGGTATAGTCAGAAGCTTGCAGGATTCCCAGTTGGGGAGAACTCTCACCGGGCAAGAATGCTGCCCCCTTGGAAACTGAGAGATGTTAGAGTTGGGCGGGATAGACTGTTAGTATTTGTCTTTCTATGCCTGTCTCCACATCGTGTGCCCCCTCCTTCCCTTCTGCCCTGTAGTGAACGACTCTTGGCTGTATGCCCCCAGCCCTGGCAGTAGGTACTTGGCCCACATGCCAGGGCAATGAGCAAGCGGGCAATGAGGTCACTGCTGTGGCTTCCCAGGGCCATTGCCAAGAAATTTAAGACTTTTTTTGGGGGAGTGGTTGAAATGGAGGGAGGGTCTGAATAGGAAAGGGATAGGGAGGTGGGGTTTTCAGGTCTAGAAACTATACAGCATAAAACGTTGACTGAAACAAAATGGGCAGGTCCCCAACCCTTTAGGGACAGGAGAAGCAGAGGCAAGCCCAGAAGATGGAATGCAGCCAGAGGAACTACAGGATAGTCTCCCCAATAGACACTTAGTCCAGTGGAGTGGCTTGTATGGTCTCATTTCACCTGTGACTCTCTATCCTGTCTTGTAACCCCTACCTAGGACATCCGGAACACAGTGGGGAATATCCCTCTGGAATGGTATGAAGATTTTCCCCACATTGGCTATGACCTCGATGGGAAAAGAATCTATAAACCTCTTCGTAGCCGAGATGAACTTGATCACTTTCTGGATAAGATGGATGACCCTGACTACTGGTCAGTTGGGCAATGTGGGCAGTGGAGGGGAAGGTCAGTAAGAGGGTGGGAGGGGACCCTTTCTTTTGGGAATCATGTTAGGACTAGGAGGTGGTATCCTCGGGGCATGGAATTAGGTATTGGGTGGTCTCAAAGTCCCTCTCTTCCTACCTTTCTCTACTCTTGCTCCCATAGGCGGACGGTGCAGGACAAGATGACAGGGCAGGATGTGAGGCTGACGGATGAACAGGTGGCTCTGGTACAGCGGCTACAGAAGGGCCAGTTTGGAGACGCCAGTTATGATCCCTATGAGGTATGGGGTAGGGAGGGAAGATTGGAAGCGGGGATGAGGCACAGAAAGGTTAACAGTGCTTGATCTTCAGTTTGGGGGCAGGAAGAACACTTTCACTCTCTTTCCCTTCCCACTGTTACTAGCCAGCTGTAGACTTCTTCAGTGGGAGCATGATGATCCACCCAGTGACCAACCGTCCTGCTGACAAGCGCAGTTTCATCCCATCCCTCATTGAGAAGGAGAAGGTGAGATCACCCCTTGTGTGACCTCCTGTCCTGGACTCCTCCCACACATCTGCCCCTTCAGGCCTTGGCCTCTCTCATACCTGATCACTCTTCTTCCACCAGAGGCCTTGCCCATGTTCTGCTTTGTTCCCTTCTTCCCACCCCTGTGGACTGCTCCTCACCCTGTCTGATGTTCCAGGTCTCCCGGATGGTCCATGCCATTAAGATGGGTTGGATCCAGCCACGACGGCCGAGGGACCTCACTCCCCAGTACTATGACCTGTGGGCCCAGGAGGACCCCAGTGCCATCTTGGGGCGCCACAAAATGCATGTGCCTGCCCCGAAACTCGCACTGCCTGGCCATGCTGAATCATACAACCCCCCACCTGAGTATTTACTCAGTGAAGAGGAGGTGAGTCTGAAGCAGGGACCCTAGAGTGGGGTTGGGGGGACTGTGGAGCTGGGACAGGCAGCCTCTTGGTTTTTAGGGGGCAGGAAGTGCTATCTTTTTCCTCTGATCGTCTCTCCTTCCCCTTTTTTCTAGAGGTACATGCCCCAGGTGGTCTAGCCTGACTCTTGCTAATTTTGTGTCCACAGCGACTGGCCTGGGAACAGCAAGAGCCTAGTGAGAGGAAGTTGAACTTCTTGCCTCAGCAATTTCGATGCCTTAGGGCAGTGCCCGCGTATGGCCGCTTTATCCACGAACGCTTTGAACGTTGCCTTGACCTTTACCTGTGCCCTCGCCAGCGCAAGATGAGGGTGTGGTTGGGAGTACTTGAATGTGGCAGTTGAAGTTGGAGGGAATGGTTTAAGGAACATAGGAACCAGGCCTTTCCCTCCAACCTTCAGTACCAGAACATGCATACTTTGTATGACATTAAGAATGGAGGGTTTGTGGTTGGAAAAATGTCTGGGCTAGAACCTAGAAAATGTGAATATTGTTCAAGAGACTGAGTGAGGGGGGATGGTGTCAGCAACACCTCCCTCTCCCGCTAGTCCATTCCCTACATCGGGCATACCCAAACTCAGGGTATTAGGGGTGTTGTGCTGAGACTCTCCAGCTCCCTCACACCCCTCAAGTCACTCGTGGTAAGCCTGAAGCTGGGGTCTGGGGTAGTGTGATAGGGTTCTGTGTGTTGTGTTCTAGGTGAATGTGGACCCTGAAGATCTGATCCCCAAACTGCCCAAACCCCGGGACCTGCAGCCATTTCCCACTGTCCAATCCCTGGTAATGGGGATCAGAGTAAAGGATTTGGGGGGTGGGAGAAGGGGACAAGGTGGAATAATACAGGGAATAAGGGTCCTGCTGTGGGGGTGGCCTAAGGTTATATTCTGATTCTCAGCTTGAGTGATCTCCACTTTCTTCCTATCCTTAAGGATTTAACACTTCCTTCCCGACTTCTTACAGGTATACCAGGGCCACAGTGACTTGGTACGATGCTTCAGTGTTTCGCCCAGTGGCCATTGGCTAGCTTCAGGTACGTTCAAGGGGGAAGAGAGAGAGAAAGACACTGAGAGGCGTGCTCTCCTAGTTGGGACTGCTCTCATCAACTTGCTACTGCAGAAAGCATATTGCTCTACAGGAGCTGGGTCAGGGAGTTGGTCCTCAAATTCATGGGGTCAGTTTCGTCTTGCACGTAGGGTAAGACTTTGGGGGAGAGGTGTTGGGAAATCGCCCCTCTGGTGACAGGACTTGGCTTCTGCAGGCTCAGACGATCATTCGGTACGACTGTGGGAAGTGAACACTGGTCGGTGCCTGAAGACAATTCCTGTGTCTGGAGTGGTGAAGAGCATCGCCTGGAATCCCAACCCTGCCATCTGTCTTATAGCTGTGGCTGTGTGAGTGACCAGGGCCTTTTGTGTCTTCCTGCCAGGCTTCCCCTAGCTAGCTGGTATTTTGCCCTGAGGAAGACTAGTAGTGGCTCTCATTGGTATAGCACTTTGTGACTTGCAAAGTACTGTTCACATGACATGCATGGAAGTTGCAGGAAGGAAAAAATGAAGCCTTCGAGAGGTCGAGTGATTTGTCCGTGGTCACTCTGTCCAAAGCAGGATTTGTACCCCCATCACAAGTGACCAAGTTATCTCCTAGGATTGCCTCAGTCCTGCTCACATTCAGGACTGTCCCCCTTGCCTTTCTCAGCAACTCTTGGGGACCAGCGAGTGTGTCCCTTCCTGAGGCAGAGATCAGCTCCCATAGAGTTGGTGGTGACCACTTAGAGCTTTGTGGTTTTATCAACTTCCAGCACTCCACGTCGGGCAGTAAATTTGTACACTTCCCACCAGAAGCACGGGAGGAAGGGACTTTGGTGCAGGGGAAGCAGCCTGGTTTTAGGAGACCTGGGTTTGACCCCAGACTCTACTTAGTGGCCAGGATCTATAAAATGGTTGCTGTAGTCCTTACGTACTTCCTCACAGGGTGAGGAGAGACCTTTGTAGATCCTGTGGAAGTGTGAACAATTATTTGCAATGTCTTTGTCTCTGGGAGGCGTTAAGGAGAGAATGGTGAGGACTAGGTGGGGCTGTAGGGGTAGGTTCTGAAAGGAGTCTCTCTATTCACACATCCCCAAAGTGCAGAGTCAGTGCTCCTGCTGAATCCGGGTCTGGGGGACCTGTCGGCCACAAGCAGCACAGACCAGCTGCTGAGCGCATTCTCGCCCCCTGAAGAGCCTGCTCGGCAGCCTGTGGAGTGGCAGGAGGCTTCAGCTGAAGAGCATGGACACGGCCTTAGGCTGCGAATCTGTCATAACAAGGTACTTGGGACAGTGGAGCTAGAAAGGCCATGGACAGGAGAGAGAACGCGATGCAGCGTGGTGCAGAGGGCTGAAGCCGCTAGAGCTTGTGTGAAGGGCCTTGGTAGCTCGTCTCTCTTGGATCTCATTCTCTTCCCCGTCCCCTCTCCCCTTCCCTTTCTCTTCAGCCAGTGAAGCAGGTAGCCTGGCATGGACGTGGGGATTACCTGGCTTCAGTCGTGGCAGCTGCTGAGCACACACAGGTGTTGATGCACCAGCTGAGCCGTCGGCGCAGCCAGAGCCCTTTCCGTCGAAGCCACGGTCAGGTGCAGTGCGTGGCCTTCCACCCCTCTCGACCCTTCCTGTTTGTGGCTTCTCAGCGCAGCCTCCGTCTCTACCACCTGCTTCGCCAGGAACTCACAAAGAAGCTAATGCCTAACTGCAAATGGGTGTCTAGCCTGGCTGTACACCCCCAAGGTAAGAGGATGGGAGTGGGGGGTGGTCTGACCTCACCTTCCCACCCATCCCCAACACCCTGGGAAAAAGATGAAGGGGAAGTTGGGGACTTTGGCTGACCTAGCCCCATGTCTCCCTTTCCTACCCACACAGGAGACAATGTAATCTGTGGCAGTTATGATAGCAAGTTGATCTGGTTTGATCTTGACCTTTCAACCAAGCCCTACAAGGTGCTAAGGTAAGGGGGTGCTAGGGAGCTAATGAATGAACAGTATTACTGTTCATTCTTTCAGCACAGATCTTGCTCTCAAGGAGCTTGCCATCTGATCAAGGGAAAAAGCATCATCACAAATAATTAAAGCAAGGGATCATAGGATCAGGAATTGATGTCTAGTCCAGCTCTTTTGTTTATAGATGTGGAACACTGAAGCCCAGAGCAGTAAAGTGATTCACTCAAGGTAGACAGCTAGTAGGATGCTAAGTGCAGTAGAGAGGCCCAGGAAAAGATGCTGAGGGGCTTGCCCCTGGAGAGGGGGCTTTCAGGACAGCTTCATGGTGGAGAAGATTCCTCAGTCAAGTTTTGAAGGAAGAGAGAGAGAGGAGTCATCAGCAGATGAAGATTTTGGAGAAATCTCCTTGGCATGTAAGAACTCGGTCACAAGTCCAGACAAGCACAGAGGGCTACTGGGGACTGAGAATGGGGGGTGGTTAAGTGGATAAACTTCTGAATGGAAGGGAATACACGAAGGCAAAAGTAGTATGAGATGAGACTGAAAAGATAGCTTGCCGCCAGACCATGGCTGACCTTCGCTACCCAGCGTTATTCAGTAAGTGGGCAGTGGAAGCCATTGCAGATCTAGATAGTGGAATGACAATATCAGAGTTGTGTGTTAGGAAAATGATTTGGGAAGCTCTTTGAAGAAGGAGGGACAGGTTAGGAAGCTAATATTGCAGGGTAGAGGTGATGAGGGCCTGGACTAGAATAATGGTATTCTAGAAAAGGTAATGTGGAGGTAGACACAGTAGGTTTGGACAACTAGGATGGGCAGTGGTGGCGCAGTACAAGAGAAGGAAATGTTAAAGATGAGCTTATGAGTCTGGGTTACTTAAGAGGATGGTGGTGCCAACAACAAAAACAGAGGGGCAGTCGGGGGGGCTAATGTGAGGGTAGGTGGCTTTTTCTAGAAGTTTGGCTGTGAAAAAGAGGGGGAAAGGATTCATAGCGTGAGGGGGTGACAGGGTTAGGAAGGTTTTGAAAAATTATTATGGGGGAAACCAAAACCTGTTTCAAGGCTTGAGGGCAAGGGAGATTGAAGATGAGAGAGGGGGACTAACAGTAGGGATTCCTTCTACTCCCCCCCCCCAAAAAAAAAACAACCACAAAGAAATGGGTGATTGTAGCTTTTTTAAAAATGCACAGATTGAAAATGAAATAAAATTGAATTGGGAAAAAAATTTTTAAAAACTGAATACACACATAGAAGAGAACAGGAGGAGGTTCAGAAGGAGAAAGAGACAAATAGGACAGCTTTGAAACTGATGCTGAATTTATTACATTTTAAAAAATATAAGCTGTGTATGTAATAGATTCTTGGTTTCAAGTAATAAAAAAAAATTGAACGAAACAAGATAGATGAAGACATATTGGTTGGCGTCACTCTCAGAAGAGTAGGAAGACATTATTTGCTGGGGGGTGGGTATAGTTAGGTGCTCAAGAGAATAGAAGGTGTGGAAGAGCCTTGGATAGTCGATAAAAGATTATTAAAGGGATTGCCAGCAGGAATGAAGGCCATTTGAAGTTACCTGCTTTAATTTGTAGTGGATCTGGCCAGCACAAATTCATGATTTCCTCCAGCCACTTGAGAAAGAGAAGTGGGAGGTGGGAGATTGTAAGAGTAGGAGATTATCAAGTGAGATTAACATAGTGTCAGGAGGACAAAGGATTCAAGTTGGAGGAAGGGTCAATCTGGTGTAGGGGTTGGTAGACCAAGGAAGTAGGGAAAAATTGAGGAACTGAAGGTCACACTAGTATATTCACGTATACCAGAGTACTAACATGAGGCAGCTCTGGGGCTGCACGTTTTAAATGTACTCCCCACCCCCCCACCTCCACACACACCCTTTAGTGATCTCCCTCTTCCCTGAACTTCACAGGCACCACAAGAAGGCCCTCAGGGCTGTCGCTTTCCATCCAAGGTACCCGCTCTTCGCCTCTGGATCTGATGATGGCAGTGTCATTGTCTGCCATGGCATGGTCTACAAGTAAGTACTAGTCTCTTTGCCAGACTAGATAGAACAGTAACGGGGCTTCTGTCTTGTCATCCCCTGTGTCTCTTCTCCCACTCCGCTTTCCCCCCTGCTACCCTACCTTCATCATCCTTAAGGGCATAGAGTCCTTCTTCCATTTAGCCTTCTCTTGTCCTCCAAGTGATCTGCCCCAGTAACAGGCCCTGATGTACCCTTTGTCTTCCTCTCCAGTGACCTTCTACAGAACCCGCTGTTGGTGCCAGTGAAAGTTCTCAAAGGCCACACGATGCACCGGGACCTTGGGGTGCTGGATGTGAGCTTCCACCCCACCCAGCCCTGGCTTTTCTCCTCTGGGGCAGATGGCACCCTTCGACTCTTCACCTAGGGACAACAGGGGTGGCGTGGGGTATTAAAAGGGACATTTCTTGCTGTTGGCCTTGTCTCTGTCTAGGACAGAAGGGGATTGGCAAGAAGAATAAAGCATAATCAGCTACCCAGCAAGTCAGAATACTTAGAAAGCTGACCTCTTAATATCCTACCCAAAATCTTCTGCCTCTTACTACACACAAAATAGAATCTCATTTTTGGAAAGGGCTTTCATCCTCTAATTTAGGAGTTCTTAATCTTTTTTGTCATGGATCCCTTTTGCAGTCTGGTGAAATCTATAGGCCCCTTCTCAGAAAAAAATTTTTTTAATAAGTAAAATACATTAGCTTACAAAGGAAATGTATTATTGAAATAAAGATCTATTTTTTTCCCTTCCACGTTTAGAGATTCTCTGAACCTGTTCATTCACCCCTTATGGGTCTGTCAACCCCAAGTTAAGAACAGTTGATCTAATTCAACCTATCCAATCTAGGAATTCTTTCTACATCAGTACTATAAGGGAACCTCAGGAGGGTAATAATACCAAGCATTTTATAGTGAGTACTTTATAGAACTTTATAGTGAGTACTTTAAGTACTTTATATATGTATATGTTATCTCATATAATCCTCACAGCCATGTGAAGTAGGTGCTGTTATCCCCATTTCACAGATGAGGAAACAGGCAGGCAAAGATTGTGACTTGTCTAGGGTCAATAGGAAATATCTGAGGCAGAATTTGAACCCAAGCCCTCCCAACTCCAAAAATCCAACTGTCTCTGTCTTCTACCTGATTTTTTAACATCTCCAGCAGAAAGCCATCCAGCTGCTTCTTGAAAATATGTAGTGATGGGAGAAAATCCAGTGCTTTCTGTTCCACTTTTAGAAAGCACTGGTCATTAGGCAGCTTTCCCTTCCATCGGATCTCTTGCTGTGTGGCTCTACCAATTGCTCCCCCTTCTGCCCCATAGGCCAGGTACTGTACCAGTTGTTGGGGGTACAAAGACAAAAAAAACCCCAGTCCTTTCAAAGATCTGACATTGTGCTGGGGATAAAACATGCAAATGGATCAGGACAAGCATGATTATTCCGAGAGGAAGAAAGCACTCTCAACTGGGGAAAGGCTTCCCATGGGAGGCCACAAACAGCCTGAAGTCAGGTGCTCTAAGAGGAGCAGCCCAAGTGCAAAGGTGCAGCAGCAAGAGAAGGAAGGCCAAGTTCAAGGAACTGGAGTGTAGTTGTGAAAGGAGCCCAAGTGGTTGACCTGTGATACTCTACGTCTCATGTCTCTGTGCCCCCATACCCAGCATGCTCCTTGTTCTTAGCTCTCTGAATCAGAATTCCTGGTTTCTTTCGTGATTCCATGTCATTTTCTGTCCACATGAAGCTTGTACTGATTTCTGTCCCCTGCCTCAACACCCCCTGCGGCTAGCAGCCTCCCCAAACTGCCTTGTATTCATCTGCATCTGTTCTGTATGTCTTTGTATGTGTACATGCCATCTTCCCCAGTAGAAATGTCAGCTCTCTGAAGGCAAGGACTGTTTTCCTTCTATATTTTATACCTTGGCAGTCACATGTGGTACTTAATGAATACTTTTTGATCAACTCTTAGGCTGGATGGAGATTGTGAAGGGTGAGTTGCTAAAATTCTTTGAGTCTATTATTCCATCTGTAAAATGGGAAGTCAGACTAGAGAGCCTCTAAGATTCCTTCCAGATTGGAAATCCTACAAGTGTTGGGGGAAAAAATCAGACAGTGAGAGAGGTCCTGAATTCCTCAAAAGGGAAGAAGGTGGAAATTGTTAAACTTCAGGCTGATGAACTTGACTTAAAGTACTGAGAAAATTCTAGAAAATCTTTAAGAAATAATTTGTGAAGTCTTGGTAATCATGCTTAGGATGTGGCTGCCAGGGTAACTTCCTTTTCCCCTTTGAACATTGACTGAACTGGCAGATCAGAGAAATGTTTTAGGCACAGGTGAATTTCAGCCAGATTTTTGACAGAAATCTATCATGTATCTTTGTTGCTCGGATGAGACAAATGACCTTGACATGGTAACTGGATTCAGAAATGCCTGAATGACTGGACCCAAAGCAAAGACGCTAAGTAATCACTGTCAGCCTTTGGCCAGAGGGTGAGAGGAGAAGGAAGGAGGGATGGCTCTAGTGGGATACTGCAGAGATCTTTCCTGATAAAAACTTTTCACCATCAACCTGAATGAAATCAGTGAACAGGCTTGGATGACAAAGCTGGGATGGCTGGACAGGAGACCCCAAATCCAGAAGGATCAATGACCTCGAACAGCCTGAAACCATTGTACGAGTAGAAGGTGGGCATGGACCTGGATGGAAGATAGTGAAAAAGGTCTGGGGATTTTAGTGGATGTCTTTGATGTAAGGCCACAGTGTCCAATTGTGTGTGCATGTGTGTTTATACACGTGTGGATGTGGCAACAGAAGACTCTCCCCTACCCCTTCCCTGAGTGAAGCTCACCCTTCGTTAACTCTGCTAGAGCTGGTCATTCCTCTATTTCTATCCGGGTCGGACCCTCCATATCCAGAGTCTGGTGCAATACTTGGTGTCTCATATTTGAGAAAGGACTTGGCATGCTGAAAGAACCACCAGAATGAGGGGACTGGAAGCCATACCAGAAGGAACTAGAGATGTTTAAGAAGAGTCCCTGTTGTGGGGGAAAGGGACTATATTTCTATCCATCTTCTCATGAAGTTATGAATGAGATGGCAAGAGAAACACGTAGTTTTCTTCGACAAATTCAAGTCTCCTAGCCTGGATAAACAACCATGGCTATTAAAAGAACTGGAAGGGGGAAGCTAGGTGGCACAGTGGATCAAGCATCAGCCTTGGAGTCAGAAGGATCTGAGTTTGAATTTGACCCCAGACACTTACTAGTTTCATGACCCTGGGCAAGTTACTTAACCCTGATTGCCTTGCCAAAAGATAAACAAAAGAACTGGAAGGTCTGTTTGCCAGGTCACTCACTGACAGCTGACTAGATGCAGTGGAGAGTTGTGGATTTGGAGTCAGAAGAACTGGGGTTTTAATTCTAGTTTTGTCAGTACCTATGTGAACTTGGGTACTAACTCAATTCTCATTCGTTTTGGGTCTTAGCTCTGTCAACTATTTTCATTGTCTTTGCTAGTCTAAAGCAGATTAGCCTTCTTTCTCTCTCCATTATTATTGTTCATATAATTGAGTTGACTGTTCATCACAAGATCTGTCTCGTTTTGAATTTCAGTTCTCACTGATACTATTTGTACAGGACGGCCACTTTTTATGTTCAACTTAAATCATTTGTTGCTTCTATCATCAATATCCCTTCTTTAATGTAACTTCATGATGAGTTCCCAAGTCATCGTCCTTGTCCACTGAGTTGGTTACTTGTTCTGTCAGGGAATGAATGTCTTTCACCATGAGGACCAGAGTGGGTCCTGGGGAGGCAATTGGAGTGGGGGATGGGAAGAAGCACTACAAGTCAAGGAAGAGCAAACAGCTTTTATTGAAAAATAAGTACAGTATGCTCTGTCCTATGTACAACTTCTCCTCCAGCACCTTTGGGTCCTGCCTGGATTAAGTCTTAAGCTGAAGGTGAAGAGGATGGGATTGGTCCCGTCTGTAAAGCCCCTACCCTAATCCTGGTTTGGAGCTGTGGCTGTAAGATATATTCAGGTAGGGATCCTCATGACCTCCAGGAGCAGGAGCCATGGGATTGGGGGGTGGGGGAGTGGCACTCGGGGTTTCAGGATCCAGCTGTTCCACAGCTGGGTATCTGGGCAGTGAGGGTTGTTTCTGAGAAATCTGGTCCATTTTGCTTGTAGAAAGGCTGGTCCAGTGTCTTACACACAGCTCAGGCGAACTTGACCAGACAGCCCAGAGTCTCTGCAGCTTTGATCCTCACTGTGGGTGCTGGGTCCTTAAGCAGTAGCTGGAGAGCTAATAGGAAGAGACGGGTTTGGTTTAGAAAGAACCTGAAGGTCATATGGGGTTGTGACATGCATGAACACCCACCCTATTGGGGGGAATCCCAGATGAGCAGACAGATTAGGTCAGAGAGGGGGCAGGAAGCACAGTTTGGAACCTGGACTTTAAAAAGGGCAGGTAACGCTTTTTCTTCCCTTCATAGTTCCTGAGTATTTTTCCAGTAGCTTGTTTACACCGTGAAATTGAGGCTCCTAGGTCCCTGCAAATCCCCTTGATGGCTGCTCAGCTCACTGCCCGACGACCGACTGCCGGCCTCCCTCCCACATTCCCTCCCTTGCTCACTGGCCCGCCAACCCCTGATTTATGTGCCGCTGGCTTCCTGCTCTGCCGTCCTCCGCCTCAAGCTGCTTCTTCCAGCTGCTGGCTCCTGGGGGGTGCAGGACCCAGGCAGGAGGGGGAGCCTGGCCCTGCTTGGCTAATCCACTCAATACAGGAAGCTAAGGCTGTCCAAGCCCGAACTGCTAACTCCAGTGATTATACTTGCTTTCTCAAGTGCTCATACGCTTACACACACACGCACGCGCGCGCACACACACACGCACACACTCTCTCACTCTCACTCCCCCACCCTAGAGGGGACTAACTACTCTTTAACAGACAGGCCTCTTTTCTGCAAGAGCCCCAGGAGCCAACGGAAAGATAGTTTTTCCTTTTTTAGTGTTTTTTAAGCTCCTTTGGAACAGCTCAGAAGTTTCCGTGAATTACTAGAGACGATGAGGTCACCAGTGACAGGGAAAAAATCCTTGAAATCCAGGAAAATCACTTAACCCACCCCAGCCCCCTTTCTGGGACCCATGGTGTCAGTAACTCCTTCCCCATGGATTATGCACCAGCCACCTCCACGCAGGCAAAGGGGCCCAGTCTACAACGCTGATCACCCAGCAGTTCCTGCTTGGAGGAGCTCACATCTCCCCGAAACGAGGAGAGGGAATTCAAAGCTGAGGAGAGGAAGCAGTGCTGGAGGATTCTTCCAATGCCACCATGAATCAAGAGTTCCAGGATGTCTGTGTGGCTGTCTGTCTGTGTACGGTCCCAGGCCCTTCCCTCTCTCTTCCCCACAGCCTACTAGTGTCTGGATCGAATGTGTATATGAAGAGTCTACTGCACATCAGCCCACCCCCAAACAAAACAAACAACCTGCTGGTCTCCTGCAGCTTGGGCCTCCCTAACCTCTCTGTCTGTCCCTCACTCTCTTACCTGAGATGAGCTGTTTCAGATCCACCTGTTCACAAGCCACTTTATCGGCATGGAGCACTAAGAAACCTGATAGGAAAAGAAGAAAGAGGAGGAGTAATCTCTGGGCTCCTTAAGTACAAGGGAAACAGAAGGATATATTCAAATAGGCCAAGATGAATAAAAGGTGATGAACAAACAATAATAAATTAATAAGTAAAAGATGGACAGCCCTCCCTGGTCATGACACTGGTGATCCAAATCTTTTCTACTAAAAAAAAATTGGTATCTTTTGTTTTTATTTCTGAATATACCCCTCTCCTTTTTTATACACATATCCTTTATAAAAAAAGAATGGAAAAAATAGTTTTGCAAAACTAATCAACACATGAACAGTATCTAACGGCAATGTTCCCTGGTTCCCGACCACTCTTGAGTTGAGGTTTTAAGTCCTTTTTGTACCCTTGGAAGCCCTGAAGCCCCATATTACCAAAAGCCAAGATGTGGGGGAAGAAAACTCCCCTGCTCACCAATAAACATGGGCGCAGCTGCCCGGATGTCCTCCCAACAGCTCTTGAAGTAGAACAAGTTTGTATTGATGAGACGGCCCAGGGTGTCAGGGAAGTTCTGCATCTGGGAGCGGCACAGAGCTGGGCTTATCATTGGCCCAGCTCACCTTTTTCCCTTCCCAGACCCGGCTCCAGCCCAGATTCTTCTCCAATCTGAATCCATCCTGTCACTACCTCCTTAGCACTCCGGTATTCACACAAGGAGCTTCTGAAACTAGGCCTTCCCACTTCTCACCCCCAACTTTCTACTGCCAAAGGCCTGGTTTACCCCAGGCTTTCCCCATCAGCCCCAGACCTCACCCACCGGCCCAGGCCTCACCAGGTATTTGCTGGTATCATTCATGAACTCCCCAAAGTGTAGCCCACGCCCATCATGCAGCTGCTTCTCAAATAAGGCTGTTAGCTCTTCACATCCCATATTAGGGCCACACATGCGCAGGGCAAACTTACAGGCCTGGAAGTAGAACAAGCATGGGCTCAGAGGGTTCCCCATGTTCTTCACCCTGGAAATCCCCTCCCATTTAGTCTATAGCTGCCATCTGATCCAAAAAGCATGTTGGATGGGGAATAGGCACTTAGAAGCTCACACCTCCCTGGCCATGGATAGTTGGTACTAGTCCCTCCCTAGCAAAAAGATGACCCTATGCCCCGCTCCCTGCCGCCTTGCCCTCGTTACTCACACTGACAACAGGGGGCTTCAGGTCCTGCAGGTGTAGTAACAGGCTCACCAGCCCATTGATGATCTGCTCAAAGAAGACATCCTCACAGTTCCCATGGCAGAACTTGTTCAGGTGTCCAAAGAGGTTGATAGATGAGCTCCGGAACTCATCCCGCTCCTTTAGGAGTGAGGAGCATGGTAATCAAATCCCAGGCCCTCAAGGCCATTGCCTCCCACTCCAACTTAGTCAGGGAGCCAAAGGCTCAAACCTAACATTGTTCCTGTTCCACCTTCTCTGGGCCCCAGTATACCATACTGTGTATAGTATGGTATTGTCTCAGCCCTCTAAGCCTCCTCGTTATTCCTAATCAAACCTAACGACAAGGGAGGCCTGTTAGAGGCCTCAGATACATTTGTTCACATTAGGCCCATCAGACAGACCCTGGTCAAGGCTTCACTCACCAAGGTCCAATCTACAGCCTCCCTCCCTCCCACTTTCTCCTCTTCCTGGGTTACATTGTCAAAAAAGGGGCGGATGCGGATGGTGATGTGCAGCAGGATGGAGCGAACGTCCCATTCTTCCACCAAATCCAGCAGGCGAGAGAGGCCCAACATGGCCTCCAGGGCCATCAGGTTATGGGGGTCATCCTTGTCATCCAGCCCGTTGATCATCGCTGTGAGGAGCTGTGAGCCATGCTTTCGTACCTGTAGGAGGCAGAAAATAGCAGAGTTCTACTGTAAACTGCCAAGTGCCCTTCTGTGTATCCTCATGTGTCCAGATTTCTTTTGAATCCTGTTTCTGTCACCCAATGTGTTAGCTATCCCTCCCAACTTCGTATCATCTGGAATCTCTGCCTACAGCCAAGTCTCGGATAAAATGCTGAACTCAACAGAGCCTTCAAGAACAGTATAGGCGCTCGATAAATCTGTTTAACCAAACCCTCCTTGAAGCCCTTAGTTTCATGCTCTTGTGCAGCCTCCCTGACAACTCCTCAGTTTCTCCTCCTTTCTGCCCCTTAAAGGGAGTGTACCTAGCCGTGGAACAAGAGCTACCATCTCCTTAGCACTTTAAGGTTTGCCAGGGACTTTACAAATACCTCACTTGATCCTCACAACCACCCTGGGAGGAAGGTGCTGTTATGATCCTCATTTCATAGATGAGGAAACTGAGGCAAACAGGTTAAGAGACTTGCCCAAGGTCACACACCTAGGAAGTGCCTGAGGAAGATCTGAATTCAGATCTTCTTGACTCCAGACCCAGTGCTCTAACCACTTTGCTACTCACCTGCTTCTCCCAAGGCCTAGTCCTCTCCTCTCTTTACATTCTCTCTCACTCTCCTGTTTTAGCTATCACACCTATGCCATTTACCTCCAAGTCAACACTCCTACCCTGTCCCTCTTTTTTGGACTCTGGTCCTCATCTCTACAAATTGCACTGTCACTTCAAACTCAACACAACCCTATCAAAGCCCCTGAGAGACACAAGAATGGAAGGGGTAGTGAGACACTGAATAAAGGAGGCCCCAGGGGGCCAGGTTTACCATTGCTTGCTATCTGGTCTTTGTCTACTTCCCATGCTCGTGTCTGGGCTTCTATCACCTCCCGTATGAGCCAATGCTCAGCTCTCCCCTCCCCAGGGTGGGTGATATGCACCATGATTCAGGGCTCCCCAGAACATCATAGCCCATGTAGCCCCTCACCTTATCTGGGGATCCTGTAGCGATGTTGGCCAGCCCACGAAGTACCAACCTGCGTACGTGTGTGCACACATCCTTCTGCCTACCCATTGTGTTTTCCAACAGGGACTCAAGGAGGATTAGATCATTCACCACATTGCTGCTTAACAGCTGAAAAACAAATCAGAATCAAAAAACCATGAAACCTCAGGTCTGAAGGGGACCTGGGAGGTCATCTTTGGTCAGCTCCTATCCCCATCTCTAAATACTTCCATTGACAGGGCACTCAATACCTCCCTAAGGCAACCTATTCCATTTACAGACGAATCAAAAAACCTACAAGGTTAAGAGAAGTGATCAGGGGTACATGAACTTGAAATGTGTGTGTGTACACACATATATACATATACACACACACACACACATATATACATATTATATATACATATACACACACATAGATATAAACACACACATATATAACCATTTCAATGCAATTTGTCGTCTGCATAATATACATAATCCTATGTATATTATTTTGTGCATTTAAAAACATTCTGAGAAGGGGTTCATAGGCTTCATCATACTTCTAAAGGGATCCGTGGGGGGGGGGAAATGTTAAGAATCCATGCTTTAAATAAAAAAAATTTTGCTAAAAGTAAGCTATATGTACAGCATTCACCTGATCTACTGGCTTAGTACCTGTACCAAAAGAGAAGAGAAGATTGGCCTGGCCTCTTCTTGAAGAAGCCATGTTGCCTCTTGGGAATCCCTGCTTCCTTTTCTGCACGCTCCCTAACCATTTCTTCAATGGCTCCTTCTAGAATTTCCCCAGGAATCAAAGTCAAGCTCACTGGCCCACAGCTTGCAGAATGCTCTCCTCCAGACACCTGCCCTTTTCTTGGATCTAGGCCTGTCGGTCTTCCCATCCTCCATGATCTCTCCACTCTCAGTGAAAGCAGTCACATCAGTCAATCAGTTCTTTCAGACCCAAGGATGGAGTATATCTGTATCAAGTGACTGAAATTCATCAAGGGCAGCTGGATGCTCTATTTATCCTGTTGGTCAACTTCTCCTGAGCTATTTTTGTTCTGTCCCTTCTTGTACAAAAGTCATTCTCCTTGATAGAGAAGACAGAAACAAAATACAAATGAAGCAGCTCTGCCTTCTCTGTTACCTTCATACCCCTCAGCACAAGCAGCAATCCAAGCAGCTCTGCCTTCTCTGTTATCTTCATACCCCTCAGCACAAGCAGCAATCCTATCCAGTCTGGCACTATGCTATGAAAAGTGTGACAATGCAGCTGGGAGTTTCAGGAACCGTCTATCTGATTCCTGTGCCCAGAATCTAGCCCATTCAGTGTTACTGCTCTAAGTTCTAATCCTGACATCCAACTTGCAGTGTAGAGAAACCAGCATAGGGAACAGAGGCAAATGAGAGTTATATTCTCCAGAGTCTGAGCTGTAGGAGGAGGTGGTTTGGGGAAGCAGGTGATGGTGTATGCTGCTTTTAAAAATTCCTTTCTATTTACTTTCATTCTACTTTAAGTGTCATATTGCATTATCATCAAGATGTGTGATTAATTCTGGCTGGCTAGGGGAAGACTGAGACAAAAATAGGGACTCAGTTGTAAGCCATGATGCTCCAGGCATTGGAATGCAGCAGTGAGTAGGACAGATGAATGTACCCTCGATCTTCTGCCATCACCTACAAGTGTTCCATGGCCGTGTTTATGAACTCTGAAATTCCTTCCTCTGATCATAATCTGTTGTCATTCCATCTCTCCCTTTGCCTTGCTACTCCAAACCACGTTCTTCCTCCTTCCAGTCCCTCCACCTCTTATTTTTCTTCCCTTCCCCATCTTGACCCCTTGGTGACCCAGTTCAAAACTACACCATCCTCTTTTCTCAAATCCCTTGCCCCTTTATCCTAGCAAAGATCTTGTACTGCCAAAGCCCATCCCTGAATTGCCCCTACCATCCTCTGCCTTCATTCATACACACACACATTGCTGAACAAAGCTAGAGAAAATCATAAAACTTCTTAATGGCTCTACTGCAAGTTTATATTACATAACCTCAACTAGGCCCCCCACTATGGCAAGGTAATCCTTATTGTTGTCGTTTCAGTCGTGTCTGACTCTTTGTGACCCTATTTGAGATTTTCTTGGCAAAGACACTGGAGTGGTTCGCCATTTCCTCCTCCAGCTCATTTTACAGATGAGGAAACTGAGGCAAACAGGGTGAAATGACCAGGGTCACACAGTTAGTAAGTGTCTCAGGCCAGATTTGAATTCAGGTCCTCCTGACCCCAGGGCTGGCACTCTATCCACTGTACCAATCCTTATAACGCTGTCCAATCCTTCTACACCTCCCTAATCTATTACCTGTCTCACTTGCTTCAGCAGCTTTTCCAAACTTTGCTTCCTTCCTCAAACCTCCTGCAGCTCTCCTGCCCATCCCCCCACCTTCTGAACTGAGAAGTCTGGCTCCTTGCACTAAAAATACTCAAGTCATCACCAGATGGGTCCCTCTTTGCCCCGTTCCTCATCTCATGTCACTCAGATGCAATTCGCCACTCTCTCCTCCTTCACCTGTCTCACATGATGAGGTGGCCCTTCTCCTTGCCAAGGTAAGCCTACACGCACAAGTTATCTCATTCCACTTCTTGTTTGTTTTGTTTTGTTTTTGGCGAGGCAATGGGGTGAAGTGACTTGCCCAGGGTCATACAGCTAATAAGTGTTATGTGTCTGAGGCCAGATTTGAATTCAGGTCTTCCTGACTCCAGGGATGGTGCTCTATCCACTGTGCCATCGAGCTGTCCCTCCACCTCATCTTCTCCAAAAGATGGTATCCTCTATCATGCTCACTCTCACGCTGCTTCTCTGCTGCCTACAGACATGCTCATGTCTCCCTCCATCTTTAAAAAATTCTTACTTGATCCATCCAACCTCACTACTTATCATGCTATAACTCGCTTCCTTTTTGTGGATAAAGTCTTACAATAAATGCCTCTTCTTTCCCTCTTCCTTTCTTTGTAGTCTGGCTCTTGACCTCATCGTTTCAAAGTGCCCAGAGGGAGGGAGCCCGAGCTTGTCTACAATGCCTCTGCTTCCTCCCTCCTCTCACTCTGTTCTTTGTAACTCTTTGTAGCCTGGCTTCGGACTTCATCATTCGAATGATACTGCTCTCTCCAGCGTTACTAATGATCTCTCAATTGCCAAATTTAATGGTCTTTCCTCAGTACTCATACTTCTTGACGTCTTTGCAACCCATGACACTACTGAGTGTTCTCTTTTCCTTAATCTTCTATTTCGGTTTCTGTGACACTTCTCTCTCCTGAGTCTCCTCCTGCCTGCCTGCCTGTATTTTCTCTCTCCTCTGTTAGATCTTCAAGCAGGTCATATCTGCTAACAGTGAGGGTCCCCAAAAGCTCTGTTCTGGGCCCTCTTCTCTCATCCCTCTATACTATTTCATTGGGTAATCTCATCAGCGCCTATATTTTCAGTTATCATTTTTGTGCAGAGGACTCCCAGATTGACTTGTCCAGTCTTAAACTTTCTCCTAATCGCCGGTCTTGCACTTAGAACTGTCTTTTAGACATCACAAACTGGATGTCTGGTAGATACCTATCTTAAACTCGCTATGTCCCAAACAGAACTCATTATCTTTCCCATTTTCCTGTATTTCCTATTACTCTTGAGAGTACTGCCAGCCTCCCAGTAACCCCAGCTCAGACCTAAGGTATCATTCTCCATTTCTCCCTATCCACTCCATGTTGGTCAAGTGCTGTCGATTTTATCTTTGTAACATCCCTCTCCTCCGACACTGCCATCTCCCTAGAATGGGCCCCTCATCCCTCAAGTATCTCCCCATTTCAATCCATGCAACTCTCAGCTGTCATACTCATTTTCCTAAAAACACGGGTCGAACCCTCTCACCCCACTTCTCTCTAAACTCCAGAGGCTCCCTCTACCACTTCCAGGATCAACTATAAAACCCTCTGGCTTTCGTAACCTGGCCCCCTCCTACCTTTCTAGTCTTCTTGTACCTAATTCTCTCTCCTCTACTTTCCTTTCCTCCAGTAACAGTGACCTCCTCGTGGCTCCTCCCATACAACACAGCACTTCTCAACCCTGAGTGTTTTCTCTGACTGTGCCCCATGCCTGAAACAATCTCCTTATCCCTTCTTCAGGCTTCCGAGGCTTTCTTCATGTCTTAGCTAAAGTCCCATCTTCTGCAAGAAGCCTTTCCCTAGTTCTCCTTAACCTTAGTTCCTTCCCTGTAGGATTATGGCCCATTTCCCTTGAATATATCTTGTGTTTGCATGTCCACTGCACTGTGAGCTCCTTGGGAGCAGGAACTGGGCTTTTTGGACTTTTCTTTGTATCCCCAATGCTTAACACAGCACATGGTATAGTGAGCGCTTAATAAATTCTAGTTGACTGACTAATGTAATGGAGTATCATTATGCCATAAAAATAATGAATAAGAACTCAGGGAAACATGGGGAGATGTATGTGAACTGATGCAAATTGAAGAAAGCAGAGCCAAGAGAATAAAATATAAAAACTATGATGATATAAATGAAAACTATATTAAAAGGCAGTTAAACAGATTAATTACATTGACTAACTTAGGTTTCAGAGAACCAGTGATAAAAACAGAAAGCATGAATAAAACCTTACCCCCCCTCCCCCTCACAGTTATGTGCTTAGCACAATGCCTGGCATATAGTAGATGCTTAATAACTATTGATTGATTGATTTTTATTTTATCTTTTTTTTTTTTTAAAGCAATAGGGGTTAAGTGACTTGCCCAGGGTCACACAGCTAGAAAGTGTCAAGTTTGGTCTGAGGCTGGATTTGAACTCAGGTCTTCCTGACTCCAGGGCCAGTGCTCTATCCACTGCACCACTGAGCTGCCCTGACTGATTGATTTTTAAAAAGAATGTTTCCCTTTCCTCATCAGCTGATTTCTGTTTTAGAAAGTCAGACCATGCAATCATATATATTTATTATTTGACCTCTGAAATACATTCTCCTGAAGCTTAGAGCACAGACTACATAGGGACGATTCCAAAGATTCCTGAAGGAGGCAGGGCAGAGGTAGAAAGTGCTAAGACTGGAGCATTGAGCGGGGAGTGGCAGGACTGGTGCTCAGACATTTTTACCTGGTGACCCAGGGCAAGTCCCATCTATTCTTTACACCTCCATTTCCTCATCTGTAAGATAAAGGAGTTGGACCAGGTTACCCCCGAGATCTCTTCCAGCTCCTGATCTATGATCGTAAAGTATTTATTGTGTCCTTTAAGGTCTGCAAAGTAATTTACCTAAGTTATCTTTTTTGATGCTTATAAGAGCTCTGGAGGGCAAGTAATAGCCATAGAGAGGAACGCCCATACAGCAGTCTGCACTAATGGACCCAGGAGTTACTGGGCTCTTGAACTCACACAGTTGTCTCCTAGGTTGGAAACGTCCACCAGATTTACTGTTTGGTTATTTATGTTCGGCATAAATAGTAGAAAAGGCAGCCAGAAGCGCACGCTTAAGCTCACCTGGAGAAGCCCCTCTTCTAGCTACCATGTGCAAATAATGGCCATTTTTTCCCCTAATTATTCTTTATTTTTAAGTAATAATTAAAAAACTAATCTGTCCTTTCACTACCATCTTCTTCTTTTAAGCAAATAAATGAACTTTTCCTTAATATAGTAAGTAGAATTTATCTAAATCTACAAACATATAAACTTGAAAAAAGTTAGAGACCTTTCCAATAATGTCAGTATAAGCAAGGATGCCCATTATTACTACTACTAATTAACAGAGTATTAGACGTGCTAGCTATAGTGATAACACAAGAAAAAGAAATTAAGAGAATAAACATAGTCAAAGAAAAACAAAATTACTGTTTTTTGAAGATGAAGTGATGGTATACTTAGAGAACCTTAGAGATTAAACTAAAAATTAACTGAAATAATGAATAACTTCTTCAAAATTATAGAATATAATCAACATTTCTGCACAGAATGCCTACAGAAGTTTGTGAAATACTTGGGGCTGTATCTACTAATATTCACCCAGCAATTCTATGAATTTAATTATAAAATACTCTTTACAGAAATAAAGACAGACCTAAATAACTGGAGAAACATTAACTGCTCATGGGTAGGTAGAACCAATATAATAATAACAATAAACTACCTAAATTAATTTAATAAAATTCAGCACCTTGCCAAATTCACAAGAGTATTTAATAGGGCTAGAAAAAAAAAAGAGTAGGAGGTGGTGAAGATTATAGTAAAGACATCAGTGTCCCTCTACATGTATGCTCCTCTCATTGTGACTACTAACTGTGTCCACTCTCCTCACTTGCACTGGATATATTTGTGGAAGAATATTCCATAAGTATATGGGGAAGATGTTTTGTTGCTACTTTTATTACTATGCCATGTCAATAAATGTCTTTGCATTGACCTTAAAAAAAAAAAAGAATAACAAAATTCATCTGGAGGAATAAAAGATCAAGAATCTCAAGCACAATTATGAAAAAAAGTAAGAAGGAAGGGGGTCTCTCAGTACTAGATCTCAAACTGTTCTATAAAGCTCTAACCATTAAAACAATCTGGTACTGGCTTAAGAAGAAAGAGGCCAATTAGTGGAACAGACTAGGATCTATAACATACAGAAGTGAATAAACACAGAAACGTTGTGTGTAATAAACCTAAAGAACCCAGTTGCTGACGGAAGGACTCACTATTTGAAAAGAACTGCTGAGAAAACTGGACAGCAACCCAGCAGACATTAGATGTAGGCCAGCACCTCACCCCACATATTGAGATAAGCTCCAAGTAGACATATAACCTAGATATAGAAATTCCATCATAAACAAACTGGAGAAGCAAAGAAAAAAATTACTCTTCAGATCTAGGAATAAGCAAAGAATTCATGACTAAACAAATGATAGGCTCACATATGTAAAATGAACTGACCCCACCCAAAAAGCCAGTTCTCACTCCATTATACCGCATTTTTTATTCAGGTTAATAAGTGAACAAATCTAATTATTTTACTTGGCCTTAGTTAATCTGTATACCCTTGTATATGTACACTACACAGGCTGTCTCTCTCTGTTAGAATATAAGCTCTTTGAGGACAGGGAGCTGTTTCACTTTTGTCTTCATATTCCAATCCCTTAGTTCAGGGGCTGGTACATTAAGCCCTTAATAAATGCTTATTGATTAATTTCTCCCCCACTCCCCTCAGGTTCTAGGTCTCAGGGCTCATATCAACAAATACAATACCACTCCATTACCCAGTTAATCTATCCTCTTCGTTTTGATTAAGGCATACCTTTTCTAGAGCATTACACTCATGAGTCCCACCCTACCAAGTCTCAGTGATGTCTGTGAGGCCAAATTTGCCTTCTTGAATCAGTATCTCTAACTCTTACTTTCCACGATTTGTACATTTGTTTATACCCATCTGAGGCTGGTTTGGTTTTTGGTTTTTCTGTTTGTTTGTTTTTACTGCTAGATCTCTCTTTATATTTTTATCTCTTGTGAATTGTTAATCTTTTCTTCTTCTTATATTGTACCTGTTCTATTGCCAGGCTTGACATATCTATGCAGGCTGTTCTCCCCTCCCTTTCCCTTTTCACTACAAAGTACATAGATTTGTAATATTCTATGAAGATGTTTTTAATCATCCCTTGAAATTTTTTTCTTTCACCAGCCAACAGTCCATCATTGCTTTATTTCTAAGCTGTGGTTAAGAAATACAAAAGCCAGGGCAGCTTGGTGCTGGAGGTAAAAGAGCATGTGGATAGAGCACCGGCCCTGGAGTCAGGAGAACCCGAGTTCAAATCCGGCCTCAGACACATAACACTTACTAGCTGTGTGACTCTGGGCAAATCACTTAACCCCATTGCCTAGCCAAAAAAAAGAAACAAAAAACAAACAAAAAAAAGAAATACAAAAGCCACTTTAGATACAACTTCTTAGCTAGCTGGTCACTTCCCAAATCCACCTCTTCTGAATCACTTTGCTTCAAAAGACAAGAGACTACATCCTTAAGGTCTTTGTTTTGTTTTGTTTTTTAGCAAGATGTCATAAACTTCAGCCATACTTTCTAGTTTCCAGGAGTCCCCTATGTATCCACATTCATTTCCCTTTCATTCATCATCAGAATTTTCACCAGAACTTCAATGATGAGTTTATACATACTCTTCTCTGTGGGAACTAGTACAGCTCAATACTCATAATGCTCTGGGGTGAAAGTCCCTATCTCTACAAAGTACTGGTGATCCTGGAACAGATGGGCTGATCCTGCCCCCTCACCCCCAAATCCCGGATGTCTGTCTCCCTAGCAAACATTCCTTAGTTCTGGAATGGACAGATAGGTGAGCTCAGGCTGGTATCTGCCATCTGGATCTTTTTTTTTAGGTCTGAGAAGTCTGGGTCAGAGAGAACGCAGGTTCTCCTTAGCAAGGCCCTTCAGTATCAATGGAGGAGCAGACACCCTTGACTATGCTGGGTACTAACACTACCAATAAAATTCTCAGTAGCTCATGCCTCACACATTCAAAGTTCCCAACCCCTCATCCTCTGCTTTGTCAGGTTGCATCAATAGCCCCAGGTTCTCCACCCTCTCCTTACTTGTTCCAGTCCACGATGTTTGACGCCTCTCCTCTACCCTGTTACAGTTGAGCATTTAATCATATATTACATGTCCTGTACAGTTACTTAAGAATGTTTCAAGGATGCCCTTGGAACAAAGATGTTCCAACTAGATTGGAAGCTTTCTGAGAGAAAGGACAAGGTCTACTCCTTTCTACCTTTAATAGTACTGTTGCAGCTGAGCCCATGGCTAGGTCCACAGGAAAAGTCAAATGAAAGACTGATTTAGTGACTACCAAAGGGGGCCAGGGAACTGTGGGAACTCCCTCGGCCACCCAAGGCAATGAGACAGAACTAAATGCTGGCTACCGTGGACAGCTTCAGCCTTAGCCCCACGACAAGCTCGAACCATCTCCAAACAGCAAACCCCAGACCAGGGATGTCTCCTCTTTTACTCCACTGTGCAGTTTTTCAAAGCCTTTGGCTCTTCAACCTCTCTTACCCTATTTCCCCTCTCCTTCTTCCAGCTTCTGCCTATAATTTCGGATAACTGTACCCTTCTCCATCACCAACACAAATCACATCAAGTTCCTTCCAGTGCCCCCAGGCTGGGCAGGGCCAGAACGAGGAAGGTAGAAAGGCCAATTCAAATATAACTTCAGGACCCCTCAAGCATCTGAGAAGAAGCCTCATACATCTGGACACTCACTGTTTCCAGGATCCAACAGAGCTAAGTGAAACCTAAAGGACAATGGAACCCAGGCCACGTGAACTTGCATTAGGGACAATGACCTACAGTCTAGGTTCCCTGAGGTGATGAACCCTCTGGCTTCAGATCCAGACATTACCCTGCCCCCAACCCCACCTCACTATCCAGCCTCTCTCCACTGCAATGAAAAGGGAAGGGACCATAATTGAAAAAATCACTCACACTCTCACCTCATCAGCCATTCAGAGGGAAAGAGGCAGGAAGCGGCTTCCTTCCCCCAATCACTGGTAAAAGCCAAAGGACTATTTTAAACCCTTCAAGGATGCAGTGGGAGCCAGCCACCCTCCCTCTCAGCCAGAGCTGAATTCTGGGTCTTTGCCAATAGCAGGCCTTCCCCAGTTCCCTCCCTTTCTCTCTTCCACCTCAGCCAAACACTAAACAAAAACAGGGCTGAGACTGAGCAGTGGCAGCAACAGCAGCCGTGGAGAAATTTAAAAGGTGGTTTATAAGGAGAAGAGAGGGAGGGCTTGTTATATATTGCTGGCCCTGACCTCGAGTGTTAAGGATCTACTTACAGGTCGAAGGCAGGCACTGCCTGTCCTCCCTTCCTCCCCGTGAAAAGTGCAGAGGGGAGGGCAGGGAATAGAAGGGGAGAGGCTTTGAGTCATTCCATTCTTGAAGGTGGTACGTCAGGCAGGGGAAAAGGAGTGTTGGCTAGCTCAGGGCATTGCCATGCTTAGAGTGAGCTAGGAGATGGACTGACCCAAATCCTTCTCCATTAAGGCCTTAAGGAGGAATGGAAGTCACCAATAGTATTTAAGCCTCAGAATCACTGAACCTCAGAGTTGAAACAGACCTTAGGGGCCACCTAGCCCAACCTGTATATAAGAATCCTCTGGGGCAGCTAGGTGGCGCAGTGGATAGAGCTCCAGGCTTGGAGTCAGGAGGACCTGAGTTCAAATCTGGCCTCAGGCACTTGATACTTACTAGCTGTGTGACCCCAGGCAAGTCACTTAACCCCTTTGCCCAGCGAAAAAAAAAAAAAAAAAAAAAATCCTCTATATCCTCTCCATAAGGAGCCATCCAGTCTTTGCCTGAAGATCCCAAGGGAGAGGAAACCCATTGCTTCTTGAGGTAGTCCACTCTATTTTTGAATCACTCAATTATTAGGAAGTTTTTCCTTATATCAAATCTAAATCTGTTTGCAAATTCTCTGAGGTATACACCCTGCCCCACCTCCCTCCACTTTCTTTTCCAAAGTTGAATATGGGAGGAAATTGGCAGATGCAAGTCAAGTTGGCCCTTCTCCAACAAAAGATATCAGTAAGAACTCCTACACACATGCAGAGAGAACCCACCTGCAGGCAAGAGGTCACAGGGATCCTTTCAAGGTACCAGTAACACAAAGGGATATTCTATGGGGCTCAAAGGATTTCCAGGAGGGGCATTTTAACTTCTAGAGCTTTTGGGCCTGGTCTATCCAAGACTATCCTAGGCTAGGCCCTACCCTCCAGGTTCTGGCCTTAATCCCAGTACACACCACAGAAAGCAAAGCAGAAGGTTAAGTGCTTCATCTAGCACAACAAAAGCCAACTCTCTTTACCTTGCTTCATCCTGGGTCCTTGTTCCGTAATTCTGGGCACAGCTCAACTCACCCAGTGGGAAGACCAGTGACAATGAGTGAGGGAACATGACCTTCAAGTTAGCCAGCCTCTATGAGGTTGAAAGGATGAACTCTTAGGGGTTCCAGGAATACCAAGGGAAGGTTCTAGGTCCAGCTTGAATTCCCATCATGTTTGTGGTTGCTGCCCCAGCTCAAGGTGGCTCTGTCAGGAGCAACAAATCTAAGGAAACTTTTCTACTCAAATTTGCATGATATGACTAATACAAGCCAAACACTACACCTATAAATTCTTTAGATATTCCAAGTTTAAAAAGAAGAGGAAAAATCCCCCTGTGTCTTCTCATCAAGGGGAATAAATTTTTTTTTTTCATTTTAACATCAATTAATCAACAAGTATTCATTAAGTGGGCACTGGGGATACAAGTACAAAGAATCAAATAATCACTACTTGCCATGGTTTTCTGAAAGTTCCTTTGAGTAACAGAGGAAATGTAAGCAGGCTTTCGGGTCAAGACCAAAAATAGCAGGAGCCATGCACCAACCCTCAGTGCCAGGGCCCATTGGCCTGCTTAAGGTTTCTATGGAGCATGAAAGGAAAACAAGGCCACGGAATGGCCAGACCCAGTGAGTGAAGGTGGGAGGGTGGCCGCATCCTCACCTCTGCAAAGTAGGCGGTAGTGGTGATCCTCTGGATCTCGTACACGCTGCTGAGCACAGGGATAAGCGTCTTCACAATCAGCGGGAGCTTGGGACCTGAATGCTTGGCCATGGCTCTGCAGAGATAGATGCCAGGCACATGAATGCCTGGGTAGACAGGCAGGAAGGCAGATGGAGACAACTACCACCATGTTTGGCCCTGCTCTGGGATCTTCCTGATTCATCCTCTGGATGCGAGGGTTCTGTGGTGTGGCTAGCTTTCCCCTAAGGAGATTTCCTTGCTCTCAATCTCCTCCCTGGTTGGGACATCTGCAGCCCAAAGGTAATGTGTCTGTAACACTGGCTTTATCATCCCCATGCTCTACCCACAAGAGCACTTTCAGCTCTAACAAGTCCTGGGGCCTCCCGAGGAAGAAAACACTTTGGGCAGACAGTGAGGAGCAATTCATGCCAAACTATAGGTCACTGTACTTCAGGCTATCACCCGGAGTGGGCTGCAAGCTATGAATCATAGGGCTCATCAGAGAGAGTGGCCAAACCCTGAGGTAGGAGAAGCAGGCTCAGCTTAAAGCTTCTTCACAACTGGAGGATTTCCTCACACCCTACAAGGGTGTACTCATGCCAGTTCCAGACATGAGAGAGAGCTGGAGAGAGACAAAGAGAGGGAGAGAGACAGAGAGAGGGAGGGAGAGAGAGAGACAGAGAGGGAGAGAGAGGGAAAGAGAGAGACAGAGAGGGAGAGAGAGATAAAGAGACAGAGAGGGAAAGAGAGAGAGGGAGAGAGACAGAGAGAGTGAGAGAGACAGAGACAGAGAGAGAGATGGGTGTCACAGAGCTAAGATGTCCTGGCTTTCTCAGTGACTGAGCTGAGTTCAAATTCCTCCAGAGGGCAGGGTCACAGAATCTTAAAATCTCAGAGTTGGAAGGGAACCCAGTCTGGTTCAGTACATACTTAAATAGGCATCCCATTTACAATATTCCTGATAAGTGGTCATCTAACCTTTGCTTGAGAACCTTGAATGATAGATATGGAACTCACAGTTCGTTCTGGGAGAGCATTTTGTTATTTCTCCTTATACTGAGCCATGATATTCTCTCTCCCTTTCTTCTCTTTCTTTCTTCTCCCTCCCTCCCTTCTCCTTTCTGTGTCTCATTCTCTCTTTTTCCTTATCTCTGTCTCCCTCCTCTCTCTCCCTCTCTACAGTTTCTACCTGCTGTCTGTGGTCCTGATTGACTTCATGGGGGTAAAAATAAGAACAATGAGTATAAGTGACAAAAGAGTGATGGCGGCAGCCCTACAAATAAATGTAGCCATCATGTCCTCCACCTAAATCCTTTCCAAACTAAACACCTCCTGTTTACAGCATCAAAATACTTCAGAGTTGGAAGAGGGCTTGGTGAAAAATAAGTCTCTTCATAATATATTCAGTAGGTAGCTATCTGTTCCTATTTGAAAACATTAAATGAGGAGCATGACCCCCTGAGGAGTCCTGTTCTATTTTTTTTTTCCAAAGTTCTGATGGGTGGCAAGTTTCCCCTTACATCAAGTCTGAATTCACTTTTTGGCATCTTCCACTCCTTGTTCCTAGCTCTGCCTGTGGAGCCAAACTGGACAATTCTAATCTCTCTTCCATAGTGACAAGTGTTTAAATAATTGAAGAAAGCTATCATGTCAACTTCCTAAGCACAGGGTGGAGAAAGGCAGTTAGATAGAAGTCTGCCTAGGAAAGACTGTGGGGTTTTAGTGGCCTGAAATTCAATGAGGTAGCAGCATAATGTGGCAGCCAAAACAGCTAATGTGACCTTGGGCCTAGTCAGTATAAAGTATTATGATGAGTTCTTGGCTCTCTATTTTAAGAAGGATGGTGTTGATAAGCTGGATGGTGTCTAGACAAAGGCAACCAATATGGTGAGATCATAGTATCTAGAGTTGGAAAAGACCTCTGAGTCCAATTCCCACATTTTACTGAGGTCCAGAGAGGTTAACTAACTTGGCCTAAGGACATACAAGTAATAAACATTAGAGGCAGGATTTGAACCTGGATCCTCCAACTCTAGAACCAGTGCTCTTTCTCTACTGTACCACACCTGGGGTACATGGCAGGGGCCTTGAGTCCATGCCATATGAGAACTAGTGAAATGAACTGGGGGTGTTTAACCTGGAGAAGAGAAGATTCAGGGGAGGGGCAATATAACAGCTGTAGAATTGCTTGCTTTGGCTTTAGAGAACCAGGAACAACAAGTGGAAGCTACAGAAACCAATTTAGGATTGACATCAAGAAAACCTGACCAGGCACAGTGTCCTTTCTAAAATGTGGCTCCTAAACTGCCTTTCTTAATGCAATCTCAGGTTACATTAATTCTATTTCCAGATTTATTTCAGATATTCTGTGTTGTCACACTTCTTCCATGTTGTACTTGGTTTCAAAAATTGATTTCACAAGCATAAGATTTTACATTTATCCTATTAAATTTCATCTGATTTGATTTGGCCCAATGTTCTGACTTGTTAAGGTCTTTCTGAATTCTGAATCTGTCACTCTGCATTAGTTATGCCTCCCAGCTTGACATTATCTGCAAACTTGATAATGATATTATCTATGCATTTATCCAAGTCATCAATGAAGATGTTCAGCAAAATAGGACAAAGCATAAATCCCTGGGGAACTTGACTGGAAACCTCCTTTCAAGATGGTATCAAATTATTAATGACTATTCTTTGGATTTGGCCAGTCAACCAGACATAAATCCATCTTATTTGACTGGTATCTAGCCCACATTTTTCCATTTTTTCCACATAGACTGAATTAGAGACTTTTAGTTTGGTCAAGTGTTCGATATTCTACAACATTTTCCTGATCTACTGGTTTAATATTCCTGTCAAAAGAAGAAATAAGATTACTGGCATAACCTGCCCTTGACGAAGCCATTAGCTATGTGTGTTTACCATGTCTTTTTCTAAATGTCTCCTAACCACCCCCTCCTCTTTATGATACATTTTAGTATTCTCTAGTCCTAAAGTACTAGTTTTGTCCTGTTCTTTATGATCTTTTTTTTTTTTTTGGCTAGGCAATGGGGTTAAGTGACTTGCCCTGGGTCACACAGCTAGTAAGTGTCAAGTGTCTGAGCCTGGATTTGAACTCAGGTCCTCCTGACTCCAGGGCTAGAGCTCTATATACTGCGCCACCTAGCTACCCCCTCTTTATGATCTTTTAAAGAAGACTCAGTATCATCTGTCAGTTTTTCTGGTACCTGAGGATGTAGTTTATTTATATCAGGGAACTTGAGTTCATTAAATGCAGCCAGATGTCCTCTTATTAGTTCCTTACTTAGGTATAACTTCAACTCCCTATTAGTCATATTTGTTCAGTCCTGTTCTGTCAGTTGAAGGATTATTAAGTAAAATAAGAAGGAAGCAGCTCTACCTACACCCTCTTTTCATTCATCACCATCATCACCCCATTTACACCAAGCAGAAGTCCTACCCTTTTCTTTTACCTTGTTCTCCAACAGAGTTGAAAAAGCCCTTGTTGTCATCCTTAAACTCATCTATGCTTTGTCACTCCTGAAAATATTCTCACAGTATCATTTCACCCTGTTACATTCATTCTCCATTACCTGTCAATCAATTAATGAGCACTGACTAAGTACCTACTGGGTGCCAGGCAGGCACTGAGGATACAAAGGTACTTCATTCTGGTGGGAATGACAGCATGCACACACAGAAGTACAGTGCAGAGGAAGCTAGCCTGAAGGCAAGAAGACCTGGCTCAAACAGACAAAGGCTAGGTGACCCTGGGCAGATTTCTTAACCTTGAATTGTCCTGGGCAATTTTCTAAGAGGACAAGTTATAGAGAAGGTATTGATCTACTCTGATCAAGTGAGCTCCTCACCCTGATTCCCTAAGCTAATGAAATCATAGGGCCAATTTAAAAAAAAAAAAACCGTAAAGTAAGGGGAGTCCCTAGTAGCCGAGGAGACCAAGAAGTAGAAGGGTGTATATCCCAAGCACGGAGGATAATCTGTACAAAGACAGGAGATAAAATACATGTAAAGAATGGGTGAGGGGAGAGGCACTAATGAGCATTTATAAAACGTGTACTCTGCGCTAGACACTGTGCTGAGAACTTTACAAATATTATCTCATTTGAACCTCACATTAACGCTTCAAGGAAGGTGCTATTATTTCCCCCATTTTGCAGTTGAGGAAACTAAGGCAAACAGAGGTTAAGTGACTTTGCCAGGGTCATCCAGCTAGTAAGTGTCTAAAGGCTGGATTTCCAGCTCCAGGCCCAGCGCTTTATCCATTGTGTCACCTAGCTACCTCTGTAAATACTGAAAATGTTTGTTGTCATGACTTGAGGAAAAGCAAAAAAGCTGGTTTGGCTTGACCTGAGAATGACTGAAGAGGAATAATCTACCTTCTTTATGTTATCTTTTAAAAAGTTAAGTTGGTTAGTGAATTGGTAAATTTGTGAGGTTAGACATGTTTAGTTTGTGATGCCAATGGGACATCAAGTTGGAGCGGAAGATATGGATCTGCAGTCCAAGTGAGATTGGGGCTGGATATATAGATCTTAGAATCATTTGTATAAAGATAAGAGAACTTCAGAAATGTCTGGATAATTGAAATTTGCCATCACTACTATAGCTCTAGTCTATGCTTATGACCTATTTCTTGAATTGCTCTTTACTATTTTTGTCCTGGTGGTCTATAGTATATACTGATGAAGTTATCATTTCTATTTCTACCTCCACCCATGTTTACCAAAATGCTCTCTACTATGCTTTCCCCTTTCATTTTCTGGTTTTCCTCACACAAGCTTATCTTCTAAACAGAGCCCTCTCTTTTATTATCGCCTTTTATCTATCCCATTTCTTTTGAATAAGGTAGAACTTTCCTTAGATGTATTCTAATCATAAGTCTCATCCTACCAAATCTCATTATCTAGGTGGTCAAATTGCCTCTGTGTTAGGATCTGTCATTTATTTTGCTTGTTAGCCACGCTTTGTACATTGGTCTATCTGAGACCAGCGGTTTTGTCACGGGCTCCTTTCTTGGATTTTGTTTCCTTCGGATTTCTGGGTGTCTATTGCTATCCTTCCCCATGTGACACTCTAGGTACTCTCTAGAGTATTCTTCCTAATAGATCTGCAGAGACAGTTTCTTTCTCTTTTTGCCTTCCTTTTCAAAGTAAAGCCCCTTTGATTAGATTTATAAATATATTCTTACCATATCTAAATAGGAGCTCACTATTTCTTGATTTTAAGCTGGGGTCCAGAAATCCAAATGCCCTTTCTCAGATACCATCATCTTAAAACGTGACTCACTTGCCTAATATCCTCTTCTTTTATGGGCACCTTTGCCTTTGTTCAGCAAAGTGAAGCAAATACTACCAGTGATCCTAAGGCCTTCATTTCTTGCCCAAGTCAATGCAATCTTTAGCAGTTCCTTTGGATGATAGCATTGATTAAACACCAGAAGTAGGCAGTAGTTATCTGTTTGATAAGTAATTGAGAGCCTCTTTTTCATATATTGACTCACTTTTTTCTTTTTTTTTTTTGGCTAGGCAATGGGGTTAAGTGGCTTGCCCAGGGTTACACAGCTAGTAAGTGTTATGTGTCTGAGGCCAGATTTGAACGCAGGTCCTCCTGACTCCAGGGCCAGTGCTCTATGCACTGCGCCACCTAGCTGCCCCCTCTTTTTCATATATTGGGTGTCTATCCTAAGAGGACAGGAGACCTTGATACTGTAATGATCATGCTGACAAACAGCTATCTTGGAATCCATCATCAAGGCATCAGCAACCACCACTACATTTCTCCTCTTCTTCTGAACCTCAATGGATGACTTCACACTTTACAACACACTTTACAGATCTACATTATCATTCTTTGATGGACAAGTAGTTATTTCCTCCTCAGCACTATCCTTCAGAAAATCTCAAATTTATTTCTTAATTCCAAGTGTCCATTCCTCCTCTGTATGACTTTCTTCTGCCCTCTAACTTCCTGACAAAGGTCAGGATTCATCTTTGCTTGTTCAGATCTTCTTGTCTTTGGACCGATCACTGCATGTGTGGCAAGACTGAGGGCTCACTCTCACAACTCACATGTGAACTAATAAGTTGGGTCCCCAGACTGTGGTTATGTCCCCCTACTCAGGGTGCTAGGGAATACCCCAAAGGAGATGGGAAAATGTCTTTTTTTTAGCGTTGTTGGCTCAAGTCCTCATTCTGATATGCTTCCCATCAAGATTATTAGTTGAAAACCAATTTACTCAGTCAAATTTAAGTAGCTTTTAGAGAGGTATGTACTAAGTACAGTAATGAAAGAAGGAAACAAGTATTTATTAAGCACCTACTATGTGCCAGACACTATACTAGACACTTTATAAATATTATCTCATTTGATCCTCACAACAACTCTAGCAGGTAGGTCTTCCTGATTTCAGGCCTGGCACTCCATCCAACTATGTCACCTAGTTCATACAAGAACAGCTCCCCCTTCCTTAAGTCTATGACACATTCTCCCACAAAGACATACAGAGTCCAAAGGAGAGCAAGCTCAAGCTTGGAGAGTATGTGTGGCAAAGAAGTAACTTATATCTCCTGGTTGCTGGAAGTTCTTTTTGTCCTAGGGATATGCTCAAGAAGTTCCCCTTAGGCACAATATCTATTAGCAACAAGTCTAAATCCAATCTGTCTTGGTTAACAATGCAGACATTGCTGTCAGCTGATTCCAAGATGCCACCAGGACACCAATGGAAAGAGGGAAAGTCCCAAATCCTCTCTACCCTTCAAGGCTCATGAAGTCTCTGGCCAAAGGGGGAGGGAGGGGAAAGGAGACCTAGGCTGAGGCCGAGGCCAAAGCCATGGGCTCTCCTTCACCCATCCCTTCCTCACCCCACAAAGCAGTTTTTTCTTAGGGGCTTTACTGGAACACTACATCCACTCTAATCTCTAGAATGACCAAGGTTCTCAACTAGCTTGATAATTTATAGACAATTTCTAGGGCACAACCTAATTTCCTCAATCAATCTGAACATAATTTCTAGGAAACATCACTCTATTTCTAAGAACTTCTCCTACTTAGTCCAAAGCCTATCTCTGATTACTTGATTGAAACTAAAGCCTATGACTGAGATTAAGAATTGTTCTTTCATCATTAAGGTATCAATACATCTTATCAACTACTTTAAGTAGGGTGGGATGATTTGATTGATTTGTTCAACCAACACCCCACCGGTGACCATGACCTGTTTTTTTTTAGAAATACATTATTTTTTGGTTTTTATATCACCTACATTTTCCCACATATTCTTACCTCCTTCCAAGGAAGAAAAAAGGCAGTTCAGCAAAACTAACCAATACGTAGAAAAATTCTGTTATTATATAGTGTTCCACACCCAAAGTCTACCTACACAAAGAAGTGAGAGAAGGGCTCTTCCATTTCTAGCTTTTTGGAACCAAGCTTGGTCACTATAATTTTACAAGGTTTACTTTCAATGGTTTTGTTGGGGCTGTCCTTTCCATTTACACTGTGGTACATGTGGCGTCTATGATTTTTCCTGGTTCTGCTTCTTCTCTTTGAATCAGTTCACACATGTTTTCCCATACTTCTCTGGCATCATCCTACTAATCACCTCTTATAGCACTGTGATACTCCATGTCCTATACCACAACTTTTTAAGCCCCTCCCCAACCAATGGGCATCTTTATTTCCAGTTCTTTGCTACTATAAAAAGTGCTAATACAAATACAGCATGATAGGCATTTCAATCCTCTTTCTACCTTGGTTGTTGGGTATTTGCTCTGGCTTGTCAACATTCTTCCTAAAAAGCTGAACATCTAGATATTACGTCTCCATTGATGAAGCCCAAGATGGTCCTTGTTTTTTTTTTGGCTGCCATGCCAAGATATTGGCTCATATTTACCTCAAGTTCTCTAAACCCTCAGCTTTTTTTTCTTTTTCAAAACAAATTTGGTATCTTTTGTTTTTATATCACCTGAATTTCTTGTGTCCCTTCTCTTTAACCCTTCCAGAGATTCATTCCTTAAAAGAAGTTTTTTCAAAAAAAGAAAAAAAAAATCTGCAAAATCCATCAGTATATTGAAAAAATCTGAAGAGTGTAGAGAGGAATCTTCTCATATCTCTTCTTTCAGGCTTAGCAGAGTGCTTGGTATATAGAGCAGGTGTTCAATAAATGTTTATTGACTATTATGGACTTTGGGAACAAGTTTGGCCTTGGAAATTTGACATCAGTTTTCTTATTGTTTGTGTTAATTCTGTCTATTTATATGTAGCACTGTGTATATTGTTTTCTTTGGTTTCCTTCACTTTCCCTCAGTTCATTTAAGTCTTTCTCTGATTCTTTGTATTCATTATTCAATATGTATCATTATTCATTTTTCATTTCTGATAGCACAATAATATTCAATTACATTCATATACCACAGTTTGTTTAGCTATTCCCCAATTTATGGAAATCTACTTTGTTTCCAATTCTTTGCTACTTCAAAAAAAAAAAAAAGCACTACTATAAATATTTTGGGATATTTCTTCTTTTATCAATGACCTCCTTGGGGTATATGCTAATAGTGAAATTTCTGAGATAAGAGCTATGGACATTTTATCTTCTTTATTTACTTAATTCTAAACTGCTTTTCAAAATAGTTGAACTAATTCACAGTTCCAACAACAATACACTGATGTACCTAGGTTTTCAAAACCTTCCAACATTGACTATTCCCATCTTTTGTCATATTTGCTCATTTGCTGGGTATGAAGTGAAATTTCACAGTTGTTTTGATCTGTGTTTTGCTTATTATTAGGGATTTGGAAATTTTTTTCATATACTTGTTAATAGTTAGCAATTTTTTTGAGGACAATTTGTTTATATCTTTGAGCACTTACTACAGGTCCTTTTTGTAGGAACTGTTGTCTACCCTGTTTCCCCCATCCCAAACATGTGCAATTGCTTTTGTTTTGTTTTTTAAAATTCATTTAAGTCTTTCTCTGATTTTACATTCTCTGAGTTTACATTTATTATGAAGTTTTATTTCATTAGGTTCTGTTTTGGTCTAAAGAGATGCGAACTTACAGATCTCTTGAAGCTGGCATTCAATACGCTAGCTATCCCTGACAGCTCTGCACCATCCACAAATTTGATAAGCATGTCTTCAAAGTAATTAATAAAAACACTGACTAGATTAGGGTCATGGTATTAGGCCCTTTAGCTCACCAGAACCTCCCTTTTCCATTAGCAACCTCTCTTCTAAGTTCACTATCAGGGTCAGTGACCCTTTGTTGGGTACCTGGGTGAGAAATGTCACTCTCTCTAGCCTTAACCACGAAAAAGCAGAAAGTAGCTTCGGTGAGAATGAAGAATAAGAAGGGGGTGTGGGGGTGGGGAAGAAAGAGAGGGGGGAAGATAGAGGGGGGTAGGGAGGGGAAATAGGGGATAGATTGTGTGTATGTGTATCTCTGCTCTTTGTGGGAAGCAGAGCAGCCCATCTCTACGCTGTCGCACCTGGAATTCTAAGGCCTTTCTTCAGAGGCTTGGGAGACCCTGCCCTCAATAATGCTTGTCTGGAGCACTATTCTTCCTCATCTCTACTTTCTGGAACCCCAAGCTTCTTTCAAGGCTCAGCTCAAATGCCACCTTCTTCAAGACAATGTTTCCCCAGCTGTTAGTTCTCCACCCACACCCTCAAAAATTACTTGGTATTTACTTTGCATATGGCCAGTATGTACTTATCTGTGGACATACTGTAGTTTTCCAGAAGAATCAATCAGTCAACAAGAAATTCATTAGTTGCCTACTACGTGACAGGCACTGTACAAGGCAACGGAGATACAAGATATAAGAACAGAAAAAACATATATAATATACACACACATCCATACGGGCAGCTACGTGGCACAGTGGATAGAGTGCTAGGCTTACAGTCAGGAAGACTCTTCTTCCTAAAGTTCAAACCTGGCCTCAGGCACTTACTAGCTGTATGATCCTGGGCAAGTAACTTAACCCTGTTTGCCTCAGTTTCCTCATCTGTAAAATGAGTTAGAGAAGAAAATGGAAAACCACTCCAATATTTTTGCCAAGAAAGACCCAAATGGGGAAAAACAACATGCATATGTAACATATAAACAACATAAAGTGAATAAACATTAGTATATGCAAAATTAAATACGAAGTAGTTTCAGAGGGAGGGAACTAGCAATTCGGGAGATAAAGAAGGGCTTTGGGGAAAAGCAAGTGCCAACTCATGGAAATGGGAAGTGCAGATGACTAATTTGGCTGGATTGTAGAGTGCAGAAGGGGGCAGTGATGTCTAATGAGGCTGGAAAGATAGGCTAGGGACAGGTGGTGAAGGGCTTCGAAAGCTAAATAGAGGAACTTCTGTTTTATCCTACAGGCAACAGGAAGCCACTGGAATTGATTAAGGGATTCTTTTGTCGTATTTGTGCTTAAGGATAATTACTTTAATAACAGCGTGTAGGAAAGACTATAGAGTTCTAATTCTAAGCAAGGAAAACAATTAAGAGGTTATTGTGACAATGCAGACAAGAGGCGATGAGAGGTAGCTAGATGTGGAGGAAGGAGTCTGATATGAGAGATGTTATAAAGGTAGAAATACCAACTTTTTGGCAACAGATTGAACATGTGGGAGTAAGGGAAAGGTCTCAAGGATAATGCTAGGGTTGCAAATTTGGGAGACTAGAAAAGTGGTAATGCCTCCTACAGAAATAGAGAAATTTTGGAAGAGGGAAGGATTTGAGGGGAAAGATAATCAGTTCAGTTTTGGACATGTTGAGTTTCAGATGTCTTTGGGGCATCTAGTTTGAAATTTCCAATATACAATTAGTGATTCAGGAATGAAGTTCTAGAGAGGATGGGGGCTGAATGTATAGGACTGTTGGTTGCCACATAACTGGTCTCCCTGCCTTGTCTCAGCATGGGAGCTGATTAGGTTACCTAGAGAGAAAGCAGAGAGGACTCAGACAAAACTTTGGGAAATATCCACAGTTAAATTTGTGCAGCATGGATGACGAGCCAACAAAAGAGACTGAGAAGCGGTTAGGACTGAGGTCAGGTAAGAGGAGAACCAGGAAAGTCACAAAAACCTAGAGAGGAGGAAGTATCTGATAGGAATGGATGGTCAACAGTGCTAGATGCAGCAGAAAAGTCTAGGAGGGTGAGCACTGAGAAGAGGCCATGTGATCTGGCAATTAGGACGTTACTGATGACTTTGGTGAGAGCAGTTTCAGTAGTGTGATGAGGTCAAAAGCCAGATAGCACTGGGCTGAAGAGGAAGAGGAAGAGAGGAAATGGACGCAACAAACGTAGACAGCTTTTTCAAGGAGTTTGGCTGAGAGAGGCTGGAAAGATACAGGACAAAGGTAACCTTCAGGTCAAAGGCTGTCCCGTTTTTGTATCTGTACTCCCAACCCTGAGCACAGGGCATGATACATAAGTTCTCAGTAAATGCTTGTTGTCGTTGCGACAGTAGCTTGGGCCCATTGGCCCCTATGTTGTCAGAGCGAGGGGAAGCCATCTCCTCTGGGCTTACTTTCTTCTATTTTGTTTCTGATTTGTCTCATTCCTTCTCTTTCTTTACCTGCTAATTCTGACCTCCAAGGAAGCACATTCAGAACATCAGAATTGCCCCTTCAGATCAGTTCCCATAGCTAACCCCCAAAGCTATCTCTGAAGGAATGAAGAGTCAGTCTTCACACAAGAGCCACGATCCTGCCAGATTATCTTTTTTTTTTTTTTTTAGTGAGGCAATCGGGGTTAAGTGACTTGCCCAAGGTCACACAGCTAGTACGTGTCAAGTGTTTGGTCTGAGGCCAGATTTGAACGCAGGTCCTCCTGACTTCAGGGCTGGTGCTTTATCCACTGCGCCACCTAGCTGCCTCTTGCCAGATTATCTTTCAATTCATTCATCTATTACAGGGAATTCTAATCATGGGTCATATGATGGAGTGATCTGTCTTTTTGGGAGTCACAGAGGAAGGGATGTGTAAGAGTCAAGAGAACCTTGAGGTTAGGTAACATTAGACAAGGTGGACTATCAATGGTTTTTAGTGTTCCCATAACCCCACGGAAGTCTAATTTGGGTAAGGGGTGGGAGAAATCTCTTCTATCACTAATGCCAGTTCTACCTGGCATAAGCCTCGCACAACTATATTTTGTCTAGTACCCTGGCAGAGAAATGGAACTGTTCACCACCTGGGACCCAAGGCCCTGCTATGAAAACCATATGATCTGTAAAGCTCAGAAATGGGTGCTGCCAATCCCCAGTCAAGTACAAAAAGGGAGGTCTTTAAGACTACCTGTTATGTCTCTGGCCTCTGGAACTGCTAGGTTGGACTAGATCACCTCTAAAATGTCCCTTACAACTCTCAGTTTTTGTGATTCTAGGTATGTGACCAGACATCAGAAGAGAGGGCTTGGGGTAGGGGGAGGTTACCATTGGCCAAGATAGGGGCCAAGTGGGACAATAGGCATAAAACCACCATCTCCCCTCTGGGCCCCCTTACCTGGCAAGAAGAGTAACTCCCTCTTCATGGCCTTCGGATGTCTTCATCAGCTCCCAGCCACCATCCAGACCCACGTATGTGATGACCTCCCCGCTTCCTCCACGGAACAGCATGGCCTGCAGTGTCTCCACAGCACAACTAGATAGAAACAGGATTTATCTACCTGTCTTGTCCCAAAGACAACCTTCTCTCTACCATAAGGCGTTTTAGAAGAATCTTTCTTTCCTCTCCTTGGTTATCAGAGCCTAGCAAGCAGGACGTACCTGGAGATACATAGAGGCTTTTATTTGTCCCTAAGGCCATCTTGACAAAAAGCTTGCTGAGTCAGATAGCACACCTGTGGCTAGAAGTTACCCATGACCAACACAGAGCCAGCATCATGTGGAACATAAGTATTATACTGTCAGACTTAAATAAATAGGACTTATGGATTAGTTTTCTTTCATTGGCTGGGTAAAGATTGTTATCTAAAGCTCTATGTATTTGTCTCCATACCTGCTCAAGGAGTCAGGCAAACCCAAGGATGGCCTCCCCAAATCATTGCAAATGAACAGAACACTGGGATTGTGCTCCTGCTATGTAGCCATGGGGCCACACTCACAAAGGCACTCACGCTTCTGCACACACACTTATGTGGCCCACCATGCAGGAGTACGTTGGTGATTCTACAGCAATCATAGCCTAGTGTCCTAAGTCTTTTTTCTTTTTCTTTCAGGGATGCCCAGATTAGACTGAGGAACAGAAAATGAATTCAAAAGGATCAATCATTTGAATGAGAAAGTCAGTTGCTCTGTACCTAGACAGTTAAAGAGAATTTTGCCACTCCTTCAAAACTGTGTGTGTGTGTGTGTGTGTGTGTGTGTGTGTGTGTGTGTATGTAGGAAGAGGGGAGATGTTAGGGATAAACAATCACCCCAAGATCTCATACTTAGAATAATAATGATAGCAGACATTTATACAGCATTTTATAGTTTTCAAGGGCATCTAGGTGGTGCAAAGGATAGAGTGTTAAGCCTGGAGTCAGGAAAACCTGAGTTCAAATCTGACCTCAGGCATTTACTAAATGCATGACCCTGGGCAAGTCACTTAACCCTGTTTGCCTCAGATTCCTCATTTGTAAAATGAGCTGGAGAAGGAAATGGAAAACCACTCCACTATCTTTGCTAAGAAAACCCCAAATGCGGTTGTGAAAAGTCCCTCATGACTGAAATGACAGAACAACAACATAGCTTGCAAAGCACTTTATACACCTTATTTTATTCGATCCTATGAGGGACTACAGGTATTATTATCCTCATCTTACAAATGAGGGAACTGAGGCTCAGAGGGGTTAAGTGACCTACCCATAGTCATCCAACAAGGAAGTGTCAGAGGAGGGACCGAATTCATAACTCTCCTAACCCAACACATTCTCCACTATGATACATGACCTCTCTCAGAGGTCACTTAGTCCAAACTGTATTCAAACAGAAATCCCCCCTCCAACAATTCTGAGAGATGGTTATCCAGTTTCTGCTTAAAGTGACAGGGAACTCCCTACCCCTAAGCAGTCCATTTCACTTTAGGATAACTGAAATTGTTGGAAAATTTTTCTCTTTGTTAAGCTGAAATTATCTGCCTCCATGTAATTTCCATCTTTATGTTTGTTTCTTAAATTACCTCTTAGTTACTTCATCTGAAGGAACAAAGAGATTTTTACAAGAAAAAAAGATCAGTATTAGCACAAAGCTAAAGCCACACTCAAGCTTTATAAAAAAGGAAGAAACTTATCAAGTTTGGAGAAGAGATATTCACAATCTATTTAAACCCCTGCCACAATTTAGCTCAGGAAAGCATGTATGTACACAGCCCTACAGACAAGAGGAAAGGTTTAGGGCTATATGAGCTCCCAGGATCAATTCTCCACTCCCTGAAAGCACGAGTGATTCTTCACTGTCCTATCAGGAAGGACAATGAATACAGGGGACACCCAATTTGGGCAAGAAATGTTTCCTGGAGACAAGTAGGACAGTACAGGTGAAAGTGGGAAGCCCCGAGCAGGCAGGGATCAATCTCAGTCATACGAAGGACTGACTCTAGGAGGTAGAGGGAGTCTAGTGCAAAGTCCTTATGTTCGCCCCTGGGAAACTGAAGCCCAATGCGGAGAGAAAGAAGCAAAGAGGGAGGGAGAGAAGGGGGGAGGGGGGGAAGAGAGAGCGAGCGGGACAGAGAGAGAGAGAACAAGCAGAGTTGAGTCCTTGGAGAACAACGTCTAACTGTGGGGCCTCAGTCTTCTAGAGGCACTACTGAGGCCCAGAACCAACTGAGGGCTATGCTCATCAAAGCTTGGGATTAAGCAGGGATCTGGTTCCAGGGAATCAATGAGAAAGTGGCAGACCAGGATGCCAAGTGACTAAAGGAGAGAAAATCTAAAACGAATAAGGAATGATGACCCAGGAAAGGGCTAACATTGAAATGCTGGATTCTGGCCTATGTTAAGCAGGCCTCAGAAGCAGATGTTCTGTCAACAGCAGCTTACTGCTTTCAATGCCAACCATAAACGAGCTGAAGTGACCTTGGTCGGTAGGATGCCAGTCTTAGTGCTCAATCCAGAAATGAAGCTTGGCTCACAGACTTATCAAAGGCACAGCAATCAGAGATCATTAACTTTTCTTTTTTTTTTTTGGTGAGGCAATTGGGATTAAGTGACTTGCCCAGGATCACATAGCTAGTGAGTATTGTGTCTGAGGTTGGATTTGAACTCAGGACCTCCTGACTCCAGGGCCGGTGCTCTACCACTGCGCCACCGAGCTGCCCCAGATTATTAACTTTTCTTAACAACAACTCTCATGAGAGGGATAGAATCAGAATTCAATCAAACAATGATTGACAGTTGAACTTGAATGAGAAAGGTACCATCTGGCATTTTAGTATTATATTAATTAAAATTTTGTTCTAAATAAGATATGATCAATATGAAGTCAATTATGCTTGTTATTTTAATAAAGAACTACATTTTTTTTAAACTTTTTTTTGTTTTTGGTGAGGCAACTGGGATTAAGTGATTTGCCCACACAAATCACACAGCTAGTGAGTGTTATGTATCTGAGGCCGGATTTGAACTTAGGTTCTCCTGACTCAAAGGCCACCTAGCTGCCCCCAATTACGCTTTTAGAAGTAAAAAAAGGGGGTCAGGTGGCACTGTGGATAGGGGGCAGTTAGATGGCACAGTGGATAGAGCACTGGCCCTGGAGTCAGGAGGACCTGAGTTCAAATCTGGCCTCAGACCAAACACATGACACTTACTGGCTGTGTGACCCTGGGCAAGTCACTTAACCCCAACTGCCTTGCAAAAAAAATAAATAAATAAAAGCATAATTGCCTAGATTACGCCCTAAACTACGGAGGTGGTTCATGGCTCTCAAACACTACTGTGGGTCAAGAGGAACAATAGAAAAGCTAAATAGCTTTGAAAAAAACATGCTGAATTATATACAAAAATAAAAACAAGATATGCAGTTTCATGTACAACTCTTTTTTTCTATCACACATATGGAAATCCTCATTTTAGCTGATGTTAAGTTCAGAATTTAAAAATAAATGAAAACAACACATGCTATGGCCAATTTTAGCATGTCAGCAATGCTTTAGTCAATTAGCCAATAAGCATTTCTTAAGTGCCTACTACGTGTCAGCCACTGTGCTACATGCTAAGGATACAAAGAAAGGTAAAACAGTCCCTTTTCTGGAGGAGCTCACAATCTAATAGAGAGACAAGAGGCAAACAAATATGTACAAACAAGCCATATAAAGGATCAGTAGGAAATAATCAACAGAGGGAAGGCATGAGAATTAAGAGCAATTCGGAGAGGCTTCTTGTAGAAGGTCAGATTTTAGCTGGGACTTGAAGGGAACTAGGGAAGGCAGGAGCCAGAGATGAGAAGGGAGAGCATTCCAGGCATGATGGACAGCCAGAGAAAAGGCTGAGTGTCACTGGACTGAAGAGTAATCATACACAAAAGAAACGGACTCTATCTTGAAGACAAGACTGCCTACTGATATAGAAACTGGACTAGAGTCAGTCGTCTGTTTAGTCAGCCATGACTAATAAAGAGCAATGGTCAAAATCAACATCAATTTAAAAGAAAGATTAAAGATGAGAAGACATTAAGAAAAATGAACAGCTTCAACCTGACCTATTCGAGGTCAAACCAAAAAGTGAAAAATTGAAAAAACAGAAAGATATATGCCTTAATTATCACATTTCCTATAAACGTTTAACTAATATAAAATGATTTGTTGTCACACAGGGAGAGCAAAAGAGCCTAGAAACTGTTAATGAGAAAACACCTAAAATCCATGAAACCTTTTAATTTCCTCATCTGTAAAATGAAGAAGTGGAACTAGATGATCTAAAAGAATGGAAAAATCCACAAGCAATAGTCATACCTAATGAAGGCAAGCAAGAGAAAACCATTAACTTTGGATCCATATATCTTTATTGCCTTTATAAACTTGTAAAGACAAGAATTATCTACATAAATATCAAGGGTATCCTTGACGAAAATATGAGAACAAGAATGCTTCTGCAAAAAATTCTCTGTAGTAGGCTGTATCTATAAAGTCAAACAATTGAAGTTACAGAAAACAGAAGACCCTGCTATTTTGGCTTTGTCCTGGGCCCTCATCTTTCCATTTTATACTGTCTTTCGGTAATTTTGTCAGCTCCCACAGGTACAATTACCTCTACGCAGATGATTCCCAGATCTACATATCCAGCTCCAGTCTCTCTCCTGATCTAGGTTCACATCATCAACTGTTTTTTAGATATCTCCAATTGGATATCCTGTAGACACATCAAACTCAACTTGTCTAAAACAGAACTCATTATCTTTCCTGCCCAAACCCTCCTTTCTTTTGAACTTCTTTTTTACTAATGAGAGCACCACCACCTATCTCCCCAGTCATCCAGGCCTACAACCTTGATATCATACTTGAGTTTCCACTCTCACTGACTCCTTATATACAATCCATTTCTAAATCTTGTTTCCACCCTCACAAAATCTCTTGTATGTGTCCCTTTCTCTCCACTCACACAGCGACACTCCTAGATTGGGCTCTCATCAACACTTGGACTATTACAGTAACTTTCTGATTGGTTTGTCTGCATCAAGTTTCTCCCTACTCTCATCCATCCTTCAATTTAACTACCAAGGTGATTTTCTAAAACATAAGTATTACCATGTCAGCCCCTAATGGCTCCCTTCTCTACTTCCAAGATTCCTCTCTTTGACATTTAAAACTCTTCATAACCTGGCTCCCTCCTACCTTCTACTCTCCAGACTATAATTCTGTGACACTGGCTTACTTGCTGCTCCTCACACATCACAATCAATCCCCTGCTTCTGTGTCTCTGCATTGGCTGTCCCACATTCTTGGAATGCTCTGACCCCTCTCCTCTGCTTGTTAGTTTCCCGGGATTCCTTCAAGATTCTGTTCAAATTCCCAGCCATGACCAGATACTATAGCTTACCTGCCCACACTAAAGTCATAGTTTCTAAGAGGAAATCAAAAGTCTGTGAAAAGAGCCTTGCAAAGTCAAACCTTCAAAGCAATTCTCTCCAATAAACATATTTCTTATGACAATATACAGGAAGCCGGAAATTCAGACTGGGTGACCCAGAATCCCCTAGACCACAGCATCCTTGCCTCCCATTCTAGGTCTCTTCCTATAAAAGGCTCCAGTGACCTAATCTTCTAAAAAACAGAATCAAGCCCATGAAGAAAACCTGGCAGATGTCCTAGGAAGAGAAGGGTGTGGGCATGATACACAGAGAATACAAGACCTTGGAACTATTTCTACTATCTTTCCAAAAGGTTCATTTACTTGAGTAGCTCTTACTTGTAAACAAAAGAGGCAGGACTGAGCTGAATACCCTAAAGAAGCAGTACAGGGCTCCCCATTCCTGGAATGGGGAAGAAATGGGAAGAATGGGGAAAGGGTAGAAAGAAGAAGAGCCAGCCCTAGAGGTCCAAAATCTGTCTGGCAAACAACAGAAAGCAGATACAACAACACACCAGATGTGAAGTCCTAGTAAAATCTCTATGGTACAATCTGGCAGATGTTTATTATCTTGAAATCAATGATGATGGAATATCTTCAAGGAGGGAAGTAGCACTTCTTCATGGGGACTGTGAATGAGGGGAAGGAGGAGTCCCTGAAACCACCAGAGATGAGAAGGTTCAAAGCACCAGAGCTGGCTGAGTGGTAAAAATATGATGAAGACCTTCCTGAGAAATTCAACGGCTCAGATTTCTATTGAATTTTAAGGCAGACAAAGCTACAAAGTTCTTCCTTCAAATCATCTCATGAAGTTGGTAGTGAGAGTATTATAGCCATTTAACAGATCAGGAAATTAAGGCTCAGAGAGAGTAATTAACTTGGAAGTGTACTATAGTGGAAAGAACACTAGACTTGGATGGGAAGATTTGGGTTCATTCTTATCTCTGCCACTTACTAGCTACTGATCTCTGGGTAGGTCATTATATCCCAATGGGACTCAGTTTCCTCATCTGTAGAATGAAGGGGTTGAACTAGATCATCTATAAGGTCTCTTCCATCCATAATACCAATCCAGTGCTAATGTATGAAGTATGGCAGCTGCGGCCTGAACCTAAGTCTGTTTACTCCAAGTTAAGTTCCCTTTCTACTATTCCACACTGCCTCTGAGATCATAACAGTACTTTAAATCTAGAAGATACTTTTTCCTTACAACAACATGGTAATGCAGGCAGTAAAAGGATTATCCCCCAAAACTGTACTTCAGACTGGTAAAGTGAGTTGCCTAAGGTCACAGAGCTACTACTAAGGGGCAGAGGCAGATCTGAATCCCCACTTTCTGACTCCTAACCTAGGACTTTGTCCACTATACCTCAAAAGTCTTCATTTCTCTGCAGCATCAAATTCTGCTCAAGCTTTTCTTTACATTTCATGACTCTGCATTCTCTGGGTTCTTTTCCCACCTCTTTGGATACTTCATTCATTTAATTATTGATTTATTCAATATTTGCTGAATACTTACCAATCAAATAACATATGTAAAGTGCTTTGTAAATCTTAAAGCAATATATAAATGTTAGTTATTATCCTCATTATGGAGTGTAGGGTTCTGTGTTTAATGATACAAAGAAATAAGATTTGGTCTCTCCTCAAGGAGTTTCTAGTTGACTAGTGGATAGTAAGACACAAATGCATACAAATAACTATAAATGCAATATACTAGGAAGAGGCACAGTATCATGACAGTTCATATTATTTTAAGGTTGGGGAAGCGCACTGAAAACCACAGAAGTCATTACAGAGGAGTCTGCATTATGAACTGGGCCATGAGAGATGAACAGATATGGCGAGGGGGAGAATGAGGAAGAGAAGGACATTCCAAGCAAAAGAAAGGATGCCATGAAAGACAGCAGGGAACAGAAAAATATGAGATGAATTCTAGGAAGATCAAATAGGCCAGTATGTTTATAGCATATGCGAAGCAAAGTAATGCGAGGTAAGACTGGAAAAGTAGGTTGAAAAGAAAGGTTGTCCAGATCATGCACAGCCTTGAATTCTAGACTAAGGAGTTTGGATTTTATCCATTAAACATTTCTGAGCATGAATGCAACACGAGCAGCAACAGAAAGGCAGCACGTGAAGGACAGGTAAGAGACAGAAAAAATGGTGATGAAAGCAGTGACCAAAAATAGAGCCTAGACATCCTACTTTAAGAAAACTGCCCAGACCTCTTAAAATTTGAGGGCAAAGTGGAAATACGTATAATCTATTGCTCACCTTCTGGAAGAAATTCCAAAATGAAAATTTTCAGGAACATCACAGTTAAAAACTAGAACTTCCAGATCTAAGAAAAAAACATTACAAGCAGCCAAAAAGAAAGAATTCAAGGACCAAAGAGCCACAGTCAGGATCACACACGATTTTAGCAGCTACTACAACAAAGAAGTGGAGAGCTTGGAATGATATTCCAGAAAGCAAAGGTTATGAGTTTACAGCCAAAAATAACCTACCCAGTAAAACTGAGTATAATGCTACAAAGGAAAAAACCAAACCTTTAATGAAATAGAGGATTTTCCAAGCATTACTGATAAAAAGACCAGAGCTACATAGAAATTTTGATGTACAAACACAGGAGTCAACAGAAGAATAAAAAGATAAACATGAATGATCATAAGGAATTAAAGAAGGACAAACTACTTACATTCTAACATGGGGAGATGACATATATATGTCCTCTCTGAACCCTATTATCATCAGAGGTCATGGAGGGAGTCTAATTAGAAAATCTGGGAATGGTTCTGTCATGTCCTAATGATCTGGAAAGACTAATCACTGGTGAGGAAAGGGAGAGGTTGGGGAAAATTATCTCACATAATTGAGTTTACAAGTAGAAGTCTAAGGAGGAAGGGGTAGGGGGAGCAGTTGACACTTGAACTTCACTCTCAGCTTAACTGGTCAAAGTGGGAAAAGGAAGGGAAGAGAATAAGTATTTACATAGCACTTACTACATGCAATGAACTATATTAATAGCTTTACAAATATCATCTCATTTGATCCTCGTAACAACCCTAGGAGGTTAAGTGCTGTTATTATCCTTATTTTACAGTTGAGGAAATCAAGGCAAAGAGAGGGGAAGTGAGTCACTCAGGATCACACAACCCCCATATTTGAACTCAGGTCTTCCTGACTCCAGGCCCAACATTCTATCCACTGGATCATCTAGCTGCTTCATAAAAGCAAAGAAGATAATTCTCTTTCTCTCTTTCTCTCTCTCTCTCCTCTCTTTTTCTTGCTTGGGTACAGAATACATTTCACTTAACAGGGAAATAGGAGGGGAAGAGAAGAAAGGTGAATTAGAGGGTGGGTAGATTAAGGAAAGGATAAAAAATTATAACTAAGAATATACAAAAAACAGTTATAGCTCTTTCTGAGGTGGCAAAGAATTAGAAACTGAGGGAGCATCTATCAACTGGGTAATGACTGAACAAATTATGGAATATAAAGATGATGGAATACTATCATTCTGTGAAAAAATGATAAAGGGGATGATTTCTGAGAGACCTGGGAATACTTGAATGAATTGATGCAGAGTGAAGTGAGCAGAACAGGAGTTCTCATCAGCATAATGACCAACCAAGATTCTAGAGGATTAATGCTGAAACATGCTACCCACCTTCTGATAAAGAGATGAAAATGCAAGGGAGAGGGAGAAAAGGCAGTTTTTTCCTGATCTGGAAGAAAAAAGCTTAATTTTTAAAAAAGCAAAAGAAAAACTGGTTGCAGGGAAATCAAATAGGAGGCTATTACAGTAATCTAGGCAAGAAGTGAGAGAGCAGCCTGAGACACAGTGATACCAATGGTAACCAAAGGGAGGGGATGTATTCTAGGGACATCTCAAAGGTAGACTTCTCAGGATTTAAGTGAAGTGGGATGAACAAAGAATCAAAGATGTCTCTGAGGGCTCCCCCACCTCATCCTTGACTTAGAGCCACAGTGATATTTCTTCTCAAGTACATTCAAAAACACATTTTTACCTAAACAAGTTTCACTCAAAAGGTGAACTACATGACCCTCAATTCTAAGAGTCTATGATTCTATAACAATTAAATCATATTCAATACATTGAATATTCAATATTCAAATCTTAAGCTTTACAAAGCACTTTTCTCACAATGGCTCTGCAAAAGGAAATTATTATTATTCCCATTAATATTAATAGTAGTATTATCTCCATTTTTACCTCAGAAAGACTAAGTGACTTACCTATGGTCACACAGCTGGGTAGGAGCAGAACCCAGATTCAAACTACCAAAGTCCAGTGCTCTTTCCACTGCATTCCTTAAACACATCTGGCATTTTCCCAACTTTCTGCCTTTCCTAATGCTACTTCCTCTGCCTGCAATGTCCTTCCCCACCCTTAGACTGCCAAAATCCCACACATTTCTCAAGGCTCTGCTCAAATTCCATTTACTCCCAGCAAAAGTGATTCCTCCCCCCACTAAACTATTACAAGAGTTTTTGGGTAGCCCTCTTATGTCCCTTATGACATCCTACTTTAAATCAGAGCAAATTCTATCTATGTCTTATCTTTGAGTAGACTTCAGACTCCTTTGAGGGCAAAAACTGTCTTATTCCTCCTGGTACCCCCCAGTAAAAAGTATTTATATAATATGTTTAGTAAATATTTGCTGAACTGAATTGAAAGTATAAATGACAGAAAACACGAGAAGAGGGGCACACAGGAGTTTCCTGCTTTGTATAAAGCTAAAGCCTGCATGTCCCTTTGATGAACCGATTATAAGTTCCAAGCTGCTTATCTGATTCTGAGGTCTCAGGGCTTCCATAGGGCAGAAAAGTGAGGAGTTTTGACTCTGACCATAAAGAAAAAAAATCAGATGAGGGTGGGGGCACTGCTTAGTGGGTGGTGCCAAGGCCAGGCCTTCTGGTTGCATGGGTCTCCAGCTGCCTCGAGGAAACTTCCTGGCCATTCCAGCTCTCTAATCCAAGCTCCCATCTCATTCCACTTGGCTGAGCCCAACATCTGGACTGTTAATTTTAATTGTTCCATAAAGCACACTGGGCCGCCCAGCTCTGCTCCTTTAGCACCTTCTGTGCCATGTGTGGGGAACACTTCTGAGCTAACTTTGTTTAGCCCAACCAAGCTGCTGTGGCCCCCTGCCAGTACAAAGTACCTTCCCCTCCTCCTCTTACATCCCTTCCAGCTGCCTTCAGCTTTTACTGCTGAAGGAGAGGTGGCACACCTGGGTACTTCCCCACCCCAGACTCCTCTAGGATTGGCTATAGATCCCTTTCTCTCTTATCCCCCCCTGTCCAATGTTTTAGGATGGGTATCTCAGATACCTTACTCCTCAGGCCACCCTTTCTCCCTTTCTTAAGTATGAAAGAGGAAAGACCTAGTTGACCTTCTAGATCTCTTTCATGGACACCTGGGTACCTCTGCTGCAAAGGAGATGAGGGGCTCATGGGATGTGTCTGGCTCAGCATTCACAGCAAAAGCTCTGAGCCCTGGATGAGATATGGACACTACTGGGGTTGCCCAGATTTCAAACATGCCATAGTTAATGCAAGCACCATAACCTGTCCTGCTTGCCGAAGCTGCCCTTCGATAAAGACTCAAAAGCATTCATCTCTGTGAAACAGTTTTCAGAAACATCAGACTGAGATCACTGCCCAGAGAAACAAAGTTCCACTCCTCTAGCTTGGCTCACTCACTAAGGGGCTCTAAACCAAAGACATTTCTCTTCCTGTTCCATCTCCTATCGTTTCTTGGTCTTCCCCTGGAAATAACAATTAGATCAGTTCAATGCTTCAGCCACTAGAGACCGAGGGAGTCCCCATTCTTTAACTCATCAATAAGCTTTTATTTATTTCTTTCCTACTATGTGTCAGACATTGTACAAGGACCTGGTATTACAAATACAAACCTGAGACAGTCCCTGCCCTCAAGGAGCTTGCATTCCTCTGAACACTAAGCCACTTCTTCCTACTCCATTGAATCCCTAGATGTCAAAGCTTCTTTGAGGCCAAACTGGGTTCCTGCCCCTAGTAACCCTATCTGCCACCCAAACCTAACCCCCCCCCCCCACCCACCCAGGAGCAAGCCCCATTCAGTTCAGTGTTTTCACAATCAAGGTTAGGCTAAACTGGAGGAGTAAGGGAAGAGGAATATCCACAGCTCGGATAGAGTAACCTTTTGTGGAGTACAATGGAATGGAGAGTAAGATCAAACAGTTAATGGGTGAAGATTCAGGGCAATTTCTTATGTGAGATTTTTAAATCCATATTCCATTTATAGTAATCTGGAAATCCCTGAGACTAGGGATGAAGAAAAGTCTATTAATCCAGGAGCAGGAAGGAAAGTGAGAGCAGGATTAGAGAAGGGAAATGAAGTAAGAGAGTCTTGTAAGAGGAAGAGGACTTCATATCTGGGCTCTTCAGAAGCACCACGGGAAGGGCCTGGAGTTAAAAGTACAGAGTGGAGCACATGAAAGACAGTAAGTCAGAAGAGTAGTAGATAGAGAAGAAGGGGTAAATGCAGTGAATTAGGTCAGTAGAGAAAATAAAGGCCACACTTCAGGAGAGTAAGGGGGTAAAGGAGTACCTTGGGGTAGTGGGATGGGAGAAGACTGATCTAGGATGGAGGGAAGGGAGAGGAAAGAACAGCAAGTGAATACAATGAGGAAAAAGCTGAGAAAGGACAAAAAGTTCAGGGAAGTGGGAGGGGGCTGGGAAAGGCCCAAGAGTAGGCACATAGTGGGAGGCTGGAAAGGGTAGTGAGTGGGGTGGTGTGGGATGAGTCTGAGGAAGGACAAGATCTAGTACATGGCAGACCACAATGAATACAAGGAAAAAGGAAAGAACTTGACTAACAATGTAGTAAGGCTGGCTAGGAACTCATGTCTCCTTCCTTTTAGTCAGTCTGTGTTTTGGGGGAAATCTAACTATCAATACTCCTATTTTCTGGACAGCTGTCCTCAGTGCCAAAAGAATGCCCACTGGACTCAGGGGTCTCGGGGCTGACTGTGCTGCCCCCATTGCTACATGCCCACCCTCTCCTCTCCTAGCTGGGGGAATGCTGGCCTGTTGAGAACACTTGCTTGTAGACCATGAACGTTACTACTCCTCTAAGTTCCCTTTCTCCACAGAGTCCCACAGGAGCTTCCTCCCTTTCCAACAAAAGCCAGGGGCTTCCAGAATTGCTCCTAGCCAAGCTATCCTATTTACCTTCACAGTCTCTCTCTGGCATTAGGAACCATGAAGCCTTCGAACTTGAAAGTCCTACAGGAAATTACTTTGATATTGTAACCACCTCCTGGGGCAAGTCTGGAAGTTAGAGGCTGTGCATTTTTCTCTACTTCGGATAAACTATTTTCCCCTATTAATCAGCAATGACGTCGGGGCCAGGCAGCCAGCACCGCCTGTTTGCATGGAGGGCGAAAAGCAGATGAGGCTGCCTGGGCCAGCGCCTGCATGGCTGGGCACTGGGCTCCAGCCCTGCCACAACTCCTAGGTTGGTGCTTCCCACCCAAGCCTCACCCTCTCTCACTACCCTTTCTGTACAAACACCATGGCTCTGAAATCACACCTGCAGCATGAAGCAAATATGGGTGAAGGAGAAAAAAAAAACGTCTTTGCTAAAGCCTGTATCACATTTCTTTCCATTTGTAGCCAATTCTGAGGATCTCCAGATGATGCTGGAGCACAAAGGGAGCTCTGCAGAGGCAGGCCCATGACCACTGTTAGCTCCCTCATCACACTGCAGGTCCTTGGACAGACAAAAGGAAGGTCCCATGTCTTCCTGGTCTTTTTGTCCCAGTCACTTCCACTCATCCCCCTCCCCAACACCAGTCATAAACTGGAAAGGGGGAAAAACCCCTAAAGACATATGGGGCACCGATGTAACAGCTGGGAATCAGTGACCAGAGAGTCCCTCCAGGACTATATCTTCAGTCCTCAATAACATAAATGGCAGACAGGACTCAGAAAGGAACCAGAAAGTTTATACCTTGGGCTTCTTTGTGGACTGGGTAAATGCTACAGATATGAAGGTGAAGATTATAACAAGCAGCCTATGGGAACAGGACAAATTAATTGGGGCAAGTTAGGCCAAAACCTGAGCAGGAATCTTGGTTCTCTGCTCTTTCATGTGGGAAAGGTCTCTGACCCTCTGTGAAGAAGAAAGAAAGGGAAGGAAAAAACCAAACAAACAAGAAGAAAGAAAGGGTTGATGAGCCACAGGAACACTGCAATTTAGGGAAGGCCAAAAGAGAACATGTGCACATGTGCCTAGCGCCAGTATGCATGAATGGATCTATCACAAGCTATTTTTTGTTTTTTGTGAGGCAGTCTGGGTTAAGTGACTTGCCCAGGGTCACACAGCTAGTAAGTGTCAAGTGTCTGAGGCCAGATTTGAACTCAGGTCCCAAGGCCTGACTCCAAGGCCAGAGCTTTATCCACTGCGCCATCTAGCTACCCCGACAAGCCCTTCTTCAGCTGGGAGAAACTGGAAAGTTGATCAGGAGTAGGCAGATGTCAATGAAGGGCTGAGCTGTTCAAGGGGTGAGGAGGAACTTGGCCCTGAGTACAAATGTCTAGAACCTCAGACAGAACTGGGTCAACCACATTCCACTGGACAGGGCTTCTGGTTCTAAACAGTATTCACTATTTCTTTTCTTTTTTGGGGCAGGGGGCAATTGGGGTTAAGTGATTTGCCCAGGGTCACACAGCTAAGTAAGTGTCAAGTGTTTGGTCTGAGGCCACATTTGAACTCAGGTCCTCCTGACTTCAGGGCTGGTGCTCTATCCACTGTACCACCTAGCTGCCCCTATTGTATTCACTATTTCTAGTGGTCAAGATACCATTTTCTGGCTCCAGATTTGCTTTCCCTGGGTGACAAACAGTTGCTCCAAGTGCCTTGAAGTTTCCTCATGTTTGGTTGGTCTGAGGTCTGGTTGGGTTCTTCACATAGAGCTTGAGGGAGGGCAGGCAAGAACTGGCATCAATGTCAGAAAAGGCAACAGCAAAGCCTCTCCTCTGGCACCATTCAAAAAGCAGCCAGGCCACCTACCCGGGTGCAACAGCATAGTTGTGACAGACAATGCTGAGGACACCCACAGAACTAAACCAAGAAGAGTAATGTGTCACTGATGTTATGATAATGACAAAGAATTCTGTCTGATGCTAGATTATTTCCATTCAGGTGACACAAAGAGAAAGAGTACACCTGGTTAACTAAAGTCCTTTCTTTGAGGAGGTGGGCAGTGGTGGCTTCTCAATTTTATTAAACATGTGGCCTGAATAAAATCCTAATCAGATAGCAGCTTTCCTATCCAGCATAATAACTTGCTTCCATCCAGTACAGCTTTTTGGCTGGAAAAGCTACCATTTGAATTAGTGGCAGTTTTCCAAGCTGAAAACAGAGCCTATCACTTTAAATTTTGGTCAGCTACACCAAATTTAAAGTGATAAAATTCATTCTTGGCTTAGGAATCCATTAGCAATTTAGATGAGTGTTTCTACCTCTTTTCCCTTTCTTAGCCCCTAGGGTTGTTTTTCCCTCCTTAAAAGAGACTTATTTCTAAGATTATGATTTCATAGCATTTACTTTTAACACTGCTAGGATTTTGCTACATGTATGAAATACAACATCAATGAAGCAAATAGAGTAAGAATTACTTTGTCCATCCATCCCTGAAAACACTTCTCCCACAGTCCAGTGCAGGCACCTCTTTTCCTCAGAACTTAAGTCTCAAGATTTCATAGGATCCTTAGACTGACACAGTGGCCATGTTAATAGCCAAAGTTAGGCTGTTCAATAAGGGTGGTCCTTCCGTCCCCAGCACAGACACCACTTCAGGCTGCCAACCTCTGAGGCCCTGATGGGTAGCAGCCTACAGTACTAAGGACTATCTCACAGGCCATGCAAGGCTATAGCCCTTCTATAGCAGGGCTGCTCCCCTGAGCTCCAGGACTGAATCCTTCTGCTCAGGCCTCGGCATTGTCTCTGTCCTCTTTCATATTTTCCATTTGTTTTGTGAGGTGCCTAGAAGATTCTGGCAGATGGGCCTCCTATAAATAAAGTTTATGAGATGATCCTGAGGACTGGGTGAGCTGAGGCTGCGGTGGAAGCTGCCCAGACTTAAAGCACCGCCCAATGGCTGATCAGACAGGTTGTACCACCCCAATAGGCTGGAAGCCACCTCTGGACCAGGGGGGAACTAGTAGGCCAGGAGGCTGGAAGTGACGAAAATTCTTCAAATGGGAGAAAAAAGAGAAATTTGTTGGCAGACAAAGAAACAGAGGCCCTAGACACTCTCCTCTAGCACCATCTATATGGTATGTGCCTACTTGCTTGCCGCATAGGCTGCAGTGTTTAAATCTGTTTCAGGCCATATAGGAAGCAGGGTAGCTACAGCTGGAAAAGTCCCCCTGACATTTATCAGCTACAAGTTGGTCCTGGTCATGCCAGACCTGGCATGGCAAACCTCTGAAAAGACTGCAATAGAGAATGAGAGCATTAGTAAAACTGGGGGAAGGGAAGATTTGTCCCCTGTAGTTCAGTTTTTATTTCTAGCCAAAGGTCTTAATTCTACCTCTGGCCACTTCCTCTTCCTGCTCAGAAGATGCTGCTGAGAAGGAGGCAGCAGCACCACCACACATGGAGCCACTTCCGAAGCGGCAGGTTGTGACAGATGTTATTTCATTGGCTGAGAACAGAGGGACTCTCTGCAGGAAGCCTGGGCCTATCTCTAACACTAACCCAAGCCACGCCTAACTGATAATTTAGGAAGATGCCTCTGGTATCCACAGGCATCAGGCAGGCTACAACTAGGACTGGAGCTGGGTTGTCATGGCTCATGAGGATGATCCCTTGATCATAGCTGAGGCTGCTTCCCTGGGGGTTAGCATGAAAACTACAAAAAGAACTTCTAAAACCAGAGCTCACTGGGGAGGCCTACCAGGGAACTTGAGGTACCTGTGGGTATCTTAACCCACACTGTCAAAAGAATGAGCTCTGCAAAATCGTCTCACCCCAGGCCCAAGCATAACCCCCTTGCATTAACTGTACCCTTTCAGAGATCCAGGAGGATCCTGGATTCCTGGGCCCTTTTGGATTCTCCCTCTAGACCACTTCAGCTCCTATGGATTCAACGATCACCTCTGTGCAGATGATTCTCAGATCTATTTATCTAGCACTAACATCTCTCCTGTCGTCCAGTCTTACCTCTCCAACTACTACTGGATATTTTGACCTGGATGTCTGTGTAGACAAACTCTACTCAAACTCAACACATCCAAAATGGAACTCATCCTTCCCTTCAAACTTTCCCCTCTTCCAACTAAATGGTTGCCAAGTGCTGTCAATTCTATCTTGTAACATCTCTTGTACACATCCTCTTTTCTCCTCTAACATTGCCACTTTTCACAGACTACCACTTTGGTGTAAGCTCTCATCACCTTCTGCCTGGACTACTGCAATCACCTGCTGGTTGGTCTCCTTTCCTCAAACTTCTCCCCACTCTGACCTTTCCTCCATTTAGCCATCGAAGTGATCTTCCTGAAGCACAGGTCTGACCATGGCACACTCTTTCTCAGTAAACTTCAGTGGTTCCCCATTACCTCCAAAATTATAAAATCCACTTCACAACCTGGCCTTTTCCTACTTTTCCAGTCTTCTTACACCTTATTATTCCCCCACCATGTACTTTGCTATTCTGTGATACTAGTCTCCTTATTGTTCCTTGAACATAAAACTCCATTTCTAACTTTCTGTATTTTCCCTAGCTGCTCCCTATGCCTAGAATATTTTCCCTCTGCATTACCACCCCCAGACTTTTCTGACTTCCTCTAAGTCTCTGCTAAAATCTTACCTTCTACAGGAGGCCTTTCCCAATCCTCCTGAATACTAGTGCCTTCTAAGATTCTCTTCAATTTAGCCAGTAGGTTTGCATGTTGTCTCTTGCATAAGACTGTGAATTCCTTGACAGCAAGGACTGGTTTTTGCCTCATTTTGTATCCCCAGCTCTTAGCACAGTGCCTGGAACATAGTAGGTACTTTGCAAATGCTTGACTTGACTCGGGTGACTAGGATTCAAACGTCTCTTCACCCCTTCTTCCCTTTCCCTTCTCTCTCTCTCTTTTCTTCAATACCCTGCCCCCCCCTTCCCCTCCCAGCAGGAGTATTTCAAGTTAATCATTTTCCCTAGGGGAAGGTAAAATGTAGCCATACTAAAAGTCTTTTGCTTTTGGCATTATTGATGAGTTAACTTCTGTGGAAATTTCTTAAATCCCAAAAAGTCTTTTAAATATGAAAGCTATTACATTCCAACAAGGAACACCTGGTACCTAATAACAAGTCAGAAGTCACCTTGTTCAAGGAAGAGAGGGAAGCTGTTACTGAGAGAGAGAGTTACCTCCCTACAGGATCAGCAAGCACCATCTTCTTTCCTGACCTGTGCCACAAGGCAACACCAATGAATGTTACCTGACCACTGAAAGGGCCTCCTGGACTTCCTTAGTAAGTCCACACTAGTCTTGGTTCCCCAGGGTTCCTGTAACCACCCCACCAATTTCATCTTCAAGTGTCCAATGGGGCTTTGCAGCCTTTGGTTGGTGTTAGGAATCAGAGTATTTCAGAGAAGGAAAGCACTTTGAAAAGTCCCTGTTTCTGAGCAGGACCTCAATACACCCCTTGACCCATCCTCCACACCTCCCCCCCCCCAAAAAAAAATTCTACCAAGGGAGGAAAGTTCTTTCAGAAGTACTTGTGACCCAGACAACACCCTCACATTTCTAGAGTTCAATGCAACTGATATTTTATTAAGTATCTACTATGTGGAAGGATGAGATTAGGCCTGGCTCTCAAGCTGTTGGGCACCTCTAGGTTCCTGATGCTGACAGAACTACTACTACTGATCTACCACCAGCCTGAAGTCCACCCCATATACCCACCCTAAGACAAAGCCAAGGAGGGAAGGAAAGGCCTGACCACTTTACTCAAATTTATTCCAGGTTGCTCCTCTCCCTGCTTTGTTCTCACTTAGGACAGGGACAAGAAGGAAAGCCAGGGATTGCTCACCATTCCTGACCATTGTTTTCCTCCTATTTATGCTCCAAACCCAAGAGGTTTGCTTACATGCATGACATAAGAAGGAAAGGGTAAAGTTAGTGTGTTCCTGTATAAGTCACAGAAATTATAATGGCTGATAATTACATAACAGTTTGCAATACAATTTACATATATTATTTCATTTGACCTTCACAAGGCTGAGAAGATAAGCACTGCATGTGTGATTATTCTCATTTTAAAGACAAAGAAAAACAGACTGAGGATCAGAGTCATAATCTGACTTCAGGTCTCTCCTGACTCCAAGATCAGTATTATTACCATTACATTATGACTCTCTGTTAGAACAGCCTTTTTTTCTAAGCTCCTTATAAATTTACTTGAAAGCTAAATAAGCAATGAGCACATTTTGTAAATATATCAATAAAACCTAAAACATACCTTCCAGTCATGAAAAAAGGATAATTTCCTCCAAAGAAGAATTACTTAGTGGGTCAAGCCCCTATCTCAAGATAAACAAGGGAGCCTCTCTTACCATCATTGCCATCACCTAGGATTACTTTGTCAATCATCAGAACAAATTCATTCTTCCCTCTCTCTCTCATGTTTATGAAAAATAATCAATTCCACATGGCTGGTGGCCCTCCCTGTGGGAGCTGAAACCTCATCCAAAATGAGTTACCTGCAAGGTTCGAGGTTTCTGGGTGCCAGGCGGGAGCTGGCACCCTTCCTCTCCTTGGCCTGCAGGTTCCGGGGGAGCTGGACACCCACAGTGCAGCTGACTCGCAACAGCAGAGTCACAAACAGCTCAGGGTAAAGGCCCAACACTGCTGCCCCAGACTCTGGAGCAGACATGATCTCATACAGAGCACATGTGGCCTGGAGGAGAAAAGGGGGGGTTGGGGGGGGACGAAAAAGAAGAGGATTAAAGAAAGGATCTCCAATACTACCACAATACCTGACTGGGTTAGCCTCAGTCAGTTACAAAAACAAAGGAAGCCAGCTCTTAGTACCCTTTTCCAATTCTGGCCCCATAATGAGGCCACAATGATTCCATAGGCCCTCTGCTACTCTGAGTTGGAGGCCTACAGTATCAAAAAAGGAAACCAATGGAAACACAAAAGCCACCATTAAGGGCCATTTCACTTTGAAACTGAAATGCTTAGGAGTTTGGAATTCTCTGCTTAAGGGGGAGGGGAGAGCAGGAGATCTGACAGCTCAGATTTTATGGACAGGAAGACTACACACATGCAAACATTACACTTGCATAACCTTATTCCGGCTGATTTAAAGAGCGCGGTAATTACCCAGCACCAAACACACTGGGGGTGACTGCAATGTGTACAAGGAAGGGAGGGAGGGGCAAAGTGTTGGCTTTCACAGGGACTGATCCTGTACCATCTGTACTCGGCTCTTCAGAGAAGAGGAGGAAATTTTCACAGCTGTTTTACTGCTTAAAAAGCTGCCAAGCTGGGTTTATTTTTTTTTTTTAAAGGGATAAAATGCAAAATGATCTCCCTTGGGGATGAACACCTGAGAGGCCTTTTATGAGGCTAGAGCTTAGAGCTAATAGGCATTATATGGTGATGCATTATTTCCCCAAGCAGGGCCTGGCACAGACACCTGAGTAGAGGAAATGAAAAGAGCATTTCAGGCAGTGATGTCCAGAATGACATCTTCTGGAAAGGTCAAGACTCTCCTGCTGACCCCCTTGTGTCCTCCACCACCACCCCCCCCCCAACACATTCTAGGGAGGAAAAAGAGAATATGGAGAGGCCAAGGCAGTAGCACCAGAGGAGAAAGGGAGAGAGGGGAGGGGGGGGAGAGAGAGACACACATGCGCGCGCACACACACACACACACAGAGACAGAGAGGGAGAGAGAGAGACAGAGAAGGGGGAGAGAGGGGGAGAAAGGGGGAGAGGGAGGGGGGGGGGAGAGAGAGAGAGAGAGAGAGAGAGAGAGAGAGAGAGAGAATATGGAGATAGGGATGAAAGACCTTGGAAGAGGACGGGCGAGTACATACCATGGTCTCCAGGGTCATCCCGTATAGAACCTGCCTGCCCATAATATGCCCTATCCACACTCCCAGGAACAGGAATGGTGACAGACCAAAAGCCCCCCAAAAAAAGAAAAGAAGCATGTGGGGTGCATTTATTAAAGGAAAGTAAAACTTCCTTTGGTGTATCAGGTGACTTGGTGATAGGCTAAGTGCCAGATGGGAGGAGAGAATGCAATAATGCAAGCACTAGGAGCCAGGGAAGGCTTACCTCTGTCAGAGGTTACCTCAGAGCCTCAGGGGCTGCTATATATCCACTCCAAGGGTTCATTCCCTCCCCCAAGTCATCAGTCCATCATCTATCTCTCTACCATCACTACCCACTGGAAACCCACACCTGCCCACCAAAGGCAAGGGAGAGGATAGATGAAAGCCACTATACTCACAGCAAGAGGGATCACTGTGGCTACTCGATCGTAAGTGCTGCTCAACAGGAAGGACTTATTCTCTGTGAATGGGACATCTTTATTCATCTTGTCTAAAAGCAGCTCCAGGACTTGGGATGTGAGGGTGGGTTCTGTGGCCAGAGCCCTCCAAAGGGAACAGGTGTGACTAAAGCAGAGAAAGCAGGGAAAAAGTCATCACCACACCAGGGTCACCACCACATCGAATGACCATAAAGAGACATTTACTGAGAATCTATGGGGTTTCACATTGTTGGGCTTGGGTCACAGGTCTTTTCCTTCTTAATATTCAAGAAGCGTAAGGAACATTCAGACAGAAAATATAGTTCTTGTCCACCAGAAGCTCAAAGTCTAGTTGGAGGGATGTCATGTGAGCATATGTTAAATGCCAAAGGAGTGGCAAGATGATGGTAATTAGAGAAGCCCAGTTTAGCCTGCCCCAGAGTGCTCCACCAGTCAGCCATGGTCTTAGTCCAGTGTGGGCAGTAAAGGACAGCAATGGCCCTCACACCACAATCAACTCCATGACACAAACACAAGATAATGTTGCCAGATCCTGAGGAACATCTACCTTCAGGTCATTTTGGAGCCTTCAGGGTTTCAACCTACCAATGGGAGGTTTCTGGGGAGTTACAGTTAAGTCCAGAGCATCTCCCTGCTCCCAGATGATCGAGGCCCAGGCACTACTCTCAAACCATATGCCCTTCTTAGGACCAATTTCCAATCAGAGTATGCCAAGTTTGTATGGCATCCACCTAGCTCTGACTGATCTATCTCTATTCTCTATTATATACCAACCGACAGGGATAAAATAGGACCACCACCTGAAGCCTAAGTAAGATAGAAGCCTTAAATATGTCAACAGTGAAGAAATGTGGTACATCAGAAAAAACTACTGGTCTGGGAGGTGTATGGGCAGGTTACTAAACCTCTCTAGGACTCATTTGTTTTTTTAAAATAACTCACAGTTATACAACACCTTCAGGTACTCCTGAAATACTTTATTTTACAAAGTACTTTCCTCACAGTGGTGCAAGGGTTACTCCCTTTTTACAAATAAGAAAACTGAGGCTCCGAGGAATGAAACGGTTTGTCCTTGGCCACAAATCTCTCAAGGGCCCATGTCCAATGTTCTCCACTAGCATGGGACTGACCACAAAACCATTCTATCAAAGGAAAGGCTGGGAAGACCTGCATGAATGGATGCTGGGTGGAATGAGGAAACCACAAAACAATTTATTCTCTAACATCAGTACCATAAAAATGAATAATTCTAATCAATGGTCAGCCATGATTACAAAGGACCAATGACAAATGTTGCCCACCTCTTGACTGAGAGGCTATGAGCTAAAATATAGAATGAGATACACAATTTTGGACGTGTCAAATTTGGGGATTTGTATTACTTGACTATTCTTATTTGTTAAAAAGGATTTTGTTTTTCTTTTTTTCTTTCTTTTCCAATAGGTGGTTGGGGGAAGAGGAAGGAGAAAAAAATGAGATAGTTAGACCCCACGATTGCTTAAGTCCTCTTAAGCGCTAATGTTCTGGGATTCTAGATCCACTTTGTCAAAGGACCTAGAAAGATGGCTTCAGCACTCCTTCTTTCTTTTCCCTGATGAAATGAAGCTATGGTCAAAATAGATGGAGCTTAGATTCACGGACATAAAAGGGCATTCAAAAGTACTGAGCAGAACTTTACATGTTCCATTCATCAAGCGGTATTAAATGAAAGGCAGTTCCTCAAAGCTGTGGTCTTCTCCAGCTATCATGAGGGCCACACATGCAAGATTATGAAATAGGAGGGTCAGACAGGATATTTGTTAATGTTACAGAGATGTGGACATTTTCAGTTTGCAATTCAATTTATTCAAATTATTAAGTACCTACTTTTTGCAAGGAGGAAGATAAAAAGGTGAAAAAAAAAGCCACAGTCCCTGCCCTTTAGTTTACAATCGAACATGGAAGAGATTTCATAGGCAGAATCATACAGCATCTAACAACAAAATGGGTATGAAGGAGCAAGGAAGTCAAACAAATATTACTCTGAGGTTTTCAGTTTGGTTGTCTAGAAAAATGGTAGAGTCATATACAGAAATAGAGAAGGTGAAAGGAAGGGCATGTTTTCTGAGGAAATTGAGTTCATTTTTGAATATGTTGGGTTGGACATGCTGACAGGACATCCAAGAGATGTTCAGAAAGGAATTGGAAATGCAGGACTGGAATTTAATGGCGATATCATAAAGATATGGGCGACATCTACATAAGGTTAAAAAACTGAACTCATGGAACACATGAGGTTGCAAAGGGAGAAAGTATAAAGACAGGCAAGTTGAGTATGGAGCCTGGAGACACCCAGGTTTAAAGTGCTGGAGAAAGAATGAACCAAAAGATAACCAGTCAGGGAGGTAAGAGACCCAAGAAGGAGCAGTGTCACAGAAAAAAATGAGAAGAGAAACTGTCCAGACAACAGCGAAATAGATGGCATCAAATGCGGCAGAAAGGCTAAGGAAGAGAAAGGACTAAGAGAAGGCCATTGATTTTGGAAATTAAGAAGTCACTGGTGACCTCAGAGAGAGTAGTTTCCATTGAGTAATGAGGGTGGAAGTGCAGGGTGTACAAAGTGAATGGTTACAGCAAGGAAGTAAAAACAGCATGTTTGAAGTATAGACTACTCTTTCTAAAAAAAAGAGAGGTAGAATAATAGTTGGCGCAGTGTTAGGAAGAGTGTTTTTTTTTCTTAAGGATGGGAAGCCTTTAATATATTTGTAGGCACTCATTTCTCAAATACACAGAGAACTGAGTCAAATTTATGAGAATATAAGCCATTCCCCAATTGATAAATGGTTAAAGAATATGAACAGGCTGTTTTCAAATGAAGAAATCAAAGCTATCCATAGGCATATGAAGAAGTGCTCTAAATCACTTTCAATTAGAAAAATGTAAATTAAAACAACTCAAATACCACCCCACACCAATCAGATTGACTAATATGACAAAGAAGGAAAATGATAAATGTTGGAGAGGATGTGAGAAAATTGGGACACTAATGCACTAAAGGTGGAGTTGAGAACTGATTCAGCCATTCTGGAGAACAATGTGGAACTATGTATGCCCACAGAGCAACCAAACTGTGCATACCTTTTGATCCAGCAATACCACTACTTAGGTCTGCATCCCAAAGAGATCACAGAAAAAGGGAAAAGGACCTACATATGCAAAAATAATTATAGCAGCCCTTTTCATGGTGGCAAGATATTGGAAACTGAGGGGATGCCCATCAATTAGGGAATGGCTGAACAAGCTCTGGAATAGGAATGTAATGGAACACTATTGTGCAATAAGAAATGATGACCAGGCAGATTCCAGAAAAACCTGGAAAAGACTTATACAAACTGATGCAAAGTGAAATGAGCAGAACCAGGAAAACATTGTATACAGTATCAGCAACATCATGTGATGATCAACTGTGAATGACTCAGCTCTTCTCAGCAGCAAAATGGTCCAAGACAAGGACAAAGGACTCATAAAGGAAAATGCTATCGATATCCAGATATAGAACCGATACTCAGAATGCAGATTAAAGCATATTTTTTCACTTACTTTATTCTCTCATGGTTTTATTTTCTTTTGATCTGTTTCTTCTTCCACAACTACGACAAATATGGAAATGTTTTACATGATAGCACACGTATAAACTATATCAAACTTCCTACCATTTTCAGAAGAGGGATGGGGGGGGGGAGAAAAATTTGGAACTCAAAATCTTGTAAAAATGAATGCTACAAAATTTTCTTAATATGTATTTAGGGAAAAAATAAAATACTATTTAAATAAAAAAATATTTGTAGGCACAAGAGAAAAGCCAGAAGAGAAAGAGAAAAATCAAAAAGAGTGGAAAGATTGGAAGAAAGGTGTGTTTCCAAAACACTGTGGTTTCCTGGCTCAAGTGGAAGGTGCTTATTGGAAAGTAGTAGGAAATAAGGTTGATTAGAAATGGTAAAGCCAGCTGAGGGTCTAGAAAGGTAGTAGTTCAAACTTGAAACTTCAAGAGGCAGGCAATCACTGAAAGTTTCTGATTAGAGCAGTGGCATGATGAAAGCCATGTTTAAGAAAGATTATTCTGGCAGCATGCTCAAGATGGGCCATGAAAAAAAGACCAGACTATTACAATAACCTATGGAAGAAATGATTAGAGCCTGAACTAGAATGGTGGCAGTAGGGATAGAGAGGAAGGAATGGACAGGAGGCATTTCAAATGAAGGACTCACAGAACTTAAAGGTTATGGTTGTACATGTGGATCCCTTTTTCAAGTAATGTTTTTAAATGCATAAAATAAAATGTATAGGATTACAAAGAAAACCAATTATATAATTCTCAGATGCCCTAAAATCTATCCACAGCCACAGACCCTCTTGTTCCTAACCTCAAGTTAAAATGCCCAATTTAGAGAGAATATAAGAAGTCTGGTTTTGAACGTGATAAATCTGAAGTAGTGAGGAGACATTAAAGTCCAAATGTTCAGCAGGCAAGTGATGCATCTCTTGGAACTCAGGTAAGAGATCTGGACTAGAGATAAACTTTTGGAAATCATTTGCATTATGGTACTGGAGCTGCAAATAGATAAATTAAGCCACAAAAATGGATTAGCTTGCTGAGATTAAGAACATAAAGAAAAGATGGCAAAGGGTCAAGGGCTAAGTCTTGGCCAAGGTCCAAAGTTGGAAGTTATAAGGAAAAAGGAGTCAGTGAAGGGAAGAGAGAATATTTGGAGAGGGAGATGGAGATTAGGATAGTGTCAGAGAAGCCAAAGGAAGAGAAAGATTCAAGGAAGAGGGTCAACAGTGTATGACTCGAGTAGGAGGTTTGAAAAGATTCCTTCCAAAACTAAGATTCTATAACTCTATTACTAAAAGCCAGAACCTGGCCTGATCTCCTAATGAGCTTATGGTGGACTCCATGACTAGTAGAAAAAAGTATTTTTAAAAGTATAACAAGAATTAAGAACTTCTAGGAGCAGGTGCAGCCTGTGTGTGGACACTAAACAGGCTTTCCTCTCTCTCTTCCTCCTTCCTACTCTTGGCCCCAGCTGGACCTTCACTGGAGGCAAGGCCAGGTGCAGAGAGGCAATCTCAGACCTACAGCTGGCTGGTGCAGGTGAGGCCTGTCTCTTTGCCTCTGTTGGTGCTGGCTATACTTCCCTTTCGCCTTTGTCCTAGAATGATGAGACAGGAGAACCTGCCTGTAGGGAATGGCTCAAGGAATGACAAGGTCATAGCTGAGGCATGAAGGAACCTCACAAGCTGAGGTTTCTGGATTATGTTAGTAGAAGGCTCAGTGGGGGTGGCTATGATGTCAGGGTAGAATCGGGAAAGAAAAGCTCTGTCACTTGCTCAGGCTCAGAGTCAGAGTTCACTATACTACAGATGGCACTAAATCTAATAAGTGATTCTACAGGATGTGTAAATGAGAAAATGCTGAGCCCTAGAGAAGTGCTGAGGGAACCTTCTCCAGGATCACAGAACCAGAGGATTAGCTTGTGCCCTGCCAGCAGACCACACCAGCCCCACAGAAATCATACCTGTCAAAGGGCAAGGGACTGGCCAAGAGACTGGCCACCACTGCTGCCCTATGCTGAGATGCAAGGAGATACACACTTTGCTGGATAGCCTTTGCCACATGTTCATCCTTGACCTCACATAGCTTACCATGGATCAGGCCCACAATCTCAGGCACCTAGAGAGAAATGTATAACACACACACATCATGGGGCCAGAGGATAAGTAACAACAGCCCTCCCCCGACTTTTTTTTCCAGGCCAAGGAAGAAATTCCAGGAAACCAAAGCCAATCTACTTCCCAAATAGGATTCAACTGAAATCTTTCCTGTTCAAATATGGTTCTAAGTGTAAACCTAGTTAGCAGCTGGTATAGGGTCTTTTACCTGTTTCCTCTGTGGTCTATATCTCATACACACACTCCCTCAACAACCTAGTCTAGGATTGCTGATTTAGGCATTAAAAAGAAGTGTCCATGTGCTGAATCATGTGCTAGGCCCTATGTGGGAAACATAAGGAGACAGGATAGATGGGAGCATCTTTCTAACCATGGAGACTTCTAGCCTTGACTCCTATTAACCCTCCCATGTTCCAGCCAAACCAGATTGACTGCTTTTCTGTGACTATCCCCTATACTTTCCTGTTTTTGTTCATGCTGCATTCCTTGCCTGGAATGCCTTTCAATCTTTTATCAAAAGATAGCACAAATTTGCCTCAAAAAGTAATACAAATGCCTCATGTCTATGCTGCCTTCCTTGACCTCCCAGGACAGATATGACTTTTCCACTCTTTGAATTCTTGTGGCATTTTGCCTATGTTCCCTACTTCACCCATCATCAGATCCTGACTTGTGTTATAGCTGTGTCAATGTATCTCCCTTGACTGAGAGCTCCTTGGACACAAAGCCCGTCAATATCTTATTCAACTAAGTATTGTTCATAGTGAACAGCACACTGCCTTGCACAAAGTAAATACTTCACTACTTTTTTTTTTCCCAAGCTCTCTCCAGAACCAATACCTCTATCTCTACCCTTAGCCCCAACACACTCAAGTCCATTTATCTGTCTATTTAAGAATCCAGTCCTGGTAACTGGGAAGTGGGATGCAGACCTAAGGTGCAAATTCAGCCCACAGGTTCTATCCAGTTAATATTGTTAAAGCCTCCACTAAGATGACTACAATAAGCGCGTTCCAAGGTCATGCCTCACCGTAAGCCAGCTACTTTTGCCTCTGAGCAGAAAACAGACAATTTCTGACAAAGAAAGCAAAGGATAGGCTACTAGCAACAAATTCAGAGATATAGCCAATCCTCAGGTGTCACTGCCAAATGCATCCCTTCTTTCCCCTCCCCACCAGCTGATATAGGACCTTCCCCCAAACCCTTGGGAAGGATTAACATCACTTTTGGTTTCAGGAGCTAGTCTGGATTGCACGGGACTAGGAGGTGAGTCATCAACACTGGAGCAATTCCAGGTACAGCCAACTCTAATAGGTAAAGATCTGAACCTCTGCAGCAATTCTAGAAGTAACAGGAAAGCCAAGGAAGGAAGAAAACTGGTGTTTCCAATTACAACCCCCAAATGTCAGTGGGTGGAAATGAAAAGAAAATTCAATCCAAAGTTTAAAAAGGAAAGAGAAGGCATGTTAAAAACCTTTGACTCTTGCTTCTCCAGAAATTGCTCTCCCTGCTAAACCTTCCAGGCCAGGATTTGGACCCAAATCCAGTTTGCCCCTAGGGCCTAATGCTAGTTGGCTTTGAAGTAAAACCTACAGGGCAGAAGGAGGCATGGAGAGTTAGGCAGAACAATCCCAAACAGTGACAGTGCCATGAAGGAAAACATCCAAGGAAATAGGGGCAAGTGAAGAAGACTCTTCTAGTTTCTGACTAAGGAAAGGGGGGCTAGGATCTTAAATCCTAGTTTCCTTGCATAGCTAAGACAGGAGTCTTTGACAAAACAGGATAACGTTGGCTTTATTCCTTGGCAAAACAGCATCACTCTGGGGGACAAAGAAAATTCTCTGCGCAAGGTGGCTAAAGTCAAGCAGTAAGCTGCCTTAAAGCCTAGCTCGCCTGAGGTGGATGGAGGTTGAGGCACTTGTTCTAGAACAGCACCAGAAGGTTTAGGGGAACTCTGTGGTGAACCCTAGGGTTCCAATTTAGGATCCACCCTATAACAGTTTGTCTTCTCATGCTTTTGCAGAGCTCCCTGAGCTGTTGCAGAGCAGATTCTTCTCCTGGATCATGGTAAGAACAGAGCCATAGCCTTAAATGCATTCACTTCACTACTTTTTCCCTTCTCCACTTCCAAGAGACAGGTAACTAGGGCCCTGCATAGGAAGGTTTCCTGTTATTGACTGGTAAACATCAAAATTAGCTTCTAAGGGGGAAAGGATTGGAAGGCTCCTTCACTGAGCCCAGACAGTTCTTTACCTTCTCCAGTAACACGGCTCCCCTCTCCTTCAGTAGACAGTTGATAATGACTGTGGCAGCACGTGCACAATTCAAATCAGGGTCTTTCAGCCCTTCAAATGTTGTTAGTAGAAGGGAGATAAACTGATCTGGGGGGAGGCGCTTCCCAATAATCTGCAGAGAGAAAAGTTAGATGGTAGGAAACCAAGGAGAAAAGGATTCAGATACATTGCCCAGCCCCCTAGGATGCTCTAGTTAGGGTCCAGAGGGTAAGAGAAGTAATAAAAACAACTACACACTGTGCGCTTAAGTACACACTCATTCAACAAACACCTGTTAAATACCTACTATGTGAAAAGTATTGTATTAGTCACAAAATGAAAAAGTCTCTGCCCTCAAGAAGGCTACATTCTCCTTAAATTTAAGGAGATGCTAACAATTAAAGGGATCAGGAAAGGCTTCCTGTGCAAAGACAGGGAGATGAGAGACTGAATGCCAAATTCAGAGAATAGAGATAAAGCCAGGTTAGATATAACAGAGTATGTGAAGAGTAGTAATGTGAACTAAGTCTGGAAAAGAAGGCTAGAGACAGACAATACAGGGCTCTAAATGCCAAGATGAGAAGTTTGTCATTTAATCTAGAGAATAATGGAAGCTTCTTGAGCAGGGGAATGATATGGTCAGATTTGTCCTTTAGGAAGATTATTTTGACAGTTGAGTAGAGGATGGATTGGAGAGAGAAGAAATTGGAAGCCTGAAGACCAATTAGTAAGCTACTACAATAACCTAGAGAGGAAGCAATCAGGGCCTGAACTAGATTTGTGAAGAGGGGACAGATGTAAGAGATATTATAGAGCTAACACTAACAAAATTTGGCAGAATTCGTATCTGGGGAAGGAGGCTGGCGATGAGAGTTAGGGACTTGGAGGTTTTAACTAGAAAAGATAATGGTACCCTATATGAAAGAAGGAAATTATGGAGGAAGGGATGAATAGTACTTTGAATATGTTGACTTTGAGATGCCCACAGAACATCCAGTTGGGGATACACACAATCCAGGTTCAAGATTTAGATTTTGATGCCATCTATATAGAGATAATAATTGAACTTATGGCTGTGGTGATAAAATCACCAAGAGGGAGGATGCAAAAGGAAAAAGAAAAGAGGTCTAGGACAGTCTTGGGAGATACTCATGGTTAAGGGATGGAATATGAATGATGATCCAGCAAAGGAAACTGAAGAGCGGTCAGAAAAGGAGGAGGAGACCCTAAAGAGTGCAATGTTACAGAATGAAGGAAGGAGACAGTACCAAGTGCAAAGGAGAGATCCAGGTAAAGTATCATGAGGCTCAGAATGGGAAGGAGAGAGTACGTGGCAACTGGAGGGGTTCAGGGAAGACTTCCAGTAAAATGTAAGCTCCTTGCCATTCTCCAAGGATAAATGGTCAAAGGATATGAACAGTTTTTTTCATTTTAAACAAGAAATTTATTTAAACAACAAGATGTTTGACTTGAAGGTAAAACTATCTAGAATCAATTTCTTTATAGTAATTTATCCCTACTGAGAGACAGATGTAACAGCTACATACAAAAAAATCATAAAATCATCCTTGGTTTTACAATGATAAAAGAAAAACACTGAAATTATCCAATCAAACAAGGTATGCAAGGATTTTTTGGTGGGTTTTTTTGTTGTTGGTGTTGTTAAACAGAGCAAAATAATTTACTGGAATATAAGATATAAGTTGAATGAGCATGCCACTAATGGAGAAAAGGGATATTTTCACAGAACCAGTTTGTTTTTTCCCCTCCCCATCTCCATTTGATGTTGATCAAAACATACCATTGGCCATTTAGTTTTAAAAAAAAAAACCAAAAACAAAAATGCATTATGCCTGCGCACATACACCAGTTACTTTATGTACAATAAAGGAATGGGGGAAGGGAGTCAAAGAGGGAAAATCATATTGCAGTAGTCAGGACGTGGATGACCCAAATCTCAGTTTTCTAATTGTGAGTATACTGTTTTTCTTGGGAGCACAGTTCTGGAGCAGAGTAAGTGCCTCCTGTCTGCTGCTGGAATACATCAATTGTATCTTCATCCTCCATTTCCACCTGTGCGGCTGTGTCTGTTTCATTGACTGATCGCCTATTAAATCGGAATCTGATCTGCCTCACTGACAAACCCTGTCGTTCACAATAGGCCTCTTAATCTTAAATTGCGCCACTGAACCATCTTGCCCGGCCACCTTCAAATTAACGTGGTCATTGTTCTCGTGACTCCTTTCTTCGGCCTTTCGTCAGCTGTGGCAAGTCCAGGGGTCTCCTCAGCTGCCGCTTCACAGAAGAGGCACCAGGATGGTCCCCTCCAAGAGAATGGGGGGAGAAGCAGCAGCAACAGGAGGAAGAGGAAGATGATGGTGGTGATGGCGAGGAAGGAGGAGGAGAAGGACGAGAAGGAATGAACAAACAGTTCTTAAGAAAAGAACTGTAAACTATTAAAGACAATATCAAAGACTGCTCCAAATCACTAGCACCGAGAGAACAACAAATAAAAACTGAGGCTTCATCACACACCCAGCAAACTGGCAAAGATGGCAAGAAAGGAAAAGCCATTTGATGTTGATCACTGTATTTAATGCTGTATAGGAGAGCTAGATGGCTCAGTGGATAGAGCCTGGAGTCAGGAAGACCTTAGTTCAAATCCGGCCTCAGACACTTACTAGTTTTGTGACAAGGAAATGGCAAACCACTCTAGTTATCTTTGTCAAGAAAATCCCATGGACAGTATGGGCCACAGGATCACAAAGAGTTATATGTGACTGAATGACTGAACAACAACACAGCTGTGAAATGGCCCAATTATTCCAGACACTAATTTGGAATTATGCCATAAAAAGTGACTAAAACATGCATACCCTTTGCTCTAGAGATCTCACTGCTAGGGGACTGTGAATACGGATAAGCTGTAAGCTATGGATAAATTGTATGGATAAAGCATAAGCTGCCAGTCATGGCTCATGTGATAGTTGGCTTTTCTGAACTGCTTTTTTCCTTCTTTCTTTTGTAATCTTTGTAATAAAACAATCTTGCAATAAGTAGAGAAAAGGGGAGGAACAGATTCAGAGTTGCAAGCTGTATAAAAAATATTCACAAAAACAAGATATATACTCCTTGGGAGCAGAGACTCATTTTTTTTCTTTATATCTTCAGCATCCAGCAATATGCCTTGCAAATTATAGGTCTAGCACACCTACGTGATTCAGTAGATAGAATACTGGACTTGGAGTCAGGAAGACCCCCAAGTCATATCTGGCCTCAGACACTTAGCTGTGTGACCTTGGGCAAGTCACTTAACCTCTGTCTCCCTCAGTTTCCTTAACCATAAAATGGGGGATAATAATAGCACTTATCTCACAGGAATTTTGTAAAGATCAAATGAGATAATATTTGTAAAGTGCTTAGCACAGCGCCTGGCATATAACAGGTGCTTAATAAATGCTTGTTTCCTCCATTCCTTCTTAATAAATATTTGGTGATTGAATAGAGAAAGTGGCAAATGATATGAGTCTCTTCAAGGCAGGGAGGTGAAGTGAGTTCATTCCAGGCAGAGGAAATCACAGAGTATTGGAGCTGGAAGGGAGCTGAGCAGCACCATCTATTAGCCCAACCACTTGCCCAATGAATCAAGACCATCTATAACAACCCCTCTGCTAGAACACCCCCAAGACAGGGAATTCAGTAACTTCTTTGCCAATTTCATCCACTGTAGACTGATATATTAAGATTTTCCCCTTATATTGAGCCAAAAATTGCCTTTCTCTAACTTCTACCCATTGTTCTGAGTTCTTTCCTTTGGTACCAGAGAAACTGTTCCCTTTTTCCACTGACAGCCCTTCAGATGGTGGAAGACAGCAATCATGTCTATCCTTCCTCAACAAGTCTTCTCTCTAGTCCCAAGGGAGTGAGAAGGCTCCTGTTTCCCTTCCCTTTATCTTCTCTCACATGTACGTGCCCTTCTGAATGAAAAGTGCTAAGGATAACAGCTGTCTCTTCATTCCCTAAAACAAGCAATAAAACAAGCCTAGTCAATACTGGCTCCACTAGCTAAGGAGGAATTTATTCTCCTCTCATATGTTTCACTGATGGGACTAAGGCTACTTTTGTGAGCACCCCATGTGTTTCCTTCTCACTTTCTTCACTCATCCCCTGGGATGGGTTTTATCATCTATAGAGGCTCTAACAGCGCAGGACTCAGCCTTCAATCAGTCAATCAACAAGCATTCAGTAAGGTCCTATTACATGCTAGGCATTGTACTGGTGTTAGGGATACAAATAAAGAAGTGAGATAGTTCTGTTTACATTCCACTAGGGGAATACAACATACATTTGAGTGTGGTGGCCAGGAAAGGGAATTTTGGTCTAGGCCAATCGTTCTAAACCTGGGAGCTTGTTTATTAAAAGCATTTTTCTAACTATTTCAATACAGTTGAAATCCTATGTATTTTATTTTATTCATTTAAAAACAGTATTCTGAGAAGGGGTCCATAGGCTTTACCTGACTACCAAGAGGTCCGTGACAGAAAAGAGATTAAGAAGCCCTGGTCTAGGCAATCATAGGGATTCTCAGTGTAACAGGATAGTAGGTCATCTTGTCCTCTCTAGTAGCAATACTAATATTCATTTGATTACTGTTCCCTGAGCAAGAGGTAAAAAGCAGGCAGTGGAATGGGATGAGTAGAGCATAGCTGTTGGGCAGATGGTAAGATGTATTTGATTGCTAGGTCCTGCATACCAGGCAACAGTTTTCTTCCCTCTGAGGCTGTCAATTTGCACTAAGTAGCATGTGATTAAAAACAAAACAAAACAGACAAGACAGGCCCAGAGTATTCCCATTTCTCTGGCCCAACCCAAGGGAAAGGCTATGGCTACAGTTTGGCCATCATGGAGAATGTAGCTGGTATGAAGCCTGTCATTTAATGACTAGATATATAGCTTCTGTTCAGGGCTTTTAGAAATCAGAAAGATGAGGGATCCTAACCAAAAGGCAAGAGCACCCACTCTCCTAGCCCACTGAAAGAAGATGAGATTCTGTAATTATGGACAGTTGGGGAGGAGAAATATGAGCTATGACTCCTTATCTGCTGCCAAGGTGCCTCTGAGGTTAGCTAGGATGAAGAAAGGAAGGGGTAGACTGTCAGTTTTTCCAGCACAGATCTTTCTTCCAGGTTTTAGAATGAAGCCGTTAAAACATTTCATCCAGGCCAAAGTCTGGGAGAAAATCAAACCTCAGAGGGATCTTCAAGGGAAAAACTCCAGAACCTCTTTTCCCAATAAAGTAAGGAGCCAGCTTCCTCCAAGCTTATGGTGGGGGGTAGAGCAGTTTGTGTCTAAAAAAATCTGCCCCTGTGCTCACAGCTACTGGCATTCATTGTTGCCTGGCACTATGCCCATCCTCTTCATCAGAGGTCATCCTGTACTCCAGTTCAAGATCACCACTGACAATAGCTCAAGGCCCTCCCCCAGGAGGTGTCAAGCCTTCCCTTTCCCATTTAGCTCAACAGAGGCCAACTTAGTTCCCCCTGTTCAGGTGGCACTGAAGGGATTCATCACCAAAGAGATTAGACCAAACAACAAAGTGATGAGAAAAAAACCCAACGTAGTTCCTGGGCATAGGCATATCTGATCACATAATGCCTGCTCCAGTGACTTCAGTGTCACCAATCTCCACAGAATAAAAGACAAACTCTATATCTTGATGCTAGAGGCCCTTAGTAAAGCGGCTCCTACCTCTCTTCCAGACTTATTGCACCTTACTCCTGTTCATGCTCTATTTTCTAGACCAGACTACCTGATTTTATCCTGCCTAGAAGAGGTAGCCTCTTTATATCTAGGTACTAAAATCATTCTCTTCCTTCCATTAGGCCTTCCATGATTTCCAACCTGAAAATGAGCCCTCCCCATCCTCAATCTCTAATCTCTTCCTGTCAAATTTCTCCTAAAATTATTGCATTCTAACTTGTATTATAGGAATCTACTTGTCATCCTCCTACTTCCTTATAAATTCCTTGAGGTCAAGGATCATGTGATTCTTCATCTTTTCATCCCCATCGTCTAGCACAGAGCAATCAAAGCCCAGAGTGGGTTCCTGACAAATATTTCTTTAATTGAAATGAATACGACGTTTCTCAAGGCCCATGCTAGGCTCACAGGGCTTAAGAAAATGGCTCAGACTATGAGAAGGACCTTCATCTCTATGGCTGGTCCCCGGAGCTGGGGAAAGGCTGGGATGATAACTGAATAGTAAGGCAATGCCTTCCTACCCTTGGGGGTCTGCTATTTCCCTCTCACCTCTGCCCACAGCACTCAGCTAAATGCAGCTGTGAAGTTCACCAACTAAGGCTGAATCCAGAAAGGGTGTTAGTGGGTCCACAGAAGGAGAGGTGGACAAAATAAATCTCTTGGGCCCTAAACATGTGGTATGGCAGGCAAGAGGATTTCTCTGCCCTTCCTCACTGAGGTCTGTAGCTTTGGTACAATTCCTAGATTCCTAGCAGCTCCAGCATTTTCATGTGGAGCTGCAGCCAAGAGTACTATTAACCAAAAACTCTCAACCAGGCAGTCTGACCTCCTCCCTCTGAAGTAGATCATACCAGAGCAAACCCACACCTGAGGGGCCACTATATTAGACAGCAGCAATGCCCTGTAAGTGGGGCCTCCTGGGAGTTCACTCAGAAAAGACTGAAGATATCAAAAGATCCCTAGGCTGGACCATGTCTCCAATCTGTAGCCTATGCTGACCTTCCAGAGGCTAACAGGTACAGGGTCACATGCTCCTTCTAACCCTGGGTGAAAGGTCAAGTGCCTTGACAAATGTTCCTACCCCACTGGCTGTTAAGTGACCCCTACCAGCTGGGTGCTCCAGAGAGAGCAGGGAGGGAGTCATAAACTAAAAGTGCAGGAACCCTGGTTCATTTCCTGAATTTCAATGAAGCCCAAGCTCCTTTGCTAGTGAAGGGGAAGCTAATAGCCAACAAGTATTGCCTTGAGATTTCCATTAAGGGGGAAGAAGGGCATTACTTGGGGGATAAAAACTGTATGGTCTCAAAAGTGGATTGAGACCTTGGCATCTCCTTATCTGCAGCCACTAGAGACAAAGCCTGTAGAGGTTTCTGATTAAGAAGAGGGATTATTCCATTCTGGCCTTAATTTCCCAGATAATTCTTCCATGGAGAGCTGGTTTGTGTCTGCCTGCCTGATCCACATTTGCTGGTCTAACTCTGCCCACAAGAACTACTGAAAGCAGGTGCCCCACCACTGTTTCTTTTTCCCATTCACTGACACTTATCTATTGACACCTGACTGGTTCTAAAGCTTCTCATGTTCTTACAGGCAGAGTCCTGTATAAGTAAAACTCCTTGCTGAAGCTATTCATAGGCTGGGTGTGGAGGCTTTATCTGCCACTGTCCCACTGGGTTAGGGTCCTAGCTGCTGTTACCTGGGCAATGCTGTAGCAGGTATGGAAGAGAACAGTGACATTGGGATCACTTAGGCTATCTTTGAGAGATAATAGCTTCTCAGCTACTTCATCCTGATAATCTTGGGCAAAACCTGTAGGAGAAAAGAAAGTTCATCAGTATAGCCTAAGCAAAGCCATTCTCCAGCCTGACACAGCCAGTTTAGGAAGTTCTAATTCCTGGAACCAGGGTGCCCTCTCCTGGTGGCAACCCTTCCAGAAAGTTAAGCTAAATAGCTGGGGCCAGATGGGCTCCTCCACACTCCAAGGTATTTCAGAGAGACATTTCTTTTCCTATTTCTATAAGCATTAGGTAGGGAACACCAAAACTAGGAAAAGGGGGAAAAAATAAGCAATAAATGCACAGCCTGAAAGCCAGCCATAAATAACTATTTACGACCAATGGGGCAATCTCAGGTAGCTATGGGATAAACTGGACTAAACCAGGCTATTATATATGACACTGGACTCTAAATAAGGCTGGTAGGCTTCACCCAAGTGTAGCTAGGTGGTGCAGTGGAGAGAGCACAGGGCCTGGAGTCAGGTCTTCCTGACTCCAAATCTGGTCCCAGGCACTTACTAGCTGTGTGACCCTGGCCAAGTCACTTAACCCTTTTTGCCTTGGTTTCCTCATCTGTAAAATGAGCTGGAGAAGGAAATGGAAAACCACTCCACTATCTTTGCTAAGAAAACCCCAAATGGAGTCATAGAGAGTCAGACATGACTGAAAATGACTAAACAATAATAGAACAACAAAGGTGTCACCCACAGCGCTGAGACGCTAGAAAACCTACTCAACCCCAAATCTAGATGTTCCTACTTTATGTATTTCTGACCATCAACAGAAGATCTAAATCCCCAGAAAGCATATCTTTGTACAAAGTAAGAAATGAGCACGAGGTCATAGAGTGAAATCCTCTCATTGTAAAGATGAGAGAACTGAGACCCAAGGAGGGGAAGTGACTTACCCATGATCCTACAACTAATCAGAATCAAGATTAGAAGTTAGTGGTGGCTCATTAGACAGACTTGCAATGACCATTCCTCTCTCCTACCCCCATCCCACCCTACCCCGTGGCTCTCACCCTCATAGAACAACTGTATGTAGAGTAAGGAGTAAACACAATCCAAGGCATCATGTCGGAGAGAAGGTAGTGAGTCTGCACACCTCGGAGAGAAGATCCCAACAAGGAGCCCCAAGTTATGGAATGGTACAATTGCCTGGGGAGAGAGGGTAACTCAGAAAGGAATTGAAAAGAAGCTTGGAGTCTTGTGGACAGCATTCACTTCAATACCTGGGAAACCAAGTCAGGTAGGGCCCTAATGAGGCTCTGCCCCATGGCTAGTGCAGGTGGCATCTTGGAGCTTGCCCCACAGAGAATACCTATCACTGTTCCAGGACTTTCACCTGAAGGACCAGGACAATTAAGCATAATAGCATGCTCCAGAAGGACCAGAAACTCAGGAAAGGGAAACCAAATTACAGATGAGAAGCAGGTTACAACTTTGAAAGACAACCTCCTCCTCCCTACTGGGTTAACACTCTGAAGGACCAAGTCTTCAGTCACTCCAGCCATCATCCACTGCATGCCAGGGGCTAAATCTCAAACATCCATAAATATATCCACAAATAGGTTAGGGTGTATTGTGCTACTCATATTTACTTGCACTTCACCTCTCCATTACTACAGCCACCACTCCAGTCCAGGCTCTTATCTGGGTGACTGCAAGAGCCTCCGAACTGGTTTCTCTATGTCCTTATCCATCCTGCACAGGCCATCAGATTAACGCATCATAATGCATGTCTGATCAGTCACTAATCTGTTTATCATCCTTTAATGATACCCACCAACTCCTTCCAGAATCAAGTCCAAAATGGTTAGCTCAAGAATTGCTGGTGCCGTCTATCTCCCACTCCTAAGTCCCCGCCTGCCTTTCTAGCCTTATGTCCCATTAGGGGAATAGTACCTATATATGACTCTTTGCTTCACCAAAACTATACTACAAGTCATGACTGAAACATAATTGTTCTATTCCTACCTTGATGCCTTTACTCATGTTGCTACCTCCCTCATAATCTTCAATTGTCAAAGTTCTACCCATTCTTCATGGGCCAGCTTAAATGTCACTCTCTTCTGGGACACTTTCCTAGATCTTTCCAACTAGAAGGGACCCTCCCTCCTCTGAATTCCCATAGAACTTCATGTCTATTATGGTGTCTTGTATTATGATTAATCAACAGTTCCATCCCCCCTCCCCAGGATATTATAAGCTTACTGGGGCAGAGATTGTCACTTGCATTCCCTACAGTACTTCACAATGGCAAGCATTCAGTAGATATTTGTTGAATTAGTAAAATGCTTTTTCTGAAAGGTGGAATAGGGACCATTCCCCATCCTCAACCCCCCAATTAGACATAATGGTTACTTGAAGGTTCAACAGAAAGGCCAGGAAGAGAAAAAAGATGAAAAGGAAGATCAACGGAGTCCAATGTGGCAGAGTATACAAAACAAGATGAAGGAAAACAGAGGGGACACAGAAAAACAGGCCTAAAGGGAACCCAGGCAGCCAGAGAAAAGGCAGGTTAGGCAGACTAAAGGGGAAACCTCTTATCTATTAGAGATTTGCAAAAGTGGAATGGGGTGCTTCAGGAAATAGTAAACTCTATTACTGGAGGTCTGTGGAACACAGAATGGCAAGCACTCATCAAAGATTTGGACTAAATGACCCTAGAGGTCCCTTCCAACTCTGGCAAGGGAAGAGATAGCCAACATTTCCGGAAGCAAAAGAGAGTGGTGCCATGAGGGAAGAGACCTGGATCTGAGGTGTGGAAGTAACTGCGCGGGGGGGGGGGCATGCAGGCATACTTACAATTACATTCAAATGTTCCAAGAAATAGCGCAGCAGATAGGCGCTCAACCCAAGGGCACGTTCCCGCTCATGTCCTTTGGGGGATTTGATCCATGGGGTCAAATGCTAGAAGAAGAACGAGGAGGAAAAGAGCTTTACCAGCTGGGATGGAAGTAGGTAAGGGAGACAGACACAGATTTCAGAGGCAGAAGCTCCAGCTCTGAGCAGAAAGAACCACTACTCACAGGAATAGACAGCTGAGCAGGTCTCCCTTTGGGTCAGCTCCAATATAGTACCAATTTCAGCTTTAGAGAAGTATGAGTGGGCGCAGGGAGTTGAACTGCAATACAACAGCCATCCCTGATCTAGCTATCCCACAATGGCCAAATGAGAGAATGCATGTGCTAGCACTTGAAAACAAAGAGGTGCTATAAAATTTCCAGGTAAGGTACTGACTCTTAGAGCTCCTCCTTTCTGCCAGTCAAAACATGTTCAATTGACCTACACCTTGATAAGCAGCCCCATGAGTGAAGTTTTTGACCTAGGACCTAAAAATGATGGTCCTGGCTATCTATTCAAGAATACCATCTTTTACTTCCTAGCTTGCCTGGCTCCCACAACCATCCTGTTTGAAATACCTCCACAGGCTCAGCCATTACGGGCTCAACATCTAATGGAGAGATAGACAAAGCTCTCATAAATAAAAAGGAAGCTCATATGAGAGCCAAGTATAAACAGTATCTCAAGGAGGAATCTTTAACTACCATTTAGGTTTGTATTAATACAACTTAACTAAGTCTTAGCATCTTGGCTCCTGTACCTTACTTAGGAGAACGGAGAAATTATCCAAGAAAGGCAGGCTGGAAAGCAAAGAAGCATGACCGCTCATATTCAACCCCTGGACACTGTTTCGGTGGCTCAACCAACCAAACCCATTCTGGGATACGTGAGAGGTAGCTACTACCCTATACATTCCCCCTGCAGCCCAGTCACAACTAGGGACAAGGAAATACAATCAGTTCAAGGAAAGATTAGAAGTAAGGATTTTTATTTCCAAAATGTATAGTTCTACTATCCAAACAACTGTCTCATGAGGTGTTAGGTAACAAGGTAATGCTTGACCTGAAGAAGATAAGACATAGGGGTGACATGATAGTGGTATCTGAAGGAATATAATGTGGAAAAACACACAGGCTTGTTCTACTTGGCCTGAGAGGGTAGAACTAGGAGTAATGAGAAGTTTTAGAGATGCAGATTTCTCTTTGATATAAGGGAAAATCTTCTTAACAATTAGAATGTCCAAAAGCGGAATGGACTATTTCAGGAAGAACTTGGTTTCCCATCACTGGAGATCCTGAAGTGGAAATGGAATGACTTCTCTTCAGCAGTCTAGTGCAAGGTTCCTATTCAGATACAGGTTGGCCTACATGTCCTCAAAGGTCTCTTCCAATTCAGATTCTATGGCATAGAATAACCATAGTCATGTACTCCCCACCTTCCTCTGCTCCCAAACCAGAACCAGGGCTGGAAGATGGTGGGCCTTTTAGACAAAGTTTACCTAGGGCTCTAGTCAAGAATGTCTGCTGACTCAAGGAGGCACTATTTGGAGGGATCCTGGAGCACATCCACCTTGCCCTAACACAGGGACACAGGGCCCATGAAGGAAGCAACAGAGGAACTAGCCATGTGGCTGGCCCTATAGCTCCTGGCTAAATGAGGAAGTGCAAGAAAAGTCCCATACCTCATGTTAAAAGAAATGAAAACCATCCCAAGAGTTGGGGACCAGATCTGGCTGGACTCTTGGAGCTGTGAGGATGGAGTAATAGGGTCTGGCTAGGCCCTCTGTTGTTCTGTGGAGCTCACCACCCCACCTGATCGTACCTCAAACATGTTCTGCAGGCCTCGGGGAGTTAAGTTTCGAAGAAGAAGGCTTGTCAGCAAATCCATGAGCGCAGTCATAGTATCAAAGTACAGAATCTAGACGAAGACAAGTAACACTTCTGTTGGTTTAAAAAGCCCCCAATTCCCTCCAAAGGGCCTTGAAAGGGAGGAAAGAGGAAAAGACTCAATACAGAAGCCAAGTTCCAGGCCACAACAATACCTCGAAGGGACCACAGTACACCCCACTAACCTAGGAATAAGCAATGAAGCCAATTCCAGCCACTCCCTGCCCCTCACCCTAAGTGAAGCTCCCTGGTTAAGTCTGCTCAGGACCCCCGTCAATCACACCTGCTGGCAGGAGGAGGTTATCCCAGCATCTGAAGGGAGGGCCAACACACTATGAAGGCAGCTGTGGACCAACTCAGCTTTGTCCAGGTCTTCTAGTGGAGGCTCCAATGTTCTTGAAAGTAGGTCAAGGAAGCCCACCTGGAGTACCTGAAATCTTATCTTCACTCCACAGAACTTCTAAGGACTGAGCACAGATAGGAGCTTTATAGTACAATCAGGGACCCTGATGTGGATTGTAGTACAACAGGGTCTACTTGTATCAGACCTAGTACATTAGAGATAGCCATGTACCCAGGTTAAGCCCATCTGCCCTATCTGAGAGGGAAGTTCTGGACAGTGTCAGATTCCTCTGCTTCTGTTGATTATCAGTGCCTAAGGGAGCATAGCCAAAGGGAAGGAAGGCAAACGGAGACAAAAAATAAAAAAAAATTAAAAAAAGACCTGTGGCAAGAATGACAGCCTTTCAATATTGGCACCTGATTCCACCTAGTTAGGAAAGAGCTGTGGCCATAGAGGATGGATGTGCTCTTAGCTCTAAGGTCAATTGGAAAATGCTGTAGCAGCCTGCTAACACCACCTCAGTCTCAACAGACATTCTCCCCCAACTCCGTTAGCACCTACCACCCAATCTAGGTATTTTCCAGAGGGAAGAGAAAGGATACGATAGATAAGTGCAGGCGATCATGGCTCTTTTGCGTATTGCTGTCTTCAGAAAGTCCATGGGCTCTGCTCTGATAAATTCCTAAGCAAAGCAATCCAGAACTGCCCCTCAGCACTTGTTTCAGGGCTTCTTTTCCCGTTATGCTACCCACTTAACCCTCACCTCCTTAGACGATATCCTCCTCCTCTCCAGAGACAAATGCCCTGTTGTGGACATTTCAACTCTTTCCTTCCAACTCCTAAACCCCAGATCCAAATCCACAGACTGTCCCAATGAACCCCAAGCATACCTCCCAATATAGTGCACTGGCTCCCATGCAGGCCCTCCAAAAACCCTGCAAAAGGCCCTCTCCTGTCTTACTGCAACAGAATCCCTAACAAGGTCTACTGCCAGCCTCAACCACCTTGGAGTCTCGGGCTTCCCAGAACCCCCCTATGAAAAGCCCACTCATCCCTAAATTGAGGGATAGTTCCAGCTTGGTTTCACCTCACCATCATCTGAGCCACCAACTCTGCTTTCTGAGAGAAGACGAAGGGAGAAGATGGAACACTCTTGCAGATGGCCTGGCTGATCATGCAGATGCTCCGAATGAGGCACAGCTTCAGGGTTTCATCCTGATGACAAACATCCCAGAGGAAAAGGTTGGACAAGGGCACTAAGAAACAGCTAGCAGGCTTGCCAGAACCAGTGACCCCCACCCAAACCAGCAATCACACAAGTCTAAATCAGGTGGGACAAAGGAATCTAAGGATAGGAGGCCTCAGCTCTCTGTTCAGTATCTTTTAAGTGTCCTAGGTCTAAAGGCAGAATACTTGTTCTGAGACTGGGAACAACATTCCAACCTCCTGAAATGGAGAACAATAAATAAGGCTTAAGTTCAGAACCTAGCATAAATGGCCTCCATCATACAATGCTGCTGACTACTACCACAGGGCAGAACTATGGTCTTTTCTTCTCTAAAGGCAAAAATATCCTCTTCTTAGAAAAGGGGCCTTAAAGGAAGTTGCCTTCTTCTTCCTCCTCTACTCTGGATAGTTATTTAAAGGTCTGGACTTGCTCCAAACGGAGCCCAAAAGGACAAGTGATCCATTCCCTGCATCCCAAGATATTCAGCTCTGCCATGAATCAATATCCCCAAACCCAAGGGTCATTCACTTTATGAAGTCCAGTCCTGTCCTAAGCTGGGAAATGCTTCCTGAGCCCCTAATGAAAGAAATAAATAACCTTTGCCTGTGATAAGGTATTACTGTTACCATTTTAACCTTTTTGCAAAGATGTTAATTCCTGCTTAAGGCATTAATCATACATCCTAAAGGGAAGGAAGAAGAATAAAATGTAATTCCCTAAATGGAGAACAGTTGGGGATTTTACTCCTAGTCAGCACCTTTGCCTAGGGGTAGTGAGAAGGGGGAGAGAAGCTACCAGGGCAGGTTTAGAAAGTCTCCCAAGATCCCACAGATAGAATGGAGTCAGTACCTATCCTTCTTAGTCCTTAGGAAACCTTGACTAATAGGAACCTACCCATCACATGGGGATTACTGAGTAGGACAAGGAGGTTCCAGCCAACACCAGAAAAGGGCTGTTCAACAAGTGGTTTTCTTTGGGGAAGGAGGTGGGAGGTTTGTTCAGCAATACCATTAATCACAGAAACTTCCTCTGACAAATAAGAGGATTGAAACAGGGGATTTCTAAGATCCCTTCCAGTTCTGACATTCTAGGCATCTATGAAACAAGTAAAGAGACACTAATCCCAATTTATGTTCTGGCCTTTACCACCCCTTCCCCCTAATAGTCATTACCTAATTATATCCATTAGGTTTGCTCCAATCACTACGCATCCCCCAGGCAGTACAGAAGCAAAAGTGCAGGAGCCATGAGGCTTGGTCTGTTCTTAGAGAGAATGGCCCAGCTGCCTCAAAGAAATGGATCCCCAACCATTTTACAGAAAGCCATTTCTTGTCAGGTTAGTGCCAACATGAATCCAGAAGAGAAACACATTAATGAAGCTTGGAGAAGTATGGGCCCTTAGGCCTGACACAGGGATCCAAGGATAGCCTGAAATGCCATTTACAGCTGCTTCTACGAAGCTCTTTTGGTGCTCACGGGACCTGGCATTAAGCAAGCAGTGGGGAGCAAAGCTAGAGACAGCATTCTGTCCATCTTTCTGGCTGGCTGACCTTGAGTGACAGGGATGAGGCTGAGCAGAGGGTAGGAGGATCCAGGACAAGTCTGGCCAACAAGGCAGATTTCACATATATCACTGAAGCTCAGAGGTGAAGGGAGGCAAATATATCTATATGGCAGGAAGTCTGTGGGCCCGCCCCAACCCGTATTCCATAGGCTCCAGCCAACCCCAACCCCAGAAAGGTCAGGTAAAGAAGTGGGTAAGGGAAGGTGGAAAGAATTTCCTCAAATGTTCAGTTTCTTCCTTCTGAACACAGGGCCCCAAGGCAGCAGCACCCAGGAAGCTCTCCCCTAGAGCCTTCCTCCCTGATGCTCATTACCAAGTATAGAGGAAAAAACAGAAACAGCAAAGGAAGAACAGAGAGTTCAGTTTTAGTTCCTCAACACTGTACCTTAGTTTCTACCTTTATTCCCAGAACCTGAACAGCAAAAAAGTAAAACAAAAAATTAAAATGAGCAACTTTGGTATAATCAAACACTTAAGTAAGTGCCTAGAGGTCTCATCATATGTATCCCCTGCCCTGCTAAGCCTTGTTTGGCCTAGCCCCAGACTAGCCAGGGTTCCATGAGGGGCCAGCTCCTGACAGAAGCCAACTTCCAGGCTGGCACCCTCCTACCACCTTCCAAGCCCCTGTTCCCTGGACAAAAGCTGTCCAGTTCCCCACCTTGGTGTTGAAGTACTGGAAGACATTCCTGAGTATGTGGGACTCAATCCTAGCCAGCACCAGCTCTTGAGGGGCATGCATTGCCACTTGCCCATAGCACAGGATTAGCGTGCTTTTGACTTTGTCCACTTCAGTATCGCTGCGGTCCTGACAGGACAGAGGAGGGATCAATAAACATTAAAAACACATATTTGCTGTTCTAGCCTCCCAGTGTTGCCCCCAATTCCCATAAACCACCCCCAAAGATAAAAAAAGATGGAGAAAAGGGGAGGTGAGAAGAGTTGTTTTCAAGTAAGCCAGAGTATTTAATCAATTCAAATGTTACTGGTATAGTGGAAAGTGAATCTCCTTTTTAAGAGAAATTTCACTCTATCCAAACGCTGATAGACAGGTGGTCTCTCTTCAAGTGCTAAGGTCTGGAAAACATAAGTGAGGAGTAGGAGAAACCTACACTGGGGAGACCTAAGGAAGGAGGAAGAAGGCTTCAAAAAGGATCTGCCTCCATGAAAGCAAAAGGACGTACTGGAGAATAGGAATAGCAAAAAAAATAAACAAACAAACAAACAAAAAAAAACCTAAATCACAGTGGGGGGCAAAGGAAGACAGCAAATGGTCATCTCAGAAGCAGTGTGGAATGGTGGGAAAAGAACTAGACTGACAGTCAGGAAGCCAGGGTTACTTAGCCCTGTACTCACTAGTTCTGATGTTAAGAAAACCAGTCCCCCTTCTCTGATCCTGTGTACTCATCTCTGAGTGGTTGTTCAAGTGCTTGAACTCGTCCAGAAGTTCTCAACTTTTTTTTTCCTATCACAGATCTCTTTGTAATCAATCTGGTGAAACCTATGGACCCTTTCTTAGAATTATGTTTTTAAATGCATAAAATACATGTGATCATAAAGGAAATTAATTATACTGAAATACAGCTGTCAAGATATTTTTGTTTTTGTTTTTTCGTTTTTTGGCGAGGCAATTGGGGTTAAGTGACTTGCCCAGGGTCACAGAGCTAGTCGCCACCTAGCTGCCCCTGTCGAGATATTTTTAAAAACAAGTTCACAGACCCAGTTAAGAACCCCTGAACTAGAAGATCATTAAGGTTCTTTGAGTTTTAAGACAAGAGGAAGCATAATCAAAGAGTAAAACATTGGGAGAGTTTCATCTGAGAAACCAGTCCCTTACTTGTCAGTGGGGTTTGATTCCTGCTGGGACTCCTCACTTAGATCAAGTGCTAAATTCTCTCTCCTTTGGAGTTAGAACAGGGACATTAATGTAGTTTAATACTAAAGGCCATTAGGTGGCAGAGTGGATAGAGTGCCAGGCCTGGAGTCAAAAAGGCTGGAGTCAAATCCAACCTCCTAGCAGTGTGACCCTGTGCAAGTCTCTTAACTCTACTTGCCTCAGTTTCCTCATCTGTAAAATGAGCTGGAAAAGGAAATGGCAAAACACTCCAGCATCTTTGCCAAGAAAACGCCAAACAGGATCATAAAGAGTTGGACATGACTCAATAACAACATTCCTTTTGGCCTCCAAAGAGCATAGACTGATGAGGAAAACTCTGGTAGCCAATTCTCAAATGAAGACTGCCATGGGGCCTCAGCAAGAGGGGAAAGAAAGATCTTAGGAAAAGTTTTTGGCAGCCTAAGAAATCCCCACTGAGCAGTCCTAACACTGCAAGCAAGGACAGGGGACCAAGAACCAACAACTAATGAGTACCTTCTCACTGCCCACAGCTATTCTGGTGTCTCAGGAAAAGTCTGCTGTCTAAAGGCAGTGTCCCTAATGGGGGCATTCCAAGAGTCCTCACTACCTCATTCTCAGATTACCAGAAGTCATGGAAAGAGTTGGATCTTCTGCCCATCAAAAACTGTTCCTTCTCATTTCTAAAGAAGGTAATTCACATGCTATGTTCCAGTCAAACCAAAAGGGCTTGGATGATACCATAAAGCTATCTTCTAGGGTCTCCCTAGAAATGAAGCCTAGCTTATCAATCTGTTCAGTGAGGGCTTAAAACTTGGCTCTATCTTATTTGCATGGACTCACTCTCTCTGACTTTTGTGCAACAGTTTTCCCAAATTGGAAAAGGGGACAAAATGGATATTGCAAGTATTAATGATACAAAAGCACGAGGCAAAAAGTTGACAAAACAATAAAGTTATACCATATGTAGAAGAGTTGGGAACACACTGGGATTCTGGAGGTCTCAGGTCAAGGCCCAGGTAAGCAAGATGAATCTTCCTCTCCCAATATTTATCACTCTTTCTAATTCACCTTTTAAAGAAGATTAACAGCATACCTTAAAAATGTTAAATATGCCCACAGATTTCCTGAAGATGTCCGATTTCACAAAGTCTTCCAGCTTTATCAGGGTGTCATCTAGGTGATTAATGGCACAAATCCCAAAGGCACAGGACAGCCCCTGAGGATGTCACATACATACATAGTGAGGAAGGACAGGTGCTTAATGTCCTAGCCTACACTTTCTGTTCAAGTTGACTAGCCTTGAAATCATTCTCCGTGGCCCCCCCATGAAGATTTCTGGGACTTCCTGCCATCTAAGGGAACAAGCTCCTCTTTATACTACCCAATGTAATACCTCATCCAAGACTCAGTAACCCTTCTGACAGCTCAGAAATGCTGTCTATAAGGCAATGTATCCTCTTAAAACAGCTTTTCCAATGGAAATACAGTAACAGCAAATGTCAGGAGTAACTCAGTAACCCTCCAAGACTCCTCTTAGCTGCTCATATGGCTACCCACTAGCTTAAAAAAAATGGGATTTACAGGAACTACACACACACACACACACTTGCTCTGAAAGCATCTGACCAAAGAGGTGGGAGGAGGGGGAAAATGTGAAAGAGATAGCAATCCTTTACTCTGAGGATCAGCGAATTTTGTAGAGTATATACTTTCTCCATAAAGCCTGGGAAAGTGTGTTACCTTTTTTCTTTTTAAATTATGGAAGGAAAACGATGAATTACTCAGAAAGGAAGAACTCAAGGTTCTCCTTTAGTCATACTAGTTCAGAGTTGAGGTAGGGCCCTGAGTGATTACAACCCTGGGGCCACTTCTGCAAATTTTCTAAATACAAAATGCCATTCTTAGTTTCCTCACTTGCTTATCTGAGATTTTAACTCTTCAGGAAGACAAATGGGAGAAGGGCAAGGGGAGGAAATAGTATGAGATTTTAAAGAATTTGAGCCTGGGGATGGGACAACGAAATTTATTACTCAAAAGTATGACAACTTTAAATTAGTACAATTATGATGGAAAGGGAGCATGCTTATCATTCTCAATTTTAACACAGACAATCTTGAAAGACAGTATGGGGAATAAATACACACTTATTGTCTGAGTGAGGAAAAACAAGGATAATACAAGGGCTAGCCCAGACCTAGACATTTTTGGCTTCCAGAAACTTAAAAGTGCCAGTACCTCCCTTTCGACTTCTTCTTGGTACCGTGCTGTCTCAAGAAGTTCCTGAAGATGTTTTTTCACTATCTCCTTATTTGAAGTGGCCCCCAATGTAGTTCCTATGCATTTATACAGGAAGTTCTGGAAACAAAAATATGAGATTTGCTTAAATTATAGATCTCAAAGCTTATATACAACCCTTTACTCGAAAAAGGAAATTAGACCTCAGATACGGTTTCACACTTGGTCAGGAAAACTACCTCCAGAGATTGTCTCATGTTTATCTCTGCCCTCTAGCTCATGTCACCTCTAGGATTGGAGAAGGCTGGCCTGAGTTAGCACTTAAGGATGTAAGGGTTTTTGGTCTCCTGTACTTAGCTTCCTGAGTGTAAAGGAAAGAGAGGAGGAGGAAGAAGGAAGGAATTAAGTTAAGAAAGGGGGGTGTGTGTGTGTGTGTGTGTGTAGAAGACAGAGGAGGGGAAATAGTGATTAAGATTAAGTCCCTATGCTGCAGCAGAGGAAGGTAAGAAAAGCTCAGAAGAACCCAGAACATCTACACACACACAAATGGAATAAGGGCCTCCTCATTCCTGAGCGGAACCTCTGGGAAGTGTTTCTGTATGTACTGTCTTATAATGCTCATGTCATGGTCTCTCCTGGGGAGGGACGAGGCAATTACTTGGATGGAAGTTAAATGGGAACGTGTTCTTATAATGTCTACATAAGACTACAGCAAGAAGGAAGTCCTCTACCAATGACAAACTGATTAGACTTATTCTATACTGCTCCAGAGAGGAGAACTAAGATGAATGGTGGAAGCGAGAGGAAGGTGAATTTCAACTCAATACAGGAAAAATATTCCTAACAGTTAGAATTCCTTAATTATGGGATAAGATGCCTAGGCAAGGTAACGAGTCCTTCATTTCTAAGACAGTTTAATTTGAGCCAAGACCTCACCAATGATCAGGAGACTTCTCAACAGACTAAACACTGTGTCTTGGATAGAAACCTGGGGAAAATAATTTCTGTTCATAGCACCTGTGGATGGGATGGGATAAGTAAAGGTGATAAGTAAAATCATATCAGAAGGGAATATTAACTAGAAAGGATAAGTTTAGCAGGTTTTAACCTCCCTAGTCTTTGCTAAGTAGAAATGTTTTTGTTACCTAAACCTTAGCCTGTTAAGTCTTCCTTGCCCTTATGTTTGTGAAAACAGATGAAGCCCTCTTCTCTTCTCTCTTTAGCTTTGCCCCTGGTGATCTCATTCTCTCCAGTGCCTTCAAGGAACACTTGTTTGCAGATGATTTACTTCTTCTAAATCTCCCCTGTGCCCCAGTCCCAAATCTCCAACCACCTATGAAACAACTACACCTGAAAATCCTATCAGCATAATAATATCTACTTAAGGGGAGCTGTCAAAGAGAGGAATGGGAACTTGCCAACAAAATTAGACTTAAAAAGACATATATAAAGATGACAGTACCAGCAGGCTACTGAAGATGAACACAAAAGCATGACACAGTACTGTCAGAAGGAGGTCAGGAATGCTAACGTGGACAACAAAAGGATAAAATACAAACTCCTTAGTCTTAATATTCAAGACCTTCCACAAAATGTCTCCAACCTACCCTTCCAGTCTTATTATACTCAATACTTATGATTATATTCAAATATTCCACGTTCCTACCGAACTGGACTGCTATGCCCTGATATCATCCTGCAGTCTACTACCCCTCTGCTATGCATCTGCATAGTCAATACCTCATGAAATGTACTCCATTTATAACTGCCTGTCTGCCTCTTCCACAAGCATTTACTAAGTGGCTAGGCATTGTGCTAGGGCGCATACCAAATGTTAGGAGAAATAATCTTTCACAGCAGAGAATTCCCCCTTCCCACCCAGGGTCCAGGGCTGCCTTCCTTCATTACCAAATGCAGTATCAAACTTCCTTGATCTCACAACTGGAAGAATCCTCTCAAGGCAACCCAGTCCGCTGTTGGGACAGCTCTAATTGTTTGGAAGTTTTCCCATTGTTGTTTTTGTTGTTCAGTCATTTCAGTCATGGCTGATACTTCATGACCCCACCTGGGGTTTTCTTGACAAAGATACTACAGTGCTTTGCTCTTTCCTTCTCTGGCTTGTTTTACAGATGAGAAAACCGAGGCAAATAGGGTTAAGTGACTTGCCCAGGATCTCACAGCTAATAAGTGTATGATGCCAGATTTGAACTCAGGAAGATGAGTCTTCCTGACTCTGGACCCAGCACTCTATCCATTGGCACCGAGCTGCCCAAATTTTCCCTTACATTAAGTCTAAATTTGACTCTTTGCAATTTATACATAGTTCTGCCCTACGGAATCAAACTGATAAGTTAAATCCCTCTTCCACATAACAGACTTTCAAATACATGAACATAACTTTCATGTTTCAAGTCTTCTTTTCTCCAGGCTTTCTACTCCCAGTTCATTTACATAATCTATCTCAAGAGGTTTCCATAGCAACTAATCTGACTGACCACCCTAAATCAGATATTCTCTCTTCCCTCAATTTATATGATACTGCTATAGTTATCCCTTCCACATCACAGGGGTTAGGGTGGTGGCACCCTGCAATCTGGAAAATCTGCATAAAATTTTTTGGTCGTCCCTTTGTACCAGAGAACTTTTTTTTCCCTTTTTCTTTTATAGGGTGTTAACAGTACCTTCTTGTAAAATTTGGGTTAAGTATTTGGTTATATGCTACATTACACAATACTATATATATATATATACATATGTAATGCATTTCTGAGTTTCTAAACCTTTTCTGTGTTGTCTGCTAGCCTCCACATGTCATATGAAGCTTCTACAAAACTCCCCCAAAATTCCCATTTAACTTCTTAAGCTGACCCAGATTATACTGAAACCATCACGGGGAAAATTGTGATGTGGAAGGGATAACTGTATTTTTTGGATCTTCTATCTCACTGCGTCTTCTTGGTCTTCTTTGATGGTTTATCTTCCTCATCCAACTCTCTAAATATTGGTGTCCCCAAAGTTGTGTCCACACTCATCTGTTTTCTCTAGATGTTTCTTGCTTTAGCAAACTTATCTATTCCCATGCCTTTATCACCTCTATGCAGATGGATTTCAAATCTGTATCTTCAGCCCCAGTTGCACTCCTATGCTACAGCCTAATAGTCTGAATTACTTGCTGGACATCTCTATCTAAACATCCAACTGGCAGCTCAACATCAACACATCCAGAATTGAAGTTCCCATCTCAGAAAGACTTCTCTTCCCTCAAGGCTCATTTCAGAAACCTCTTCTTTCATGAAGCCTTTTCTAACCTTTCCCAACCAAAAATGATTTCTGCTATATAAAATATTTTGAGAGCACTTGTTCTAGATCTCTATTTTGCCCTTATTACATTCTATTTTGTATCCTACTTAAGTATATAAGTATTTGTATCATAGGCAACATATTTTGTTCTACTCCGTTAGATTGTAAGCTCCTCGAGGTCACAGATAGTGCTGTGTTTCTTCTTTGCATCCCCAATACCATAACAAAGTAAGTCTTTAATAGATGTTTTTTAAATTGAATTGGGGGCAGAGCTAGTGTAACCTGGGTTAGTAGTAGTAGGGGCCTTTTGGGTCCTGAAGTGCATGATTCTAATAGAAGACTATGGTTGAGTTACTCATTTGCATCCATCCAGAACTAATAACTTGCATATGTGGAGAGGTATGAAGTCCTGGGACAAAGAAATGGGTCCTGAAGGCAATTAAGAGAAGAAACTGGTTTCCTGGGAAGGTGAGGTTCTCAGGAAGATCCATGGCTTAGGGAGAATCTTTTATAAACTGTAACAGAATCATTGGGATGAAGCTCTGCTCAGTACCACAAAAGAATGTCAGTCAAGTTTCACACAATACAAATGTACAGGACAGGAGTAACATGCAGCAAAATCTAAATCAGCAAGAAACAAAAGAAGCAGTTTCCATTGGGCCTATTTTAAGTAATATGGTCTAGTCAACAGTAGGGGACTAGCAGTAGATTTTTCTGCAGACCAGACTTTAGTCCTAGGTCTGCTTCCTAGAAACACAAGAGTTTCAATAAAGGCTAGTTGAAGGGGTCGAGTAGCTGAACTAGAACCAGTGCCAAATGACATTAACATACTAATCCCATATGTTAAATCATCAATGTCTATATATAATTGATTGGTATTTTACCAGGCTGCGGCTACTGGGCATGTGTGCTAGGAAAACTGACAGTACTTGGGATCCCAAACCTATTTCCACTGCTGTCTTCTGGACCTCGGGGGACTCTCCTCTTGCAAGATGGTCTTTCCCCACACTATCTTAATGTCAGGGAGGTGGGCTGAGGCTTGGGCTTGTTACAGGGGTCCATTCCGCCTCTCTTCCCCCCGCCCCTGCAAAACAGTGTATAGTCTAGAAAGAGCAAGATGCACTAGAAATAGCAAAAACAGACCTTCTCCAGAGGCGTTCCATTATAACAGTTCAGCTGTTTACACATCTCCAAACTCAGCTGGCAAATCCATGTGTTATCAGACACAACTATAAGGGTATCCCGGAGGAACTGCAAACACATAATAGACACCAGTGCAAACTGTTTGGGGAGCAGTAAAGCCAGAAAATCTGTTCACTCTCAAAGACCACTCCTCACACCCACCCATGGCAGCTAATGTCACAAGCTCTGTGCCATAGGGAATTACTAAAGTCACAAGAGCTTTCCTGAGTATCTGTCTTCAGACTCCCTGAAGTGTTAGAAAATGCTCAGTAGGATAGAACTGGCCAGCAATCAAACATTTATTAAGTGCCAGGTACTGTGCTAAGTGCTGAGGATACAAAAAGAGATGAAAGACAGGCCTTGCCCTCAAAGACCTTGCAATCTAATTAAGGGGACAACATGCAAACAAATATATACAAATAAAGCTATATACAGGATAAATAGAAAATAATTAAGAAGGAAAGCACTAGAATTAAGAGTCTTCTTGTAGAAGGTGGGATTTCAGTTGGAACTTAAAGGAAGCTAGGGAAGTCAGTAGTCAGAGTGGAGAGGGAGAGTGTTCCTGGCAGGGTGACAATCAGAGAAAATGCCCAGAGCTCAAAGAGTGTCTCATTCACGCAACATCCAGGAGGCCAGAGTCATACCTCCTGAACTGGGCCTCAACCTGGGCCTCAGGAGCTGCCTAGCCCTGTACAAGAGGTGGACCCTTATATACTTATGAGAACCTCAAGAAAGTGAGTACCAGGATGAAATCATAACTTGCCCTCCCTGTGAATTCTTCACATCTCCAAAAGTAAACCTTCTTTAGTGCCATAGCAAGCCTCAATATGATCTCTGCCACATAAAGAGGTTTGTTGTACTTTCAAGTTGGCAAGACAGGGAAGAAATAGGGGAAGGTAGCATTATAAAACCTGGTGCAGCCATAATGGCCCTATCCAAACTCATCTTTCCAGGTATGCACAGAAGCATCTCCTCATTTCTCATCTGTCTGTACACTTTGGAACTTCTTTGACATTTTCACCATTCCTCCATATACCTTTTCTGTTCCTCTCCCTCCCATTCCCTTTTGGCTTCCTTTTGTGCACTTTTGTTGTTGTTGTTAAGGTATTTCAGTCATGTCTGGCTCTTTGTGATGCCATTTGGAGTTTACTTGGCAAAGCTATTGGAATGGTTTGCCATTTCCTCCTTCAGCTCTTTTTTTTTTCTTTTCTTTTTTCTTTTTTGGCTAGGCAATGGGGTTAAGTGACTTGCCCAGAGTCACACAGCTAGTAAGTGTTTGAGGCCAGATTTGAACTCAGGAAGATGAGTCTTTCTGACTCCAGGCCTGGCACTCTATCCACCATCTGCCCTATGTATACTATCTCCCCCCATCAGAATATAAGCTCCTTGAAGTCACAGACTATCTTTCTTGCATTTGTATCCCAGTGCTCAGTACAGTGCCTGGTACATCATAGGTGCTTAACAAATGTTTATTAATTAATTGATTGAATGTCTTCCTCTACTTCAGGGATGAGGAACTGGAGACCCAGATGTGGCCACCTGTCCAATGTCACAGAACAAGCTTGTGGTCCAGATGGAAACCCAAGTTGCTTAGCCCCTTACACTGAGATCAGCCTGCTATATCAGACCAGTCTCCTTCCAAGAGTATCCCTTCAGGTTCTGTTCCAGGTCATCTGGGATTGGGGGGTAGTGATGGTGGTAGGTGAATTTGTCCCCTGGTCTGTTCACCTCCCTTATAAGAAAGGATTTGGTATACCTCATTTCCTTCTTCTAGGACACTAATTTGCCCTGACTTTTTCCCAACAACTGGTCTTGCTGACTAATATAGGCTCTCCACTTAGCAGGGCTAGGGAGAAAGTAAAGGAACAGAACAATCTACCCTATGGGGGATAGCAAACTCTTGCCTGGACCCATTAACTCTATCCCCTATGAAAAAGATGCCTGGGTGGCTGGCCACCATAGCTACTCTCCATCACTGTCCAGTAGATTGTTTCCCTGCTGAACAGTTCCTCTTGGCTGATGCCTGACATAGTTCAAATTCATACAGTGCTTTAAACTTTATAAAGTACTTTCTTCATGATAACTCTGTAACATAAATAGTTCAAGTATTATTAACTCCCATTCTAAGGATGAGGAAACAGATTTAGATAAGTTGAATAATTTTTCCATAGCCACACTCCTAGTTAACTAAGAGTCGGAGTCAGGATTCAAACTCTGGACCCTTAACTCCCAAATATGATATTCTTTCCACTACAGCACATTGCCTTTAAAAGCTCTCCTTTCACAGTCTCCTCCCTCTCTTTTTCCATCAGAAAAGATAAAGCATCCTTTCCTATTTCCTACCATCAGCAGCTTTTCTTCCCATTCCTTCTGAGACAGGGTTTCTTCATTGTGTTCTGAAATAATAATTCAGTTAGACTGGCTGGAGGGACTGACCACAGCCATTCATAAACATAGACAGGCTCTCCCTTGACCCCAACCACCCAGCCCCTGGCTGACTCAGTACCCTCCAGGGAGATCAAAGGAGAATTCAACAGGCAAATCTATCCCTCCCACGTGACCTCAGGTTTATTTTAAAACCATCATTCCAAGGTGCCAGTTGGACCACTGAGATTCTATTCAAGGATATACTCCTTATGGGAATCCAGCTAAACTCCATAAAAAAATAGGCATTGCATTGAACAGGTACAGTTCTCCCCTTACTCTCAGGTCCTTCCCTCTTTTCTTCCTTCCTACCCTCTTCCTATGGAACCTTTACCTTCTAGATAGTTTACTAAGGGAGGGATGGTTTTCTTCCAACGCTGACCCAATAGTGGATGGATATTAAGATGCAAAACATTCAGCAGCCGTAGAGAGGCTGCTCCTCTGCCCTCCCCCAGGTAAGGGTGTGAAGACACAATCTGTGAAGAAGAGATAGAAAATCAAAATGAAAAACTATAGGCTCTGAGCAAGAACTTGATATTGGATGCTCACGAATTCTCCTGGCTGGATCCTAATCTCATGTCCAGGGCAAACAAAGCTTGGAAAAATATCAAGAGAAACAATGAGGTACAGGGAAATTTTATTCCATAGTCCAACTTCCTTCAGAAGCAGATGAGGTCTAGGCAGTGAGTCCATAGGTCTACCTCCCTACCCTCTACAAAGAAAAGAAAACACCCATGTCCCTTGGGAGCTTCAAGGTTAGGCCACAAACACTTACCAAGAGTCTTGTAGTTAAAGCAAAGGGAGATGGAAGGTTTACTGAAAAAGAGGAATAAACACAAAAACATTCACATGATAATGGATTAATAAATGCTCATTCCCTTCCTTCCTACCCCACACCCTGGGGAAAAAAAAATCAATGTTCCACCTGTGATTAGATATGCCCAAAGTTTATAAGCTGCTTAATTCTAAGGGCTGAGGTGGTACAAATGGTACAAACCATTTGAATCATACTGAATGAGGAATGAATTCTCTCCTTCCTCTTGCCTCTTCATAGCCAGGTGCATGAGACTCTTGCAGAGTGGTGTCAGGGCATTAGTGAACTGGACAGGGATTAGGAACTCCAGAAGGTATGGCCAAAGAACCTGCATGGGGACAGAACACCCAAGTGACACAGCATCCTTCCCAAAGAAGCAGACCGCTATGGACTCTTCCTATAATTCTGCCTATGGCAATGTCACATGGCTTCACCTTGCATTTGATAGGTACAGATCTACAGCTGAAGTCTTCATGATTAATGGCAGCCCTGTACATCATATGGCCTGGGAGCCACTTGCGGCCCATCAAAGTGGCCTGCAGGCCGGATGTTGTACAGGCCTGTTTTACATTCTCTACATTTTTCATGGGCTGCCTGAAATCCGTTGGGGGGCCAAAAGCTTATCGCCTACTATGTTGTGCAGACCTGATCAATGGCCAACAGATAGGACCTTAAAAACAAGCATTATCAACTACCTAGGACTCAGGAATTGTTTCATTATAACAAATTAAGCATTATTTTATAAAGCTGGAAAAAATATGAAATTCATCTGGAGGGAAAAAAAAAAGGCCAAGGCCTTCAAGAGAAAAAAAATTAAAAACTGGGGGGAAGGAAAAAGACCTAGTAGTACCAGATCTCAAGCTATACTAAGAAGCAGTAATCATTAGAATGATTTGGTACTGGTTAAAAAAGAGAAGTCAACCAGTGAAACAGATTAGGTACACAATATTCAGAAGCAAACAATCCTAGTAGCTTATACTGTTTGATAAATCCAAAGGTCCAATTACTAGGTTAAGGGCTCACTATTAGACTTCTTAAAACTGCTCAGAATCCTGGAAAGCAGTCTGGCAGAAACTAAGTACAGACCAACACCTCACACTATATACCAAGATAAGCTTGAAAGAGTTGTATGACTTTGACAAAAGGAGATACACGATAAACAACTTAGACGATCAGGAATTATCTTTCAGATCTGTGAGTAGGGGAAGAGATCACAACTAAACGAGAGGATCGACAAAAATAAGAAGGATAATTTTGATTTCATAAAATTAAATCTTCTGTAAGAAACAGAGTGGTGGATCAGTGGAACAGGTTAGGTACACAAGACACAGTAGTCAATGATGACAGTAATCTACCATTTGATAAACCCCAAAACTCCAGCTTCTGGGATAAGAACTCACTATTTTACAAAAACTGCTAGGAAAACTGGAAAATAGTATGGCAGAAATTAGGCACAGGCCAATATCTTAGACCGTATACCAAAATAAAGTCAAAATGGGTACATGATTTAGATATAAGGGCTGATACTATAAGCAAACTGAGAGCGCAAGGAATAGTTTACTTGTCAGATTTATGGAGAATGGAAGCATTTATGACCAAATAAGGGATAGAGAACATTACAAAATGCAAAATGGATAATTTTGGTTACATTAAATTGAAAAGTTTTCGCACAAAGCCAATGCAAACAAGATTAGGAGGGAAGCAGAAAACTGGGAAAGAATTTTTACCACCAGTGTCTCTGATAAAGACCTCATAACTAAAATACATAGAGAACTGAATCAAATTCATAAGAATACAAGTCATTCCCCAATTGATAAGAGGTCAAAGGATATGAATGGGCAGTTTTCAGATGAAGAAATTAAAGCTATCTATAATCATATGAAAAAATACTCTAAATCACTATTGATTAGAGAAATGCAAATCAAAACAACTTTTAGGTACCACATCACACCTATCAGATCAACTAACATGACAAAACAGCAAAATGATAAATGCTGGAAAAACTGGGAAAACTGGAACACTAATGAATTGTTAGTGGAGTTGTGAGCTGATCCAACCATTCTGTAGAGCAACTTGGAACTATGCCCAAAGGGCTATAAAATTGTGGGTCAAAAACTTTGACCCAGCAATAGCACTTCTAGGGCTGTATCCCAAAGAGATCATAAAAACAGGAAAATACATACAAAAATATTTATAGCAGCTCTTTTTGTGGTAACCAAGAATTGGAAATTGAGAGGATGCCTATCAATTGGGGAACAACTGAACAAGTTGTAGTATATGAATGTAATTGAATACTGTTGTGCTATAAGAAATGATGAGCAGGTGGACTTCAGAATAAACCTGGAAGGGCTTATATGAACTGATGCTGAGTGAAGTGAGCAGAACCAGGAGAACATTGTACACAGTTAACAGCCACACTGTGTGAAGATTGACTTTGATAGACTTAGTTCTTCTCAGCAATACAAGGATCTAAGACAACTCCAAAAGACTCACAATGGAAAATGGTGTCCACATCCAGAGAAAGAACTATGGAGTCGAATACAGATCGAAGCAGACTATTTGCTCTCTCTCTTTTGTTTTGTTGCTTCTTTCTCGTGGTTCCTCCCATTCATTCTAATTCTTCTTCACAACATGACTACTGTGAAAATATATTTAATAAGAACGTATATGTAGAGCCTATATCAGATTGCACACTGTCTTGGGGGGGAGGGGAGGGAGGTGGAGAAAACTTAAAACTCAAAATCTAATGGAAGTAAATGCTGAAAACTAAAAACAATTCCTGGATGACATCCTTAATACAAGTTTTTCTTCAGAGTTTCTCACTAAATATGTGTTTAAAAATTTTTACTCATACACTTTGTTTTTACATTGCTCAAGTTTCCTCCTCTATACCTTCTCCTGTTCGGAGAGTCATCACATATAACAAAGAATATTTTTAAAAGAAAAAGAGGAAAAAGTAGTAATGGAATCTCTGGGTGAAAGGGTACAGACATTTTAGTCACTTTATTTTGCAAAATCCAAAAGTGCTTTCCAAAATGGTTGCACCAAGTCACAGCTCCATCAACAAGGAAGCAGTGTGCATAGCCTATCTTTCTATAACCCCTTCACACTGACTATTGTCATCTTCTGCTATCTTTTCCAATTTGCTGGGTCTGAGATGAAATCTTAGAGTTGTTTTCATGTGTATTCTCTTAGTGTGATTTGCAGCAGTCTTTCATGTGGTTTTTGACAGATTGTAATTCTTCTTTTGAGAATTATTTGTTCATATCCTTTGACCACCTATCTAACAGGGAATGTCTTTTGATCATTCATATGTATATACATGTGTGTGTATATGTATGCATGTGTGTATATGCTGTCATATATCTGCAATAATAACTCTTATCTGAGAAATTTTATACTAGCCCCAAGCTTCCCATAACAGCAAAGATCTATGTTTTTAATACAAACATTTTGCAGATATTACGCTATGGTAGAAGGCCTGGTACATCACTGCCTCTGAAAAATCAAGGACAAGCATTACACAGAGGGCAGTAGAAAGGCACACAGGGATAGAGGCAATTACAAAAGATAATCTAGATGATTTTGATTACATGAAATTGAAAAGCTTCTTTAAGAACCTACTGAAATCAGGGGCAGCTAGCTGGAGCAGTGGATAAGAGCACCGGTCCTGAAGTCAGGAGGACCTGAGTTCAAATCCAGCCTCAGACCAAAGACTTGACACTTACTAGCTGTGTGACCTAGGGCAAGTCACTTAACTCCAATCGCTAAAAACAAAAAACAAACAAAAAAGAACCTACTGAAATCAAAATGAGGCATGCCTAATAGGCCTTTTGCTGAGACCCAGACTGAGGTCAGGAACTTGCAGAGCTCAGGCTGGGGGTTGTGGGAGGGGGGGTTAGAGGGGAGATGTATGTGGGAGTGGGAATAGATTTTGCCTTGGATGAGACCACTTTTGGAGCACTGAATGCCATAGCCTGAGAACACACAACATTTAATACTCCAGGAAAGCAGCCCAAACATTCCCTTTAGAAATACACAGAACCTGGCCCTAACAAAGTCCAAAGTCAAGAAGTAGGCTGGAAGAATGAGGAAAAAAAAATCCCACTATAATGGGCTGTAATCATGACAGACAAATCCAAAAGAAGAGAAAAACCCCAAAACTTCTACATGCAGAGCCTCAAAGTAAAATATAGCATGGGTACAAATTTAACTTCAATTCCTAGAAGAGATGCCACAAAAGTTTAAAATGTTTTTATAAATGATTTGAGAACACTAGAGGACAAAAATTGGGGAAAAATGAGAGTATAAAAAAAAAAAAAAGAATTGGAAAGGGAATTAACAGCTTGGCACCAGAGGCATAATATCTCACTCAAGAAAAAAACTCCCTAAAAATTAGAATGGACTAAATAGAAGCTGAAACTCCTGATACAACACGAAATAGTAAAACAAAGTTAAAAGAGTACAAAAATAAAAGAAAATGTAAGGTATATCATAGCCAAAACAACTGATTTTAAAAACAAATCAAGGAGAGATAACTGAAGAATCATTGGACTACTTGAAAGCCATGACTACTCCCCCCAAAAAAGAGTCTAGACATTATATTTCAAGATATCATAAAAGAAAATTATCCATATCTCTTGGAACCAGAGGGCAAAGTGGAAATAGAAAGAATCCACTGGTCACCTCCTAAAAGAAACCTTAAAATAAAAACTCCTAGGAACAGCCAAACCAAAGTTCAGAGCTTTCAAGTCAGAGAAAAAATACTGCAAATAGCCTGAAAGAAAGAATTCTGGTACTGGGGAAACACAGGTTCACACACAGTTTAGCTGCTGCCACTATAATGGAAAACAGAGCTTGGAATATGATATTCTAAAAGGCAAAGGATATGGGCGTACAGTCAAGAATAACTTACCCAGTAAAACTGAGTACAATCAAACAAGGAGAAAAAATGGACCTTGGATGAAATACAGAACTTCCAAGCATTCCTGACAAAAAGACCAGAGCTACATAGAAACTGTGAAGTGTGAACACAGGAATTAAGAAACAAATCAAAAGGCAAACATGAATGCCTTTAGGACAACTTTGCTTAACTGAGTATCTTGCCAGGCTTTCTTTTTTCTAATGTAAATAGTATTTTTTTTTTTTCCAATTACATGTAAAGACAATTCTCAACATTAATTTTTATAAGATTTTGAGTTGTAAATTTTTCTTCTTCCCCTCCCCCAAGACAGCAAGCAACCTGATATAAATTATACATGTGCAATCATGCAAAATATATTTCTATATTAGTCATGTTGTGAAAAAAGAAAACAGAACAAAGGGAAAAAAACACACAAAAACAAAGAAAGTGAAAATAGTCTGCTCCGATCTGCATTCAGATTCCATCAGTTCTGTCTCTGGAGGTGGAGAGCGTTTTCCATCCTAAGTCTTTTGGAATTGCCTTGATCACTGTATTGCTGAGAAGGGCCAAGTCTATCAAAGTTAGTCATCACACAACATGGCTGTTACTCTGTACAACGTTCTCTTGGTTCTGCTCACTTCACTCAGCATCAGTTCATATAAGTCTTTCCAGGTTTTTCTGAAACCTAGCCAGGCTTTCTCTAAAATATGTTTTAGCCTCCACTGCTTCCCTCTTCTTTATGCAATGATATTCTTTATAATCATCCATCATCCTTCTCTGTAAGATTTACAGACAAGTTCACTGTCTAAGCCAACGTTACCTTTGGCAGACAACTCTTTGTATTTGGCAAGTAAAGCAAACATTTGCAGACTAAGGTACTTTCTAAACTCTTCTGGCCTCCTTGTTGTACTATTTAATACACATTTATTCAATTTCTCAGCAAAATGTTAATTGGTGTCAGTATCACTTGTACTTTCAGTTTCCTGTTTTTTATTCTCAATGGTTTGTTTAAATAATTCAGGGCTAAATGTTAATTGACTGCCATCTCCTTCTCTCATTATTATTCTATCTTTTGTTTATTATAAATTATGATCTTAGCTCTGATGAATCAATGATCTGTACCAGTTGGCTGAGACATCTAACAAATTCCCTTAATAAAAGGATTTGTTCGGTGAAGTTTGGATTCATTTAAATGGCCACACTTGAGGACCTAGATGGCCATATGGACTTTGAGGCCGTAGGTTCCCTACCCCTGATAGAGAGCCTTCTGTATAACCTACAAATCTGCGGTCTCTCTTATTTGCTTTTCCTGGACCATATTTTCTCATATATTTCTCCCTATCCTTACCTTTTCCTACATTTGCAATGAAATCATTAAATATCAGAATGTATTTTAACTTGATTTGGAAATTCTTATCAAGTTTTTCCTATAATTTCTCTAGCCCTTCATTCTCAGGAAATGTTTGTATATAAGCTCTAAATATTTTTATCATGTTTTTTGCAAATATTTATAATTATTACTGCCATACATGATGACCAAATATCTTAAGAAATTATATTTCTTGTAACTGTTGGGCATACAATAAAGCCTATTTCCAACAGCTCTTTTCTTTGTCTTTCCAAATAGTACCTATAAGCAGATCATTCCATTTATCTGTTCTTTCCTTCTTCTGGTTTTGTCTAATATGATTCAGCTCCTCTAGTAATATGTCTTTTCATTAATCACTGGACAAGAATCTCACATTTATAGTGTCAACAGCTAAATTAACGACTGTTGATGGTCTAAAAACTATGTGATTCTTAGCACCCTCTGTCCTTACCAGTGAAGTAAAAAGGATGGAAAACTTGGGGGAAAGTAACCACTCCATCATAATTTCTTACAGGAGAGGAGAGGAAATCTACAAATATCCAAACACAGTCTCTCGATTTAAGGAGAGGAAATCTCAAAAAATATAGAGAAAGGATAGGTAGAATCCCAATTAAAATTTTACAAGGTAAGTCAGCAGAAGAGAGATGGAATGCTCTCAACAATTAAATTCTGGAGGCACAAAGGAAAATAAAGAAGATAATGGAGGAACTGACTAAAGATATCAATGTGGATATAAAGAGAACTCATCAACAAACTTGGATTAAAAGAAAAACCCAACAACCTTAGAGAAAATGAAAGCAAGAGTACGGAATTAATCATGAGTAGGACACAGTCCAATTAAGAATAGTGTCAGCAGTACTAAAAGCTCCCAAAAAGCTGAGGCTGGTGAGGTATGCCAAAGACAAGTGAAAGGGTTTTTTTTTTTAAAGCTACAGTAGGAAAAGCAAAGGGATGGATGGCACAATGATAGTAAAGACACTCAATTCTTACAAGTTGCTAGGCCCAGACAAACTACCATTATCTAACATCGAAAGAACTGGTGTATGTGATTATTCACCTAACGATGACCTTTGGAAGGTCCACTGGTGCATGGATGTTAGAAATGTTAAAGGACAAAAGTTGTTTTTGTTTTCAAAAGAGAGAAGTAGAGATTGTAAACTACAGGCCAAAAACCTTGACTTTAATTTCCAGCCAAATTCAAAAATGCATTATTAAAGGAATTATTAATGAACATCTAGAAAAGGAAAAAGTGATGACAAAAAACCAGTATGGCTTCATAAAGGTCACGCCTACACCACACACCACCAAAGTAAATTCAAAATGTATATGTGACCTTAATATTAAAGGTCATACATAAAAAAAGTTAGAAAAGAACCAGATTAGGAACCTTTCACCACTCTAAGGGGTGAATTCTTAATCAAACAAGGGATAAAGGCAATCACAAAGGACAAAATAAGTAATTTCGATTGTATAAAATTGTAAGGTTTTTGTATGAACAAGGTTTTGAAAGGTTTGAAGTTGAAAGGTTTTTGTGTAAACAAAATTAAATCAACTAGGAGAAGGGAAGCAATTGATTGGAAAAAATCTCTGTATCAAATATCTCTGATTAGTAATTGAACATCAATTCAAGATATAAAGGTAAGTAATAGAAACATGTAAGAATGACAAAGGTCTCACATTTACAGTACCAACAGTTAAATTAGAGACTGTTGATGTTCTAACGGCACACACCATCCTTATCACTGAAGTAAAAGGGATGGAAATTTTGAACAGAAATAACCACTCAATCTTGTAATTTGTTATAAAAGAGGAGAGATAATTTGTAAAATCTGCTAATTGTATGGAGAGGTAATCTGTGTAATTGATAATCAGCTAGAGACCTTAGATTTTGGGAGAGCCATTCCTCCAATAAAAATGATCAAAGGATATTAACAAACAGATCTCAAAAGAAGAATCGCAAACTATTAACAACCGTATGAAAAAATGTTCCAAATCACCAATAAGAGAATGCAAATCAAAATAATTCCACAGTTTCATATTACATCCAGTGCCTCAGATGATAAAAGATGGGAATAGTCAATGCTGGAGGATTTATGCAAGATAGGCACTCTAATACGTTGTTAATGGAACTGTAAATTGTTTCAACCATTCTGGAAAGCAATTTTTAATTACACTAAGAAAATGACTAAATTATCCATAACCTCGGACCCAGAGACTCTGCTGCTATGCAACAGTCACATACCCCAAAGAGATTAAGGATGAAAATAAAGCTCCCACATTTTACTCCCTATTTTTGTGGAAATAAACAAAATAGATGTCCACGGATTGAAAAATGACTGAGTAAGTTATGGTATATAATGGAATATCACTGTGGGGAAGAAATAATGAATATGATGAATACAGAGAAGAATGGAAAGACTTACATGAAACAAAGTTAAGTAACCAGAACTAGGAAAACAACATACACAATGACTACAACAATGTAAATGGCAACAACAAAACAATTTCAAGTGAATGTTGTAAAATTATATTGGCCAAGCTTAGCCCCACAAAAGAGATGTAAGAATGTACCTCCCTCCCTTTTTGATAGAGGTTGGAGATTATGGGTGTGGAACCCGACATATAATGTTGGACTTGATGTCTTAGTTTTGCTAAACTAGTTGTCTTTCCCTTTTCTCTATTCTTCATTTTAAGGGATGACTCTCTGGGAGGGAGAGGGAGAAAGACTATATTAGGAAATGTAGGTGACATTAAAAACAAAAGATATCAGAGAAAAAGCAAGAAAGGTCTCCAGCACATTGAAATGAGCTCCTGGGAAGAAATTAGGAGGGATCCCAGATAAGAGTCACAGCACAAGATGAGCAGGCCTGGATGGGCTGCAATCACAGAATCACATAAGATGGAAGAGACCTTAAGCCATTTACTTCAAACTCCTCATTCTACAGACAAGAAAACTGAACCCAGAGAGATTAAGGAATTTTCCAGAGGTCACAAAGTGAAATGTCAGAGGTGGAATTTGAACCCAGGTCACTGATAAAGTCATTGGATCACATATCTAAAGCTGGAAGGAACCTCAGAAATCATTTTCCACATTTTACAGCTGAAAAAACTGAGGCTCAGAGAAATTACGTGTAAAGCAGCACACCAGGATTTGGCTCAAGTTTGTATCCAAGTTTGGCCTACCCTCGTTCACACCTTGACCATTTCTTGCTTCTACTGTTATAACAACATGCTCCAATGGCCTTCTTAGCTCCAGCCTACTCTGTCCAAGACATCTATCCTTCTGAGTTTACAAAGAACATTCCTAATCAACAAGGAGGGTATGTCAGTGACTTATTGCCAATGTGCTAGACACCTGCTCTTTAAAGGTGGCAGTGGTATAGTCTCCATTTACACTCCATTTACAGAAACAAAACTTACATCATTCATCCTGTCCACAGTGGTGCTGATAAGATACAGCGTATTGATGCTGATGGTTCGCACACTGTCACTAGCTAAGAAGTCTTCAGTTTCTGGAAACTGCTTCTTAGGCTATTGCAAGAAAGGAAGAGAATATAAGAAAACAGGAGTGTGATTGCCCAGCATTACCCTATTCTTTCCCACACTGCAGCCAATATAAGGTCCATCTCGCCAACCTGCTCCGTCCCCCAACTTTCCCATTTATGTTAATAGCACTATCATGCTTCCAGTCACCTGGGCTCAACACCCAGAATTATCTTTGATTCTTTCCTCTCTCTTTCATAACGGTCAGTTGCCAACAAGAGCTACTGATTTTACTCTCACAATAAGAGACCTGAGTAATTATGGCAGTTCATTTGAATGATAAAGCCACATAAAACCCCATATTCACATGGGTGACCATGTTACCCACACTCAATAAACTCCAGTGACTCCCTATTGCCTACAGCATCAAATACAAAGTCTTCTCTCACTCAAAGTCCTTCATAACTTAGTCCCCTCCTACCTTTCCAGTCTTCTTATACCTTACTTACTCCCTATGTAGTGACACTGGCCCCCTTGTTGTTCTACAAACTCAATACTCCACAATCTCTCAGCTCTGGGCATTCTCTGACTGTCTCTCAGGCCTGGAATGCTCTCCTGCTTCAGTTCTGCCTTCTGGCTTCCTTTAAGTCTCATCTAAAATCCTTTCTTTTACAAAAAGCCTTTTCCAATCCCTCTAAATTCTAGTGCCCTCCTCTTTTAGCTACTTCCTATTTATCCTTTATATAGCTTGCTTTGTATATATTTGTTTATTGTCTCTCCTTTTAGACTGTCAGCTACTTGAGGGCAGGGACTGTCATTTACCTCTTTTTTGTATCCCTGTACTTAGTATAGAGCCTGGCACATAGTAAGCACTTAATTGATGTTTACTGACTGACTAAAATGCCTGGTTGCAAACCCCTTGTCAGTGCCAACTAAGGAACCTGGGCAGAACACACTGCACATGCTGGCTACTAACTTAGTCACTAGTAATAAACCTTCTTCCTCATGTTTGCTGGAGAGGGTCTCTCACAGGTATTTCCTCCTTTCTGAGTGACCATGAAAGACATTTCTGATCTGGATCTATTGGAATTCCATTTCCACACCTGAAGGCCCACAAAGATGAAGCAATTTACGTTAATTAAAGACAGCTTATCAAAAACTACTCTAAAACCTGACTTCTAGAGCTGGACTCAAAAAATATCACTGCCAGACTCAACTCCAGGAATCTGCTATTTTGTATGCAAAATGAATAATTTCACAAATACTCCAATGTCTATTTAAACTACATTCTGATATTTTAACAGGACTCAAAAAGCAGGGCAAACAGATGTGGACAGAAGGGAGGGGGAAACATGGAGAGAAGAATATCTCTAGATTTTAAGAGAGATTCTGCCGGAGTGACAAATATCTGTTGATCTCGTATTTAACAAGTTTGCTTAGGTGTGTGTTCTATTTATGTGTACTAGCTTCATATTTATGTTATATATATTTTTTATATGTCTCCCTCATTAAAATGTAAGCTCTACAAGCAGGGATTGTTTCACTCTTTGTATTTGTATTTCAATTACCTGGCATTCACTAGGCACTTAATAAATACTTGTTGATTGATGAATAGTGAGGGATTAACTAATAGGTACCTTTGAAAATTCAATGGCAAAAATGAAACTTTGCTCAAGAAACCAGAAAGTTTCTACATGTCAGGGAATACTGACCAGAAGGGTAAGTATTCAGAACAGGGATTGCTATAGCCATTATCAAAATCTTCCCTAGTAAGCAGACAATGAGCCAGAACAGAGGAACATAAGGCCAGAGTTGAGGATAATCCCTGACAGGGTCCTTGGGTAAGAACAGAGCTTAGTAACAGTTAAGCTAAGCAATACAAGGGGACTTAAACAACAGCTTAGAGTATGATTTTTTATTTTAACCTTGCCACATTGAGTAGCACTTTGTTTTTATATGGAGATTAGTGTTTATTCACTATGCATACACTATCCTTACTTTTTCATGTATCCCACCAAGAACCACTAGACTACTCCTCATAGTGGAAGATTACAGTTGTCAAGAACTTAGCCTCATATACCACCATTTGTTGCCTTCACTCCTACTCATATGCTGCTGAACGAAGATGGGTAAAATCACTCAATTATTCTGACTGGGTCCACTTACAAATTTATGTTACACAACCTCTACTGGGCAAACTTTTTTATGCCTCCTCAAATCTGCCCTGAGTCTTCCTCTCTCCATTCTCAGATGAGAAACTTGTCTCATATTTTATAGAAAAGACTATGGCCATTCACTATGAGCTTCCATCTTCTCCCTTCTTCCTCATTTCCTATCACTCAGATGCCTTCTGCCATCTTTTCCTCCTTCACCTTTGTTTCACGTGATAGGGTAGGCTTATGCTCTACCAAGGCTAACCCCTCAACTTGTTTAAGTGATCCCATTCTCTCCCTTCTATTTCACCAGAATACCCCCTCTGTCATCCCACTCATTCTCTTACTTTCTATTTCCCTCTTGTCTTCCTTACCCTGAAAAAAAAAAAAAACAAAAACCCTTCTTGATCCTTCCATCCCTGCTATCATTCTATATCTCTTCTGCCCTTTGTAGCTAAACTCAAAATGGCCGTCCACAATAAGTGCCTCTACTTTCTCTCTTCACTCTCTTCCGAACCCTTAATCTGGCTTCCAACCTCATCATTCCAATCAAAGTGCTCTTTCCAAAGTTAATAATGATCTCTTAGTTGCCAAATCCAATGGCCTTTTCTCAATCTTCATTCTCTCTGGCCTCTCTGCAGCCTCTGACATTGTTAATCACTCTCTCCTTCTTGACGCTCTCTTCTCTCTAGGTTTTCAGGATATCCCTCTCTCCTGGATCTACTCCTACCCATTTGACTGCTCCTTTCCTCCTTCGCTGGATCCTCTAACTGTAGATGCCTCTTGGGGTTCTGTCCTGGGCCCTCTTCTCTTCTCCCTCTATACTACTTCACTTGATCTCATCAGCTCCCATGGATTTAATTACCATCTCTATGTTGATGATTCATAAATCCACCTTTCCTGCCTGAATCTCTCTGCTGACCTCCAATCTCACTTCTTCAACTGCCTTTCAGACATCTTGAACTGTATGTCCAATGGGCATCTAAAACTAACCCCCTCTATTACTGTAGAGGGCAAGACCATCCTCCAAGCCCTTCAGGCTCACAACCTAGGAGTCATACTGGATTCCTCACTATCTCTCACCTGCCACCCTGCCCCCCACCAAACATCCAATCTGTTTCCAAGGCCCACTGATTTCACCTTTGCAACATCTCTCAAATATGTCCCTTTTCCTTCTCCGAAAGTGCCACCACTCTAGTGCAGACTCTCATCACCTTGCATCTTGATTACTGCAATAACCTGCTGAAGAGTCCACCTGCCTCAAGTCTCTCTGCACTTTAATCCATCTACCATTCAGCCACTAAAATGATTTTCCTAAAACAAAAGTCTGATCACATCACCTCTCTACTCAGTGCATCCATATTGCCTCTAGGAGCAAATAAAAATGCTCTGTTCGGCATTCAAAGCCATGCATAATCTAACTATCTCCTACCTTTAGTTTTCTCTTACCTTACTCCCCAACATGTACTCTTTGATTCAGTGACATTGGCCTCCTGGTTGTTCCAAGAACAGGATGTGCCATCTTTCAGCTCTGGGCATTCTCAATGGCTATTCCTCATGTTTGGAATGCTCTCCCTCCTCCTCCTCTCTGACTACTGACTTCCCTAGCTTCCTTTAAATCCCAACTAAAATCCCACCTCCTATAACAAGCCTTCCCCAACCCCTCTCAATTTCAGTGTCTTCCCTGTGTTAATTATTTCCCACTTATTCTGTATATAGCTTGTTTTGTATGTATTTGTTTGTATATTATCTCCTCCATAAGGTTGTAAGCTCCTTGAGGACAGGGGCTGTCTTTTATCTCCTTTTGTATCCCCAGAGCTTAGCACAGTGCCTGGCACAGAGTAGGCTCTTATTAAATGCTGAATGACTGACTGATATACCCTAACATAATTCAGAACCAGGACATTAATAATATGAACTATGGTCAGAATACAATGTGGTAGGATATAAATAGTTAGAGGTCAAGATTCATTGGGACCTTTTTTCTTTATAACCTGATTATGCTAAAAACAGAACAGAACAAAACAAAAAAACAAAAAACAACCCAAACCATGATCTTTGACCTCTCCACAAGTCTGCTCCCTATCTGCCTGTGCCTAAGGTTAATTATGCCCAAGTGAAATTACAGCCAAGTGTTTTGTGTCAGATTAGTTTCTTGGTTATTCCAGGTTGCAGACCCTTGTTTACAACCCAGAAGTTAAGTTCCTCCCTTACCACTGGTTCCAGTGGCAGGGCACATTGTCGAAGAATATACTCTATCATCATCTCACCCCCAGGCTGCTCCAGATAACCATGGTGGGCCATTGCACTGATTGCCTGCACCACAGCCCTCTTCACCTATTCAGGAGAAAACAGAGGTAAGATCAAGTCAGCAATCCTCAGGCACCTCCACCATCAAGCTGGATGACTCTTTTTTAAAGACCAAGCAAAGAAGACAAATGACCCCAAACAAACAAACCATAGGAACTGCTGATTGAGCCACAACTCCAAGTTCTGCTTTATCTGAAGATAAAAAACACCAAAACCAATAGGACATATTGCAGAAGAGCCACCTATCACTAAGTTTTAGTGAGAGAAGCAGATGCCAACTGTCACTAAGTGAAGGTCTCACTGTCCATACCAAACTCACTCATCATGTGGCTGTACTTTGTCATTTCTCTGATCAGGATTAGGCTCAAAAAGGAGTGAGTCAGTGAGCTAGTCAGTGGTAAGCTAATTTCCTGGTAGAACATCTATAGCAGTATTTATCCAATCTGACATCTGTCTGCTTCATTGAGCTGAAAAGCCACTCCACTTACCTTGTTGTTAGTGTCTAGCAGAGGAAACTTCATGGCGGACAGAATAAATGGCTTCTTAATCTCCATCTGAGCAGCTGAAAGAGACCAAAAAGTGAAGCTCAGCCTCCTCTGGTCCTAGCCTTCTAATTTTAATCCTAACCACCATCCTCCCTTTCTCCCCCACCCACCCAAATCCTCTCTCAAACAGGCTGAGGACAGGAGGATAGGTCTGAATAATCCCTTGAACCCCAGCCTACCAAATCTTCTCTAATGTGACTCTGGCCCTCATTCATTCATCTCTCTATTTTTCGTCCTGAGGTTTTCGTTAGAGCAGAGAAAGGGAAACTGAAGACCCATTCTCTGTCTTTTAGATGCTATAAAAGATTTTTACTTACTGCTTTTATCACCCCCTAGGACTTCTATGTCCAAGGAGGCCACAAGGACACACTCAAAGCACACACTGAGTATGAGGAGTGTGAGCAGGAACAGGGATAAACTTTGTACCACATGAGTTTCCCTAGAGAGACAGTCCCCCAGATTTACTCATTCTGAAGAATTGCCTAATTGTTAGGGGAGCTGAGATGAGCAAGGGAACAAGTTCGCAGTATGAAGGAGAGCTACTGATCATATACTACTAAGGAAGCTACTCTTTTTGCATTTCCTAGATGCTATTCTGCCCAATCCACTAAGTCAGACATAGTCTTGTATTTCATTTAGAGAGGTATTTGGAAGTCTCCTTTTCCAAAAAAAAAAAAAAAAATAGGACCCTATGAAACATTCTCCTACAGGAGAACTGGGAGAAGGAATCATGATGGAGAATTATAGAACCAGAACTGAAAAATGACCTCAGATCTCACCTAATCTAACTTCCAAATTAAGTAGTCCCTCAGAGTGAAACCAAACCCTGGAAGGGAGAGATGATTTGCCCAATATTGTATGGTAAATTAATGGTAGAGGCAGGATTAGAATCTAGGTCTTCCAATTCTCAGTTCAGGTTTTTGCCTCTAACCCTGAACTATATCCTGCATTGTCAGTTCCAGAGGGATAGGAATGGTATGCATTATTGGAATTTACAGAATATTCAAATTTTAGCCAACAGATAATCTCTTCCATCATCAAAGTAGTTGCCTGCTACTAAGAAGGCAAAAAGATTCATCAGAATGTACCTTCCAGGGTGCTAAGGAACAGTGAAACGGGCCAAAGTCTGGGAGCTAGAGGAAGTAAGATGAAAGGGAAAGAAGGTCCCCGGACACACCCATAAACTGCTTCCCTCATGGTCAATATACATAGGAGGTTACTTACAGGCTGAGTTGATGACTTGCCTCATGATGTGCAGGGTCCCTACTCGAATTCTCTCATTGTTGTTTTCTAGCTTAGGAAGCAAGAAGGCTAAAAGGCGGTCAGGAAAGGAGCAGGCTGCAGGACAAGACAATGAAAGTGGTTAGTTTGGCAGTCCAGGGGTCCATCAAAGGATGGAGTCTAGGTTGAAGAGGCAGTTCAAGACCATCTCGGGCAGTTCAGAATCAAAGCATGAGTCCCTCGGAGGGCTTAAGCTGCACATTCCAGGGACAGGAAAGTGATCTGTCTAGTACCATTTGCTCTACTGAAGAAGTTCAACAAGCAGTTGGAAAGGAACTTCGCTTTACCTCCCACTGCTCTAGCCACAATGTTTTCTTCTTGTCTCAAATATATATATATGAATTTTTTTTCTTTTTTTCTCTTCTTCACATATCTTATATATTTACTGTTCCATTTAATTTCATCAGCACTTAATCAAGCAACATTTCTGTGTGGCACAGTAGACATAGAGCTGGCTATAGAGCACGGAAGATATGAGTGTCTCACTTCTGACACATGGGGGTTGTGCATGACTCTGAACAAGTCCCTCTACTTTTCAGTGTTCGAGGCAACATTAAGGTTATGGAGTTGCAGAGAAAATGCTGACTTGCACTGCTAGAGGGAGTTTTCTTATTTGGGAGTTCCCTATACTAATGAAATCACACATCAGGTTCCTATCCACCACCCTATTCAACATTTATTAAACATTTACTCCAGAATGTCTCTTCTTTTATCTTTCATCATTCTCTTGGTGATCTCATCAGCTCCCATGGATTAAATGATCATCTCTATGCAAATGACTCTCAAATCTATGTATCTATATAACACTAGCACATTCAACAAATGCTTGGTGAATATATACATGAATGAAAAAGAGATTACTGTCGACATAGAGTATCCCAAAAAGTCTTGGTGCAGTTTTAAGCTTTAATAACTTCAGAAGAATAAATGCTACAAACTTTCAAAAACCATTTGAAATATTATTTAAAATTTTAAAATGTTGATATATTTCTGTTTAAAACTCAATATAATCACTATCTTATGCCATGTATGCATCATCCTACTCAACTTTTAAACTTTGTAAAAACTTTTATTAGCTGCTGTTCAGAGCCTGAGAACATGGCATTTGCACCCCTAAGGGTCTCATGGTCATCCAAGGATCAAGGTTTAGTTGTATCATGACAGTTCGTATGTGATCCCACAAGAAAAAGGGGCCCAAGTAAAAGGACCTCTTCTATCAATCTACTCTACCAAGAAAGTTATCTCCAGAAATTATGGCACTCACAATGCATAATGACAGAATGCCCTGTCTTGTTCAAATTAAAATTGTATTATGTGAAATTTACAAAACTAAACAGCCATAAAAGATGTTGTATGACCACAAATGGAAAAGGAAGTGGGCTGGTCTATAGCAAGAATTAGATAACAGATGGCTCAAGTACTACACTGGTAGCCTGTAAATACTAGAAGTACCACCTTATCATTGGTTCCTTTGGAAGCCTTTAGGAAGTTAGAGGCTAGGAAGCGCCTACCTCTGATAACTACTCCTTGTGTGCCCTTTGGCAGTCAAAAACCACCCTGGGTCTCAACTTCTACCCCTGTAAAATAAAGGAGCTGGACTAAACGGCCTTTGAGATCCCTTCCAGCTCTAGTCTTATGGTCCCATCCTTTTTGGAGGATTTATGCAAAGATACGGATGAACATTCATATGGAATAAGAAGCTCTGGCAAGGTTTCAAACCTGCCGGAGCCAAAAGGATGAAACTCTGGATCAACCAAATATGTATGTTCACTGTGCTAGGTATTTGAGGGAGATTAAATGAAATAAGATCCCCTGCCCTCATGGAGCTTAAATTAAAATCCATTCCTGATCCTGCACCTTTGCTCAGGTGATTTCCTCCACCTAGACTGCTCTTCCGTTACATAAATCCAGTTCACTTAAGTCACACTCTCATCCTGTAAAGCCTTCCCAAACAACCCCAGTACACAAAAACCTTACTCTCCACCACATTCACAGTATATTTTGTCCGTACTAGTTAAATAGCAATTAACCAGATGCTGCCCTGCGAGATCTCTTTGTACTGTTACAGCATGTCTTTTCAACTAGGCTATCAGCTCTCTGGAGTAAGGAAACTTATCTTCTTCATCTTTGTATCCACTAACAAGGGCAGGTAGGTGGAACAGTGCATAGAGGGCCAGGCCTGGAGCTGGGAAGACTCATCTTCATGAGTTCAAATCATGCCTCAAACACTTATTAGCTGTGTGACCCTGGGCAAGTCATTTAACCCTGTTTGCCTCAGTTCCTCGTCTGTAAAATGAGCTAGAGAAGGAAATGCCAAACCACTCCAGTATCTTTTCCAAGAAAACCCCAAATGGGGTCATGGAGAATCGGACACAACTGGAAAACAACACTACAACACACAGTAGAGTAGCTATCTATCTAGCTCCTTGCAGGAGGTGAACATTTCATTTGTGCCAGCACCTTGCCTAGAATGTTGTAGGTGCTTAATCAATGCAGTTAGGTGGCAGAGTCCATTAAGCATTGGACCTGGAGTCTGGAAGACCTCAGATCAAATCTAGCCTCATACACATACTAGCTGTGTGACCCTGGGCAAGTAATTTAACCACTGTCTACCTCAGTTTCCTCAATTGTAAAATGAAGATAATTGTGGTAAAACTATGCCCCCCGGATCAACCTTCTATCCATTATCAAATGCCACATGGTCCAAAAATTGTATTATCATAGTACTTCAGATGAGCCCAAATCTCCATGAGAATAAAGAGGTCCAAGAATGGATTCTCTTGTAGAAAAAGTGGCACAAGGTCCAAATACTGGCAGAACAAAGAAACATGAGGGTAGTTACTGTTATTTAATCTTTGAATCTAGGCAGCTTTTTATCTACCTTCATAATATTCCTTTGACCTATTTAGGCTAAGAATCTTGCCAAATAAGGAAATAAGATTAGTCTGTCATTGACTTGTTCTTTCAATTAAAAAAAAAACACACACACACACATATTATCATCATGACAAAGCAAAAACTGAAAATTGTCTTAAAAAGAAAAAAGCTACAGCTGCTGGCTCTCCAGATACTGGCTTTCTTTTCTCAGTGAGTTCAGTCCCTAGCTCACAGTCTTTCCACCCCAAATCCTACCCTTTTACTAGAGAACTTCAACATACTTGTTAATGTTCCTCCAAACACTTTCACGTCTCTGTTCCTCGGTCTCCTCAAATCCCATGATCTGCTCTTCTAGTCCATTTTAGCTATACATAGGGAAGTCCACACCCTTCATCTTATAATCACCTACAAGTTTTCCACTTCCTTGATCAAGAACTCTGAACTTCTTTATCCAGTCATAACCTACCATTCCTTTGCTTCCTATGCTCTATTCCTCCTTAACTTAGTCTCTGTCCTCACTATGACATCCAATCCCTTCACCCCTCATTACAGTCTCATAGCATTACCCCTATTCTGGTTATACTTCTCTCACTTCCCAATGTTTATCCCTTGGTTAACCAGTTAAATTGTATTATCTCCTACTACGGAATCCCTTCATCCCTTGTCCCATCACCAGTCACACTTTGCTAAACCCTAAACCTGGATTACTCTGACCATCTACATTCTCTGTTTCTTCTCACATGATGCTGAATGAGGTAGGAGGAAGGCATACAACTGTGCACCTCACATACACAATAAAAGTTTATGTCAACTGGAACCGCAAAGCAACAAGATAGTCTTTACTCCTTCCTAACTGATTCTCTAAACTACTAAACAATAACAACTGATTTTCTATCTCTATCTCACCACAAGTCCTCAAGTCCTCCATATTGTCTCTTACCTCCAATGTCTCAGCTAAGAATCTCGATTCATACTTCACTGAGAAAATCTAGGCCACTAACCATGGACAGCTTCTTTTCCCCTTCTCTACATCTCACAACACTGTGGTATCATTCTCCATTGTCTTCTCTTTCACAATCAGAAATTCCTTCTTGGAATATCTGATGATGAAACTGGCCTTTCTCCTTCTCAAGGCCAATTTCACTACACATATCCTTCATCCTATCTCTTTCCATCTTTTCCAACAGACTGTTCCCATTATCATCCCTTCTCTCCCTATCTACTAGTACTTTCCTTGCTGCCTATACACACACCCCAAGGCTACACAAACCTGAAAAAAATCTTCACTAGATCTTGCCATCCTTCTAACTATAATCTTATATCTCTCCTCCTTTTCTCAAACTCCTTGAAAAAACTGTCTACACTTATTATCTAAAGTCATTGCCTCTACTTCCTCTCCTCCTTCTAAACTCCTGCGTTTGACATTGTTAACCCTCTTCTCATTCTGGATTTGTTGTTGTTCAGTCGTTTTCAGTTGTGTCTGATTCTATCCACTGTACCACTTAACTGCTCATCATTCTGGAATACTCTCATCTTTTATCACTCCATCTTTCCTTCTATTATACAACTCTAAACCCTGTTCTTCATCCTCACTGGGGTCTCTAATCTCTCAGTTCTTTCCCCCTATGTTGGCTACAGTCTCTTCCCTTCCTTATTTTGACCCCTTGGTGAACCAGTTCAACTCTACACTAGCCTCCACTCTCTAGTTCCTTTTCCTCCATGTCAATCCTGCCCTGTCAAGCACCAGCCTTCTATTTTTTTTTTCAATCAAAAAGCATTTATTAAGCACCTATTATGTGCCAGGCACTGGGGATACAAAAACAAACAAACAAAATGGAAGAATTCCTTTCCTCAAAGAGCTTTCATAATGTTTTTACTAATTCTTTTTCTTAATTTATTTCCTTCAGTGTTTTTTTACCCCTTTTATTCCAAATTGAGAAATTCTAGTATTGTTCCTGATGCTACTGTTAAGATTTTAGGAAGTTTTTTTGTGGAAAATTTTGTCTTGCCTTCTTTTTATCTGCAATATTTTTTCACTCTGTTGTAGTTCTTTGATTTTCTCATTCTTTTCATGTTTTAAAGTTTCTTTTGAGTGTCCTCTCTAGGTTTCACTGCTGACTCTCTGGACTTTCCCTACCATGCCCCCAGGTAACTTCTCCTCTCCCCTCCCTTTTTTTTTTTTAATTTTTAAAAAATTTTTATAGTAATTTTTATTTTTTTGTTTTCAACATTTACTTCCACAAGATTTTGAGTTCCAAATTTTTACCCCATCTCCCCACCCCAAGATGGTATGCATTCTGAATACCCCTTCCCCTAGTCTGCCTTCCCTTTATCTCTCCCCCCCTTCTCTTATCGCCTTCCCCTTCAATTTTCCTGTAGGGCAGGATGGATTTCTGTACCCCATTTCCTGTATTTCTTATTTCCCAGTTGCATGTGAAAACATTTTTTTTTTAAACATGTGTTTTTAAAACTTTGGGTTCCAAATTTTCTCCCTTCCTCCCTCCCCACCCACCCTCATTGAAAAGGCAAGCAACTCAATATAGGTTATACATGTGCAGTTATGCAAAACACTTTCATAGTAGACATGCTGTGAAAAACTAACTCTATATTTCCCTTAATCCTATCCCGCCCCCCCCATTTATTCTATTCTTTCTTTTGACCCTGTCCCTCCTCAGAAGTATTTGCTTCTGATTACCCCCTTTCCCAATCTGCCCTCCTCTCTATCATCCCCCTACTCTCTTGTCCCCTCCCCCCCATTTTCCTGTAGGGTAAGACAGATTTCCATACTCAATTGAGTATGTATGTTATTCCCTCCTTAAGTTAAATCCTATGAGAATAAGATTCATTCATTCCCTCTCACCTTCTCCCATTTCCCCTCCACTGTAAGAGCCTTTTCTTTTCTGGGTTTTTTTTTTGTGAGCTAATTTACCCCGTTCTACCTCTCCCTTTCTCCTTCTCCTAGTATAATTCTCTCTCATCCCTTAATTTTATTCTCCAGATATGACCCCTTCATTTTCAACTCACCCTGTGCCCTCTATCTATCTATCTATATCTACATATATGTACATATAATTTTTTCCCCTCCACCTACCTTAATACTGACAAAGGTCTCATGAGTTACAAATATCATCTTTCCATGCAGGAATGTAAACAGTTCAACCTTAATAAGTCTCTTATGATTTTCTCTTTCCTGTTTACATCTTCATATTTCACTTGAGTCTTGTATTTGAAAATCAAATTTTCTATTCAGCTCTGGTCTTTTCATCAAGAAGGCTTGAAAGTTCTCTATTTCACTGAATGACCATTTTTTCCCCTGCGGGATTATACTCAAGTTTTGCTGGGTAGGTGATTCTTGGTTGTAATCCTATCTCCTTTGCCCTCCAGAATATTATATCCCATGCCCTGCAGTCCCTTAATGTAGTAGCAGCTAAATCTTGTGTTACCCTGATTGTGTTTCCACAATACTTGAATTGTTTCTTTCTGGCTGCTTGTAATATTTTCTCCTTGACCTGGGAACTCTGGAATTTGGCTAAAATATTCCTAGGAGTTTTCCTTTGGGGATCTCTTTCAGGAGGAGATCAGTGGATTCTTTCAATTTCTATTTTGCCCTCTGGTTCTAAAACATCAGGACAGTTTTCCTTGATAATTTCTTGAAAGATGATGTCTAGGCTCTTTTTTTGATCATGGCTTTCAGATAGTCCAATCATTTTTAAATTCTCTCTCCTGGATCTATTTTCCAGGTCAGTTGTTTTTCCAATGAGATATTTCACACTGTTTTCTAATTTTTCATTCTTTTTGATATGTTTTACAATGTCTTGATTTCTCATCAAGTCACTAGCTTCCAATTGCACTATTCTAATTTTTAAGGAAGTATTTTCTTCAGTAAGCTTTTGGACTTCCTTTCCCATTTGGCCAATTTTGCTTTTTAGGGCATTCTTCTCCTCATTGGCTTTTTGGACCTCTTTTGCCATTTGGCTTAGGCTACTTTTTAAGGTGTTATTTTCTTCAGTATTTTTTTGGGTCTCCTTTAGTAAGCTGTTGACTTGTTTTTCATGACTCTCTTGCATCACTCTCAGTTTTTCCTCTACTTCTCTTACTTGCTTCTCAAAATCCCTTTTGAGCTCTTCCAAGGCCTGGGACTGATTCATATTCTTCTTGGAGGCTTTGGATGTAGGAGCTTTGGCTTCATTGTCGTCTTCTGGTTGTATGTTTTGATTGATTTGTCACCAAAGTAAGATAATATAGTCTGACTCTTTTTGTGCTGCTTACTCATGATCCCGGCCAATTACTTGAGTTTTAAACTCTTTGTTAAGGTAAAAGTCTGCTTCCAATGTGGAGAATGTACTGTCCCAAGCTTCAGGGGTTTGTACAGCTGTTTTCAGAGATACTTCTAGGGATCTGAAAATGTTCAGTTCTTCCAAGGTGCTATGAAAAGGGGCAAGGTGTTTTCTCTCCACCACCACAACAAGCTCCACCACACCAGCGTTCCTCCTCACCCCAGAACCGCCCCTCAGAACTGTGACCCAGATTCAAGCATGGGTAAAGCAAGAGATTCCTGCCTCAGCCCTGGCAAAGAGATCCCTGCAATCCTCCTCTGATAAGCCACTTGATTCCTCCTTAGTCTGTGGGCCAGAAGCTCAGGAAACAGCTGCGGCCCCGGGCCACGCTCAAGACTTGCAGCTGAGACCTTGCTTCTCTCTCACTTCAGTCACAGACTTTTCCCACTGACCTTCTAAGTTGTGTTTGGCATTCGTGGGTTGAAAAGTCTGGAAACCACCACAACTGCTGCGATTCAGTCCACTGAGGTCTGCTCCAGGTTCGCTGTGGCCTGCGCGCTCGTGCCAAACTGTTCTCCTCTCCCTGCCCGGTGCGATATACCTTTCTGATCAACCATCCAGGCTGTCTTTGGCTAGAAATTTGTTTCACTCTGTCTTTTTGTGGGTTCTGCTGCTTTAGAATTTGTTTAGAGCCATTTTTTATAGGTATTTGGAGGGGTTTGGGGGGAGAACTCAAGCAAGTCACTGCTTTCCCTCCACCATCTTGGCTCCGCCCAGCCTTATATTTCTTCCACCATCTATACACACATTGCTGAAAAAAAAGCTGGAGAAAAACACAAAGCCATGCTAACTAGGTCAACTACAAATTTGTTAGATAATCTCAACTGGGCTGTCACTGTAGGAAGGCAATCATTTTACACCTCTCTAACTGATTCACTATCCTAGTCACCACAGCAGTTTTTCCAAACCTTTATACCCTTCCTCAAAACTTCCAAGACTCCCCTTTGTTCTTGGCTCATATTTTACTGACACAATTGAGGTAATTTGCTGAGAGCTCCTGCTGCTCACATTCTCATCTCATATCACAAAGATACCTTCTACCACTATCTCCAAAGAAAGGTGGCCCTTCTCTTTGCCAAGGCAAACCACCCATTCCACCCTGTCTTCTACAATGGATTGCTCCATCAGTAATCCCCAGTCTCTCATCAATCATCATTCTCTGCCTGTCTATTGGCTGCCTCTCTATTACCTAAAAACATGTCTATGTCTCCCTCATTCACAAAAACTCTCATATGATCTATTTATCCCCACTAGCTATTATCCTATATCTCTCCCTCCTTCTGTGGCTAAACTCTTTGAGAAATCCACCTCAATATTTGATTGTGATGGAATACTATTGCACTATAATAAATGATGAGCAGGATATTCTCAGAAAGACCTGGAAAGACTTACATGAACCGATGCAAAGTGCAATGAGCAGAACCAGGGGAACACTGTACACAGCAGCAGCTATATTGTATGATGATCAACTGTGAATGACTTAGCTATTCTCTGCAATACAATGATCCAAGAGAGCTCTGAAGGACTTATGAAGAAAAATGCTATCCATCCCCAGAGAAAGAACTGATGGAGTCCTAAACACAGACTGAAGCATACTTTTAAAATTGTCTTTATTTTTCTTATTTTTTGGTCTATGTTTTCATTCACAACATGACTAATACAGAAATGTTTTGCATGACTACACATGTATGACCTCTATCAAATTGCTTGCCTTCTCAATGAGGGCAGAGGGAAGGGACAGAATCTAGAACTCAAAATTTTAAAAAACAAATGTAAAAAAATTGTTTTTACATGTAATTGGCAAAAAATAAAATAATAAATAAATAATTTTTTAAAAGAGGAAAAAAAGAGAAATCTACCTCAAAATAAATACTTGTTGACTGCTTGTTAATAGCAAGAGTTCCTTTGAATCAGTCATGATGACTGTGGATAACTTCTAACAGAGACCAAATTTTTCAAAAGAAAGAGAAATTCTTATTTCTCTTGCAAATTAAGGTAAATTAATGTTAGGCTGGGCTTTCCTGCTTTAGGCTCAGAATCTAGACCGTCATGAACACTGGCTAAGATACCAACTGAACCCATTCCTAACCATGGTCCAGCGAGGGAGAAGAAAATACAATTTTCTCCCATCAGGGCCCTGAAGGGAAAGGTTCAATTCTCTCATATAAGACTGGCCTGAAAAATCACATTTGGGGTATAAGTGGGGAGAGACGAGAGCTGAAACATGAAAGCCAATAATGCTTCCCTTAAACCAACAATCCCTCCTAAAGAGTGACTCTAGCAAAGAAATGATCTTGTAGCCCTCTGACAGGCCTGTGGACACTCTTTTTGAGTCCACTGTACACCACACAACATGTAAATTATTGTCCTTTACCATGACATCCTAAACACCACCACCACTTGTAACTATGACTAGGGATTTATGAATCAGATATTTTCCTAAACCATACTCAGAAACATAAGCAATTTAGATAGATGCCACCAAGATTACCAGGAAAATAAGATTAATTCAATGAGAGTCCTGTAAGAACTGTTAATCTAACAAGAATCTATATCTTGCTAGAAAACTAATATACTACAGAAATGAAAAATTATAGGAAAACCCTGGGAGAAGACAGAGAAAGAAAGCTAGTTGTTTCTCTAGTCTATTCTGTACCCCATTCTCTTCCTAGACCCTTTTAATTTTTTTGGATCAGACCTGTGATTTCATCATTATAGGGAGCTCTCAGTGGAAAACTTCATCCACCAATGTAGATCAGTGACTTCTTTCCAATTTGTTTCTCAGAAAGCTTCTTGGGAGCCCTGGGAGGTTAAGCAACTTGCCCATGGTCACATGGACAGTAGGTGTCAGAGGTGGGCCTTATACTCAGGTGGCTCTCTGTCCACTAGACGGCACTGCCCCTCTGTTCCCTTCCCTACCACACACAAGTACTTGTCATGGCTATAGGTTCCATTTTTCCTTTTCTTTCGCCATGAGCTTTCTCAATACATGCCAAGTTTCTCAAAGGTATGGAGAGTCTTTATGTACTTGGGGACTAAAAGGGAGGTCTCCCTCCTCCATCTTCTCCATCCCTAAAAGACTGAAAACTCCTTGAGGTCAGAGATTGTCTTTGTTCTCTTTGTCATGGAGAGCCCTGAACAAAGGGCTTTGCATATAGTAGACACTCAATACCAAACACTTGTTGAATCAAACTCCTTATTCTTCCCAAAGAACTGTACCCAGAGAGGCACAGGTGCCTACAAACTGTTCCTACTATGCTTAGAGGGACTATTCCTTCCCCTAAGAGGCTGAAAGGTCCATTCACCTCACTTATCAATTATGTCCTTACTCTCTCTCTCCCTTGTAGCTGGCAATGGAGTTTCTGCAATTCCAGGCAGAAATTAGTACTTTTTAACCAGTTTACTATGGTCTTATGCAAAGCATTCACTCTACTCCAAACCCTAAACTGTGCAAATTACTGTAGGTTCCTGGGATAGGCCTGTGAAGGTGCTGGTTAACAGGACCTCAATAGAGGGCATGACATGATGATGGAGCACCTTACTTGCTCCAAGAAACATCATCATGGCTAAAAGGAAGGGAAGAAAGCTTCTCCACAGACCCTCAGCTTGCTATGCTTTATCCATGCTGTCCACATTCATAGGTACCTGCACAAACTCATTAAACCCTCTTCATAATCTGTCAATCTTACTTTCCTTCAGGCCATTCCTACTCTGTCCCAGCACCTTCCACAAATATTCTTGTGATTAATATTTTTAAAGCCCCAAATTAGGCAAGCTCAGGTTCTGCAGACCTACACCGAGATGCTGAGGAATTCTCTGCCCGATTACATGAAAGAAATTGACACCAGGCTAGACTGCCCCATTGACACAGAACTTATTCTTCCCTCACCATACCACCAAATCTCCTCCCAACCCACCATCTTACCCAGAATTGTGAAGCAACGCAGGACTTCATTGTGATTCTTAATGACCAAGGGGTTGAGTGAATCCACTGGGGCACAAATCTGCTCAAAGGAACAGAGAAAATAAATTACCAAGATGACCATTGCCTAAGCACCCTCACTCTATGGTGGTCACCTATGCGTCTGGAAAGGACCAGTTCTCAGATACATGGGAAATGCTCAAAATGGGGGGCAAATGACCACCACACCCCTGCAAACTTTCCCAACAACCTGTGTAATATTTACATCCATACACAGGGTTCCTAATCTTGCAGGAAAAGGGTATTTGAGGAGGATCCACTTCCCCTATATCCCCTCCTTCCACCAACTGCTTAGACAGTAAAGTCCCCAGAACAGAATAGTAGAATTCGAGATGCAGAGGGGACTAGAAGAAATCACCCAGGACCCTCCCAAAACTATATGGGCATCCCTAGGTGTATTCCCAATTTAAAGATTACTTCATTTTCTGGACTACAACCTCCCAACATTTTTAAAGCAAATGAAAACACAGAAGTTGTGTCAGCAAAAGGAAGCAGGTATCACTCAGTGGTTCCAGACTGAGCCAGAGCTAATGTAGGGAGCCTTCCTAGGACGGTACCTGAAGCTTTATCATGAATCTCAAGCCAGATCTCAGGACTTCTAATTCTAGTGTCTCTCCTCACTTGTGGAATATGAGAGAAGCAAAAATTATCAGCAAATAGAAAAAAGCAGTTATTGCCTCTAAGTTGTAAGACATGGAGAAATTTCTAGAAAAAGTTAATTTCTCATGCCAGTCTAGCATCAGCTAGGGTAAAAGCTCATCAGGGGCAGTTCTGAATTATCAGCTTTTTTTCCTACTTAGTTACCTCTGGTGCAAATAGCAAAGCTAATCAATCTGTTGTTCTTTCCTTTCCTGATAAGGCCAGGCCTTCTTTCCGTAGACCATGCCCCAACTTTACACATCTCTAAACTATTAAAGCCCTATTTCTTAGGACAACTTTTCCTTTATGGGATCTAAAACTGAGTCACCAGGAATCATAAACTATTGTCTGATGTTGAGTCAGAATCATTTTCTGCAGCTTGGCTTTCCATGGGGCTCTCTTCCTATGAAACTCCTGGTTTGGTTAAGACTTCTTGACTCCAAAACTATACCTCAATTATAGTCTCATATTGGAATGTCCTTCAATGCCTGGGGCCTCCTCACTCTGAAACATCTATTCCCTATGGCCTTCTCATTGTAGAATATTCCACTAGGCCAGCCTCCTTCCCACATTGGTAGGCTCTTCCTAGGGCCTCCATTTTGTACAGGGAACCAGGCTGGCCAGCCTACATTCCCTCCCTATTCTGCTCTTGATTTTGCTGACTTCAAAACCATGTCAGACACCAAGTACATCCAGTTTCCTCCTCCTCCTCCTCCTTCCCTTCCCAATACCACTCCTCTTTCAGCTCCCTCTAGTTCATCTTCTTTCCTTTAAAATGTTAAATTCCCCAAGGGCAGGGACTATCTTTTTTATTATATTTGTATCCCCAGAATTTAGCACAGTGCCTGGTATATAGCAAGCACTTAATAAATGCTTGTTTCCTTTTTTCCAGAGCTGGAAAAAAACTTCAGAGGGCATCCAGACTAACCTGCACCAGAAAAGGAATCCTCTCTAAAATATCTCCCACCAAATGGCCATGCAGCCTCTGATGGGAGCACTTCCATGATGGGGATACACTGCCTTCTAAGGTAGTTTATTTCACTTTCGGATACCTCTAATCATTAGGAAATTTTTCCTTACATGAAATAAAAATCTGCCTCTCTGCAACTTCAAATCATTTCTTCTAGTTTCATTCCCATTACCCTAAGGAATCTGAGGACAGGAAAACTTTTCACAGGCTCCACTCCCCTCAATCTTCAGAACTCCAGAGCAGGACTACAATTTACCAGTGATTTTCCTAAAGAGTCCTGCTGAAGTACAGAGTCCCCTGAGCTAAGGGGTTTGTATCCTGGTGCCCAGATTTCTAAATAGGCCAACAATGGTATAAAGAAAGTAAGTGCCAGGAGGAAACAAGGTTACCACAGAAACAAGCCCTGTGTATGTGAGTTCATGTGAAACAAGAAAGACATATGGCACAAGACAGTGAGAGATGGAGAGATAGATAACCTGGCTTCACAGCAATTTCAGTTTACCCTGTCAGTTGATCTGGTTCATGTTCACACTGAAGACAGGAGAATCTGAGAGAGAACCAGAATCCTCAAAGAACAAAGGAGACAGACAGAAGAAGCCACCATTCATTAGCTCTAGGGTGTAGGTTTAGTAATGATCAAGTAAATTTTGATCTTGGGACATGGCTATGTAAGGCAGTTTCTTTTAGATCCTGAGTCCATTCTTCAAAATTGGGACCCCGTTTTATTCATTTTTGTATCTCCTTCAGAGCTTTGGTACAAAGGAACTGCCCAATATATGTTCGATGACTGAATAAATGGACTGTCTCATGAGTAAATGAATATTCTCTGTCACTAGCAGCATCTAAGCAGAAGCTGGATAACCTTCTGTCAGGGAGACTATAAATTATATTTCTATATATAGAGAAAAGGAGTATGTAGCCTTCAATGTCACCTACAATCTATATAACATAATATGATATAATATAACATAGTATGATAATGAGAACTATTCTCTATGGTTACAATGGACACTAAAAACTTCATTCCAAGAAGCATCCTTTCTCTGTGGAGTCACCTGAATAAAAGCAAACTCTCTTAACCAAAGACTCCAAATCAACTCCATTGCAATGGGGCCATCTGCTTCCCAACTCACACTTAAAGCTGGAGAGGGAAGGTTTGGGGGCCAGAGGGAGTTCCAAAGAACTGTCCAAAATTTTCTATAAGACACACACACAGCTAAATGCATAGCTATCTGAAAATATTCCCTTCCTCCTGGTCCCTACTTACTCAAAGGCAGGCAAGAAGAGGTTCTTAGTGAATAGCCCCATTTTTCCCCCACAAGTCTTGGGCCTATTGTTCCAGAAGATCAGCATTAAAACTGAAGGCTCTTTTTTCCTAGCCTGAGGCAATACCACAAGGCAGCTGTGGTCCCAACCCCTGACATACAGGAAGTATCCTCTCCATCCTCTCCCTTTACTTATCCCCTTTTCTGATTGTCTGACCAAGTAGTCTCACCTGAGGGTGCAAGGCAGCCAAAAGCATATCAACCTGTACCTCCAACGTGCGGCTCCCCATGTTCACAGAAGCTTCAAGAATCTGCCCAAGACTCTGTTCATGTAGTGGGAAGGACAAAAATGTTGAGTTAGCCGAGAGGTCAAAGACACAATCCTTTGGCGGGGATGGGGGCAGGAAACCAAACCTGTATTCTTCCAGACAACACAAACTTGTCCAAAGATCCGTTCAAGAAGAACACTCTTCTTCCTGCCCAGTTCAGTGCCAAAGAAATGGCAGTAGCCTACTAGAGAACCTCTTGCCCCATCATATATCCAAAATAACCTCAGAATTGCAAGTCCAGATCCACAGGGTGTTAGGGATGCAAAGCTACAGAAGGCGTGTTTCAGTTGGAAGGGTTAGCTTCCAGGACAGAAAGCATCTAATGAGAGTGAGACTAAGTGGTTCCAGATCCCACCCAGATGTTATAAGCCACTCCAATGGGTCAGGAAAGTCTGATTCAGATCAGACCCCCAAATAAACTAAGAACCTATAAGGGGTTCTGCCAAGAGAACTAAAAGAAACCTGGCATACCCAACTCTAGGTAAGTATGGCTACATTAAGGGGATCATTTTCACTTTTTATTTTTAAATGCCTCCAGGGAAGAAGCTTTAACAACCACTAGCCTACTATACAACTTATAGTTTCACATAAACCCCTTTGCTCTTTAAGTAAAGGTGAGATCTTCTGGAAGAGTCCAATAGCTGTGTGTGCTTAGCAGGTACATATACATACACATGCCCAGTATGCCAACATCCAGAAGATGAGGACTTAGCTCTCTGTATATGTCCACAACAAAGTGATAGCCCTCTTTGAGGCCTGGAGCCCAGTGGCTTACCTTGGAAACGTAAAAGGTCTCAGCATGCTTCCTGTAGAGGGCAATGATGCCTGGGATGAGCTTGGGAAGCTGTTCCTCTAGCTTCTCATTGGGCAGCAGGTGACTCATGGGCCCCAGCGCTTCCACCACAGCCAGTCGAAGCTGCGAAAAGAAAAGCCAGTGTTCATCCCAACCAGATAGCAATTAGCTAGAGAATACTAATCAAGTCTTAATTATGTGTAAAGCAATATACAGGCCCTATGGGGCCCGAGACACCACAGAATCTGCTCTCAGTGAGCTTCAGCACTGGAGTCTTGTCCCTGAGGGCTATTGAGACTAAGTGAAATCACATTCAGGTAAGAGATCTCTGTGGGCTAGGGTGGTCCAAAAAACCTTCAGCAAAGAAGAAGAAATGGAGCTGGGCCTGGCCTAGACACATTACTATTGGCTGGATCCTTATCCTGTCAAATAGCATGGGTATAAGCAAGAGCATGGAAATGCTCAAAAGGAATGTCAACACCTATAATACATTTTAGCACCAAGGCTAGATTAACAGTCTAGCTCAAAAAACAAAACAAAACATAAGGAAGTAACTTAGACACGGCTATAATGTACCTCTGATCAAAGCCCTATGTCTTTTGTCCCCCCAAGCATTTTATTTTAAACCTATCACCTTATTCAACAAAGACTTTCACTGAGCACCTATGACAAAAAAGCTCTTGTGTTGGAAGGTTTGGGTGAAGGGAGAATACAAAGAAATTTAAAACACAATTTTTGCTCTCAAGGTGCTTAAAAATAACAAGAGCTATATAGCACTAATTATGTAGGTAGTATTTAATAAAAAAAAAAAAAATCTCAGGAGTGACTAGCTAGTAGACAGCCTGAATTCTTTACCTTTGCTTCCCGGCTCTGTAGCCAATGGTTGAAAAGCACATCATAAGCACTGAAGATCTCAGTGGAAAATGTGTCCTTCCGGACAGTGGGGTCTGGAGCTTGATCCAGATTGGCTAGGTATTCCAGGATACTGTCACTGAAGTGCTGCAGAGCTGTGGTACAAATAGTCCCAAATGAACGTCTGTTTTCTGATTCTCAGATAACATCAGTATTGCTATCACCACTTCAAAATCAATTTACAAACTGGCCAGCAAGTGAGCAGTGCCAACCTCTGAGGGTCAACTGTAACTACAATGTACTACTCACTCTTTCTCTCCATACATTGAAATCCTCTTTCTTCAAGGACTCATTAATGTGCCACCTCCTTCATGAATATTATTAGAGTCTAAACTCCTTAAGGGCAGGGATTGTGACATCTTTCAACTTTGTATATGCTGTATCTAGTGTAGCTCCTGGTACAGGGCAGTCACTGAAATGACTGTTCAACTGAATTAGTGGGTTTTCTCTGAATTAAGGGGATATGGAGCAGGAAATGGAAGGTGGTGGCACAACTGAGATAAACTGCCCTTTCTGGGCTGCCTCTGGCAGTGGGAAGCAGATCTTACTCTCAATGAGTCAGCTGCTTGAGGCCAAGAAAAATGAAGCCTCCTGAGAGGGAAGAACAGAGGGGACTTGCCTGCTCATCAGCCACTACATGTACTTTCTAAACTACTGGGGCCAAGGATGCCCACGTCACAGGTACCTGTTTGCCTTCCTTTGCCCCAAGGGAGGGTGCTTAAGATCACAATGAGAGAGCTGGGTTCTAAACTCTGCTCTTTTCTCTGGACCCTCTCAACCCAGAGGCTGGGCTGTTTGGTGACATAGGCTCACAGTCATTGGCAGGTCAGCAGCTTCTCAAAGAACAGCTGTTTCAGAGTCTCTGCTTTGGCTGCAAACTGAGACGGGACAAAGAAATGAAAGCCCACAGAAGGTCCATTCTTACCAAAACAAAATATAGACTTCATCTGGTCTTGCCGGGCCAGGTTTAGCATTGGTAACATTGTCGACAGAATGGAATTTAAGAAGGGCACCATGCCAAACACTAAAAGAAAGAAAAACAAACTTCAGATCATTTTATCTTCCTACATTCATCTTACCCTTTCTAGTCATGAAACAGCAACCCATCCCAGGGATCACAGGGAGACATTTGTTGTATATTTTGACTGCATCTAATGCAGACTGTTCATAAGAGAAAAGACAGGTGAAAATAAGGTCCATGGTCCCCAAAAACCCATTCTAAAAGTCCCACCTAGGCAGTGAAGAGAGGAATAAGAGATCGCATTCTGTCACAAGGTACCGCAAAAAAGCTTGAACCTAATAATAAATAATTAACCCATAACACTTCCTATACCAAAGTACCCACCTCTCTTTGTTCAGGCTGCCTGCTTGTGACTTCTTTTTCCCCACGGAGACATTAATGGTATCCATCTTTACTTAAAGTCATGTCTCTCACCCACATAAAACTATTTGAGGGGGGGAGTACAAAGCAGGAGGGTCCACAAAATTTGATTTGTCTTAATCTGGAGATGGCTCTACAAGAATGGGCTCTGGCATCCCCATAAGATGCTGCCGCATTTAGTCATACAATAGCTACTGATTGGAGATAAGATCACCACAGAACGCACAGAGCTCCTTCCTGCAGAAGCAATATGCATAACCAGTAAGCCTCACATCACCCAGTGCCAAAATGGAATTAAATGGGCAAATGGTCTTTTACAAAGGCTGCCTCCACCATAGGCTGCTGACTAAAAGGTACCTCACTCTAAGGACACATCCCTTGGACCACCAAACTCCAATACTGTAGGAATGGCAAGATGTTATATAAGAGATCATAGGGGTTCTTTAGCATTAGCAAACTTGGCAGAAACACAATTTTCCCAGAGCAGGTAGAGAGGTTGGAAGTTGTGTGGCACAGTGAAAGACTGATAAAGAACACAGATTTAGGAGGCTTGGGTTCTAAACCAGACTGTGCCACTAGTATGCTCTATAATCACTTCCCTCTCAGCAATCACCTATGTAGGTAATGCAAGTATTATTGATTCCATTTTATAAAAGTCACAGTCTTACAATCTCTCCAAGCCTTTGTTTCTTCAGCTGTAAAATGACTGTCTTGACTTCTCCCTCTCTATGACTGTGCTTCCTTCAGATATGGTAGTGTAAATTCTGTCAACTCCCTCAGGGAAATACAGAAAGGTACATGAGACAGAACTCTGGTCTCAATACTGCTTGACCAAACTGAAAGAAGGAACACCACAGTACTGACAGATACATATACTCTTTCCAACTACACCTGGGCCCTCCCTGCAGCAAGTCAGTGCTTCTGTTCCTTCCTAACTGATCTCCCTCCCCACAAAAGCTGTGTCAGACCTTCTCTTCCCTCAAACCTCCCATAACTCCCTTCCTCCTCTCTCAGCAGAGGACCTCTCCTCTAATTTTATGAAGAAAACTGAGATCATGTAACATGAACTCTCTCTTTTCCCTTTCTCTTCATCTCAACTAAAACCTGCTGACATCAATCTCCACTCTCTTCCTTTTCCCCAGTCTCTGACAACGAAGTGGCCCCTCTCCTTGGCAAGGCCAACTCTTTCATATCTGCCCTTGGTTTAATCACCATCTCTTCCATATTTTCCAGCAGACTGTTCACTCAGTTATCACCTCTCTCTCTCTCATATCTTAAATGGTAGAAGGATAGGAATTTAAGAATGCCTCAAAGAACCAAGTTGTATCTGTTGACACAGTACATTTTTTTTATCCATAAAGACAGGATGAAAGATCCTATCTTTCATGAAAGAGAACAAATCTCTTTTTCAAAAATTTTATTTAATATTTTATTTTTCCCCAATTACACGTAAAAACAATTTTTAACATTTGTTTTTTTAAAATGTTGAGTTCCAAATTCTCTTTTCCATCCTTTCCATCCCCCTTCATTGAGAAAGCAAGCAATTTAATATAGGTGATACATATGCAGTCATGCAAAACATATTTCCATACTGGTCATATTGTGAAAGAAAATAGACAAAAAACCCCACCAAGAAAAATAAAGAAAAAAAACCATATTATCTGATCTGCATTCAAACTCCATCATTTTTTTCTCTGGAGATGGATAGCATTTTTATTCTAAGTCCTTCAGAATTGTCTTGGATCACTGTATTGCGGAGAATAGCTAACTCCTTCATGGCTGATCACAGTACAATACTGCTATTACTATGTCTAATGTTTTCCTGATTCTGTGCACTTCACTTTGCATCAGTTCATGTAAGTCTTTCCAGGTTTTTCTGAAAGCACTCTGCTTCTCATTTCTCATAATAGCACAATAGTATTCCACCACAAATCATATACTATGACTTGGTCAGCAATTTCCAATTGATGGGTATCCCCTCAATTTTCAATTCTTTGCTACCGCTAAAGGACCTACAATAAATATTTTTGTGCGTATAGATCTTTTTCCTTTTTTTTTTTTTTAATCCCTTTGGGATACAGACCTAGTGGTGGTATTGCTGGGTCAGAGGGTATGAAGAGTTTTACAGTCCTTTGGGTATAGTTCCAAATTGCTCTACAGAAGTGGTGAATCAGTTCACAACTTCACCAACACCTTATTAATTTCCCAATTTTCCCAATCCTCTCCAACATTTGTTTTTTCCTTTTCTATCATGTTAACCACTCTGATTGGTGAGGGGTACTACCTCAGAGTAGTTTTAATTTGCATTTCTCTAATCAATAGTGATTTAGAGCAAATTTTCATATGGCTATAGATAGGCTTTATTTTGTCTGAAAGCTGCCTGCTCATATCTTTTGACCTATCAATTGGAGATGGCTCCTATTTTTATAAATTTGACTCAGTTCTCCATATATTTGAGAAATGAACCTTTATCAGAGGTATTTGCTATAAAATTTTTTCAGTTATGATTACTGTGTATTTCCCTCCATCCTATTTTTTCCCTGTTTATCCTACTCTCTTTCACTCTGCCCATACTCAAATGTTTTGCTTCTGATTACTGCCTCCCCCAATCTGCCCTCCCTAGTATTGCCCCCAACCCTATCTTTCTCTTACTCCTTTTCCCTCATATTTTCCTGTAGGGTAAGACAGATTTCTATACTCAACTGAGTATGTAAATTACTCCCTCTTAGAGTCAATTATGAAGAGAATAAGGTTGAAGAGTTTCCACCTACCTCACCTAGCCTCCCCGCTACTGTAAAAGCTTTCATGTAAGATAATTTTCCCCATTCTGCCTCTCTCTTCCTCCTCCCTGTGCATTCCTCTCTCACTCCTTAATTTGATTTTTTTTAGAGATCATCCCATCATATTAAACTTGCACCGATGCCCTCTATCTATGTATGCTCCTTTTGATTGCCCTAATAATGAGAAAGTTCTTAGGTGTTACAAGCATCATCTTTCCATGTAGGAATGTAAACAATTTAACCTTATTGAATTATTTATGATTTATCTTTTTATGCTTCTCTTGAGTTTTGTATTTGAAAGTCAAATTTTCTATTCAGCTCTGGTCTGTTCGTCAGGAATTCTTAAAAATCTTCTGCTTCATTGAATGTCCACTTTTTCTCCTGAAGGATTATGCTCAGTTTTGCTGAGTAGGTGATTCTTGGTTGTAATCCTAGCTTCTTTGCTCTCTGGAATATCATATTCCAAGCTCTCCAATCCTTTAATGTAGAAACTGCTAGATCTTGTGTTACTGTGCCTGTGGCTCCATGATATTTTAACTGTTTCTTTCTGGCTGCTTGCAATATATTCTCCTTGATCTAGGAGCTTTGGAGTTTGGCTATAATATTCCTGAGAGTTTTCATTTTGAGATATCTTTCAGGAGGTGAGCAGTGTATTCTTTCAATTCCTATTTTACCCTCTGATTCTAGGATATCAAGGCAGCTTTCCTTGATAATTTCTTGAAACACAATGTCAAGGCTCTTTTTTTGATCATGGCTTTCAGGTAGTCCAATAATTTTAAAATTCTCTCTCCTGGATCTAATTTCTGGATCAGTTGTTTTTCCAATGAGATATTTCACATTTTATTCTATTTTTTCATTCTTTGGATTTTATTTTGTTGTTTCATAATGTCTCATAATGTCATTAGCTTCCACTTGCCCAATTCTACTTTTTAAGGAATTATTTTCTTCAGTGAGCTTTTGTATCTCCTTTTCCATTTGGCCAATTCCACTTCTTAAGGTGTTCTTTTCTTTGGTGAATTTTAGTGTATCTTTTCCCATCTGGCCAATTCTTTTTAAGGCATTTTTTTTCCTCATTGGATTTTTGTACTTCTTCTACCATTTGGTTATTCTGTTTTTTAAGATGTAATTTTCTTCAGTAATTTTTAAGGTATAATTTTCTTCAGTATTTTTCCTTTACTCAGTCATTGACTCTTTTTTTCATTATTTTCTTTCATCACTGTAATTTCTTTTCCCAATTTTTCCTCTAACTCTCTTATTTGATATTTTAAAATCCTCTTTAAGCTCTTCCAGGAATTCTTATTGGGCCTGCAACCAATTCACATTTTTTCTCTGAGGCTTTGGATGTAGCAGCTTTGACTCTGTTGTCTTCTTTTAAGTTTATGTTTTGATCTTCCCTGTCACCATAGTAACTTTCTATGGTTAGGATTTTTTTTTGTTGTTGTTGTTTGCTCATTTTTTCCAGTCTATTTCTTGGCTTTCTTAAAATATTAAGTTGGGCTTAATCTGCTCCAGGGTGGAGCAGAGTAAAAAAAAAAAATACTGTCCCAAGTTTCAGGTTTTTTGTGCAGCTGTTTTCAGAACTAGCTCTGGGAATTTGTAAGCTTTCAGTTCTTCCAAGTTGGTATGATCTAAGGAAAGTTGTGGTCACTGCTCTCCTGGCCTGTGCTTTGATCTGTGAATGATCATAAGCACTCTTCAGCCCTGGAACTGTGAACAGGGTCCCCCCTCCCCTGCAGCTGCAAGCTCTGGTGTGCTAGTGCTCCTGATTGCCCTGAGATTGTGACCTAGGAGTGCAACCTAGATCTGAGTAGGGGTAATGTGACAAAGTCTTACACCCAGTGCCAGCAAAGAGATGCCTATAATCTCCTTCTGACCAGTTGTCTGACCCCCTTACAATCTGTGAACTGAAAGCTCCAGAAGCAGCTGCTGCTGCCACTGATTCAGTCGCCCCCAAGACCTGCTGCTGGTTTGCTGCAGTGACACCTGTACTGGCACAGCCTATGCTGGACTATGCTTCACTCTCACTCTATCCTTTTGTAGGTTCTGCTGCTCCAGAATTTGTTTTGAGGTATTATTTAAAGTTGTTTGGAAGGGAATTTGGGGGAGCTCAGGTGAGTCCCTGACTTTTCTCCACTGTCTTGGCTCTACCCTCTGACATTATCTCTTTATACATAAAATATAGGATGAAAATTTTTCTTTTAAAGTAAAATTATAATAGAAATTTTTGTGTCAATCAACATACCCAGTCTTTCTAGTGTTAAGCTCTCCCTATTTTCTGGCTCCTGTCCTACTACCTTCAAAAAAGTTATTTTCTCTACTCCTTAAACAACAAAAATAGAAAACAAATTTCACTGGATCCTATCATCCCCTCAAACCCTTACTTTCTATCTCTCCTTCCTTTCTCAAACTCTCAGGAAAAACTATGTATATTTTCTGTCTTTACTGCCCCTTTTCTCACTCACTTCCCAACCCTTGGCAATCAAGCTTCCAATCTCATCATTCTACTGACACTGCTCTCTTCAAAGTTAGAAATAACCTCTCAAATGCTAATTCTGATGTTTTTTTTTTTCTCAGCCATACCTCTAGACCTAACTGCTGCATGTGACAATGCTAACCACTTCCTTTATACTTTCTCCTCCCTGTGGTTTTTTATGACAATTTTCTTGACTGGTTCTCTTCCTATCTAACCACTCCACCTTTGCTGATTCATCATCCAGTTTATGCTCCCTGGATGTTTCCCAAGGATCTGTCTGAGATTCCTTACTCTTTTTCCTCTATCCTTTCTCTCTCTTAGTGAACTTACCAGCTCCCATGGGCTTGATTATCATTTCTATATAGATGACTCTGAAATCTATATATCCAGCCCCTGACACCACCCTGAGCTTCAATGTTGTATCACCAATTACACACTGAACATTTCAAATTTAATGTCTGGGAGAAATCTCAAACTCAACACGTTCAAAATAGAACTCATTATGTTTCCCTCCCAAATTTTCCCTCTTCCAAACTTCAAAAGCACCACCAACCTCAAGTCCCTCAAATTCATAATACTGGTGACCTTAACTCCACATTCTTCCTTACCCTATGTATCCCAAAAGTTGTCAAAATCTTGCTATTTCTACCTCCACAACACCTCTCAAATCTGACTCCTTGTTACTCACATAGCTGCCACCTTAGGTCAAGTACTCATCTCTTCTTGGCTAAATTATTGCAATTGCCTCCTCACTGGTCTCCCTGACTCAAGTCTCTTCACTTTTCCATCCTTCTTCCATACTGTTACCAAAACTATTTTCCTTAAGTGTACATCTAATCATGTCATTCATCCACTCAATAAGCTCCAGTGGCTCCCTTTTGTCTCAAGAATGAAATAAAAATTTCTGTTTAGTTTTTAAAGCCCTTCACCACCTTCCCCTAATCTATCTTTCAGATTCAATGTACATCACTCTTCATCTTCCACTGTGATCCAACCAAACGAGCCTTTTCTCCATCCCTCGTGACACCCTAACTCCTCTCTTTGTGCCTTTACATTTGCTATCTCTCATGCCTACCCTGTGTTCTCTCCTCACTTCTACCTTACAGAATACATCTCTCCCTTCAAATCACATCTCAAGCACAAGATTCAACATGAAACCTTTCTTGATTGATCTCTTTAATGTCTATAGCCTTGCCTTTTCAAACTCCCTTGAATTTAACTACTTTGTATTCATTATCTCTATATTTATTCTGAATATATTGACATATGTCCTCACTGTCTCTTTCATTAGAATATAAGATCCTTATAGGGAGGGATTATTTAATTACTTGTATGTGTAGCCCTGATACCTAGCACTGCTTGGCACACAGTAGGTGATAAATACTTGCTGATTGTTGATTAGTGGCATTAGCCCATAAGACCCTGGTTCTAACACTCTCTGCATTCTTGGCTAACAACTTCCTATAAGTTATACAACTAATGCCAGGCCTCATGGGTCCATTTTTTCCACTATACCACTCACTCCCTTCTCAGTGGGTGTGGCCTGTTTTCCCCATAATAAAATGTGGGGTCAAGGACAGTGGCTTATTGTCTTTTGTGTCTCCCAGAGGGTCCTGAACTTTTACTACAGTGGGTGCTCAGGAAGCAAGAGCTGTGGGTTAAATATTCCTTAAGGGAACACAGCACAAAACCTTCTTTCTCAAGTCATACAAGGAAATTTGTGTCAAATTGACAAATGCTCTCTATACCAGAAACCCAGTAGCCAAGGATGGGGCAAGAGGACATGAGGATAATCTGGACTTGACTGTGATGATCTTCAGTGTTCTGTATGGTTTGTTTAACGTTGGGTTTCTCAAACATTGGGGAAGTTGTAGGTCTGTGCTAGAATCATGCCAGTTATGAAGTCTCAGCACTCCTTTTCCCACAAACCTAAATATGATGGCCTTTATGTAACCCTTCTCCAGGACAACTCAAAGTCTTGCTTCTTAGAACTGGACCCTGAATTTCTTTAAAAGGTCACTTAAAAGGTATTATTTCTCCATGAAGAAAAAATACCACCATAAACTTTACACTTTCACATATACAATTTCATTTAATCATCATTACAACAACACAATTAGGCAGGTAGAGCAGACATTATGTGGCTAGTAGGTAACTGAAGTCCAGAGCAATTAAGGACTTGCCTAAAGTCACATTGTGAGTCGGTGGGAACACTTTGACTAGAAAGCCTGGGTTCCTGACTGCTGCTGACTGTAGGCTCTTTAACAACTGTAATATTAATAACTGACATTTATGGAGCACTTTAAGCTTTTCAAAACACTTTGCATACCTTATCTCATTTGAGCCTCACAACAACCCTCAGAGATAGGTTCTACAGGTCTTACTACTGCCATTTTGCAGGTGAGAAAACTGAGGCTCACTGAAGTAAAATGATTTTGCCATGGTGACCCAGCTAGTGAGTGTTGGCTAAAGGGTTCTAGCCCTAATCTTCATGACTGCATGTCCACATTTTAGCCACCACAGCATAGCGCTACTTTTGCTAACCTAGGGAAGGGAGCATGAGGAAGGAGAACATAACTGGAACCTACCATTGGTGATGGAGAGGTTTGCAAATGTCTGCATGACAAAATAATGAGGCAGGATCCCCGGCTGAAATTTGGTCAAAACCTCTTCCATCACTTTGTTGATAAACCGTTTTCCCACAGCAACAAGGACACTGCTTGCAGCCTGCTGCCAATCCAGGATTAATTCCTAGATCACAGTGAATGGATATAAAAGATATTACCAAGCATTCTAAGAGTTACATTCAGGAAAGGCAAGTCATATCTAAAACATCACTAAAAACTATCAGGAAGTAAAAAAAGAAACAGTTCTTAAATCAACAGGGAAACCCCCATGATTGAGATATATTAGTACCAGTATACAGTGGGGGAGAGAGATGCTAATTCAACTTTCTGTGCTCCCCACAATAACCAATGGCCAACCTAAGTGTCATGGAAAATTAAGGTCTCCACAGCAATACCCTGTGGATGGAACTATTAAATTAGTACAATCATTCCACAAAGCAATTTGGAATTATACTAAAAAAGCAACAAAAATACCACTTTTCATCCAAAGATATGTGCCCCAAGGAGAACAAAGACAACAAGAAAAGTTCCATATGCACAGAAGTATTTTTATGGTATAGTACAGAACTGAAAATAAATTAAGAGTCTATTAAATGGGGAATGGCTAAACTGTGGTATATTAACCTAACATCATTGCAATGTAAAAAATGATGACTATGAAGAATTCAGAGACTCTGGAAGATTTACACGACCTAATGCAAAGTGAAGTAAATAAAACCAGGAAAACAACATAAATACAGACTATGACAATGTAAAGAAAAAGAGCAACAATAACAAAAAACCCAACCCTGAATGCAATGTAATTATAACTAAGCTTGGCCCTGAAGAACAGATGGCATGTTCAATCCTGGATGCCTTGTTTAAGAAAAACTGATAAGCTAAAGAGTGTCTAGAAGAAAGCAACCAGGGTGGTGAAGGTATTTGAGTCCATATCATATGAAGATCAGTTGAAAGAATAGGAGATATTTAGCCTGGAGGACAGAAGACTCAGGGGAAACACAGCAGTTGTCTTCAAGTATTTGAAAGGCTGTAATACAGAGCTGGGATTAGATTTGTTCTGTTTGGTCCCAGAAGACAGAATCAGGAACAATGGGTAGAAACTGCAAAGAAAGAAATTTGGGATTGACTAAGTACCCCCAAATTAGAACAGTACAAAAGTGACACAGGCTGCCTCCAGAGTGGTAGGTTGCCCCATTTTGGAGGTCCCTCAAGCAGAGGCTGAATATCAACTTGTCGGGTATATTAAAATAGAAATTCCTTGCATATACAGATTAGACTAGATGGCCACTGAGGTCATTTCAAACATTCACGTTCTGTGATTCTATGACAATTTACCTCCCTTTCTTTTTTGCAGAAGTAGAGGGCTATATTGTCAGACCGGATTGATGTTAACTTTTTTTTCTGAAATGCTTTTTTTTCCCTTTTCTTCCTTTAAAAATACTTGTTATAAAGGAAGATTTGCTGGGCAGGAAATGACAGAGGGATGTATTTGGATATGAAGGTGCTATAAAAGGAAAAGATATCAATAAAATTCAAAAGAAAAAAAAAACCTAGAGTCTCTCAAGAGCTTGGAAAAAGCAAAGAGTGGAAGAACAGGTATCATTAAACATAGCTTCACATACCCATGGTGTACCCATGCAAATATGAGCTAAACAGTTTCTAAGAAGAAGCAAAAAAAAAAAAAAAAAAAAAAATCATCATGTGATCAAATAATGGCTTGTAGGCCAGAACACAAGCTCTTTTCAAAACTCTAAGTGGCCCCTATCATCACTCTTGTTGCAGATCAACTGAATTCACTGGAATCACAAAATGTCAGAGTTAGACAAGATCAAGTGACCATGTAGTCCATTGCCCTTATTTGATTAACAGGGAAACTGAGGCCCAGGAAGAGTAAATGACTTATAGAAGGAAACAAGGTAAGTCAGTGACACAACCAAGATTAGAAAGCAGGTCTTGTAATTCCTAGTTGAGAGTTCTTTCCACAATACCATGCTGTCTTCATACCTTTGCTTTCCATAAAGGTTAAAAAAGTTTTAAAAGTTTAGAACTAAATATCAAGATACTCTAAGTGCTCCACAGCACTGCATGCCAGAATTCACAACCCCTTCTCAAGAGATGCAGAAACTGTATAGAGAATATGGTTTGATGGAGAAAGTATAGTCTTCCAAGGAGCAATGGATCCCACTATAGCTCCTATGGAATATTAAATACTATGTGCTGGCTTTAGTTTCCCCACCTGAAAAACTCAGTTCATTCTGCACCCAAACCTACATCTCAGGGACTTTAGGATTAATACATACCCCTAGGTCTTCTAGAGCAGTGGGGTCAAACTCAGGTGAGATACTAATTTACAAAATCACAAATTAACATTACCTATGCTGTATTGCATTTTACTTTATTTGTTAAACATTTCCCAATTACATTTTAATCTGGTCTCCCCAGCACTTGGGAGTGTGCGGGCCGGATACAGCATAGGGGCCCTAATTTGACATCTCTGCTCTAGAGAATACCCTTAAACTCTCAGAAAGCAGACAGCAAAGAAACACATTTTAATTATTTCAGTGCTGCTGCTAATGTAGAAATTGTAGCTAAAGACAGAATTTACTGGCAAAATAAGCAGTTCCTTCCTCAAGGCAGGAGAGTAAGAATATAAAAATCGCTTATGCCTTCAGCTCTCACCTTAGATTTGGTCATTTCATTTGAGGCCAAAATGATGACGATTTTGGCTGTGCTCCGGTCCAGCTCATCTATGTTATTCTTCACAATCATTTCCATGGCCTTCAGGATAATGACTCGGTATGGATACGCTAGCTAAAAAGAAAGAGCAATCCACATGTCAAGCGGATAGTGCCACTATTTAGTGAAACGCTCTGGAAGGGAGCTGAAGAATTCTTACACATCCCTGACACATGACAAAGTCTTCTCACTCATTCAGAAAAAGAGCAAAAGTGAATTAGGGAGATCTTGCCCACAGCAATTATGGCCAATGGTTCTCTTGGATACTGCCTGACATTTCAGGCCACACTGTTGATTCATTTGTGTCGTCTTTTCTCTACTACGCCACAGAAACCTCTTTACTCTAGAAGTTCACTCCAACCCCACATCTTATCACTTTTCATGTTGGAAGTATCCTCTGCCCCTGTGGTCTCCCCCTTTTCTTCCCTGCAAATATTTTACTTTTTCTGATTACATGTAAAAAGTTTTTAACACTGTTTTTTAAAATTTTGAGTTTCAATTATCTCCTTCCTTCCCTCCCTCCTCTACTCTCTCTCTTTGAAAAGGCAAGCAATTTGATATAGGTTATATCGGTTTAGTTATATAAAATATATTTCCACATTAGTCATGTTGTGAAAGACAACACAGACCCCCCCCCCAAAAAAAAGACATGAAAAAAATAAAGTGAAAAACAATATGCATTAACCTGCATTCAGACTTCATTGGTTCTTTCTCTAGAGAGACAATGTCTTTCATCATAGGTCCATCATAAACCCTTTGAATTGTCTTGGACCATTGTATTGCTCAGAATAGCTAAGTTATTTACAATCAGTTCTCATACAATATTGCTGTTACTGTGCACAATATTCTCCTGGTTCTGCTCACTTCACTTTGTATCAGTTCATGTAAGTCTTTCCAGATTTTTCTGAAAGCTTCTCGCTTGTCATTTCTTATAGCACAACAGGATTCCATCACAATCACATACCACAACTTGTTGAGTCACTCCCAAATTGATGGGCATCTCCTCAATTTCCAATTCTTTGCCTTCACAAAATGAGCTGCTATATTTTTGTACATACAGGTCCTTTTCCTTTTTTAAAACTCTGTTTGGGATACAGACCTAGTAGTGGTATTGCTGGGTCAAAGGGTATGTGGAGTTTTATAGCACTTCGGGCATAGTTCCAAATTGTTCTTCAGAATGGTTGGATCAGTTCACAATTCCACCAACAGTACATTAGTGTTCCAATTTTTCCAATCCCCTCTAATATTTGTCATTTTCCTTTTCTGTCATATAATCCAATCTGATAAGTGTGAGGTGGTACCTCAGATTTGTTTTAATTTGCATTTCTCCAATCAATAGTGATTTAGAGTATTTTTTCATCTGACTATATAGTTTTGATTTCTTCATCTGAAAATTATCTGTTCATATCATTTGAACATTTATCAATCGGGCAAAAGACTCACATTCTTATAAATTTGATTCAGTTCTCTATGTGTTTGAAAAATGAGGCCTTTATTAGAGAAACTTGCTGTAAAAACGATTTTCCCAGTTTTCTGCTTTCCTTCTATTCTCTGCTACATTGCTTTTCACGTGTGTGTGCATGTGCAAACCCTTTTAATGTAATCAAAACCATCCATCTTACATCCCATGATGCTCTCTTGTTTGGTCATAAATTCTTTATCCACATATCTGACAGGTAAACAATTTCATACTCCCATAACTTGCTTATGATATCACCATTTATATCTAAATTATGCACCTATTTTGACCTTATCTTGCTATACAGTGTGAGATATTTGTTTATACCTAGTTTCTACCAAACTGCTTTCCAGTTTTTGTTGAATAGTGAGTTTCTGTCCCAAAAGCTTGGATTTTGGTGTTTATCAAACACTAAATTATTATGGTCATTCACTACTGTGTATTATGTACATAATCCATTCCACTGATCCACCACTCTATTTCTTAGCCAGTACCAGACTGTTTCGATGATTACCACTCTGCAATACAATTTGAGATCTGGTACTGTTAGGCCACTTTCCTTCACATTTTTTCCCCATTGATTTCCTTGATATTCTCTTGACCTTTTATTCTTCCAGATGAAATCTGTTTTTATTTTTTCTAGCTCTATAATTTTTTTTTTTTTTTGGCATCTTGATTGGTATGGCCACTAAATTAAGTAAATTAAGGTAGAATTGCCATTTTAAAAATTTTTTCAAATTAAATTTGTTTATTTATTTTTAGTTTCCAATATTCACTTCTATAAGATTTTGAGTTCTAAATTTTCTCACCCTCCTTCCTCTCTCCCCTCCCCAAGACAGTGTGCAATCTGATATAGACTATACATAAACATTCATATAAAACATTAGTCATGTTGACACTTAAAACAGAATTGTCATTTTTATTACACTGGCTATGAGCAATTAATATTTTCCTAATTGTATAGATATGACTTTGTGTGAAAAGTGTTTTGTAATTGTGTTCATACAGTTACTGGATTTGTCTTTGCAGGCAGACTCTCAAGTATTTTATACTGTCTACAGTTATTTTAAAAGGAGTTTCTCTTTCTATCATTAGCTGTTGGACTTTGCTGGTAATATATAGAAAAGCTGATGATTTATGTAGGTTTATTTTATATCCTGCAACTTTGCTAAAAGTTGTTAATTATTTCAAATAGCTTTTTAGTTAATTACCTAGAATTCACCAAGTATACCATATCATCCACAAAGAGTGATTGTTTTTTGTTTCCTCACTGCCTATTCTAATTACTTCACTTTCATTTTCTTTTCTTATTGCTATAGCTAGCATATCTAGTACAAAATTGAATAATGGTGGTGATAATGGGCACCCTTGCTTTACCCCTGATCTTACTGGGAAGGCTTCTAGCTTATCCCCATTATAGATAATGCTTACTGATGGTTTTAGATAGATACTAGTTACAATTTTAAGGAAAGCTCCATTTATTGCAATGCTCTCTAGTGTTTTTAATAACAATGGGTGTTGAATTTTGTCAAAAGGTTTTTCTGCATCTATTGAGATAATCATATGATTTCTGTTGGTTTTGTTACTAATATGGTCAATTATGCTGATACTTTAATCCCACCTGGTCATAATGTATGAACTTTGTGGTACACTGCTGTAATCTTCTTGCTAATATTTTATTTAAAACTTTTCTATCATACCACTGGAAATTGAGGGGAGGCCCATCAATTTGGGAGTGACTGAACAAGTTGTGGTATATGATTGTAATGGAACATTACGGTGCTATAAGAAACAGCTAGCAGGATGCTTTCAGAAAAACCTAGAAAGACTAACATGAGGTGATGCAAAGTAAAGTAAGCAGAACCAGAAGACAACTGTACACAATAACAGCAATAATGCATGATGATCAGTTGTGAATGACTCAGCTATTCTCAGCAATACAATGATCTAAGACAATTCCAAATGATTCATGATGAAAAATGCTATCCACCTCCAAATAAAGAACTGATAAAATCTGTATGCAGATTAAGCATGTTTTTCACTTTACTTTTTTTTTTTTTCATGTTTGGGCTTGGGTTTTTTGGTTGGTTTTTTTTTTTTTTGGTCTGTGTTTTACAACATGACAAATATGGAAATATGTTTTGCATGCTTGCATATATATAACCCATATCAAATTGCTTACCATCTCAGGAAGAGGGGATGAGAGGAAGGAAGGAGAGAATTTGGAACTCAAAATTTTAAACAAATGTTAAAAATTGTTTTTACATTCAACTGGGAAACATATATATATTTAGAAAAGAAAACTTTTGCATCAATATTCATTAGGGAAATTAGTCTACAGCTTTTTTCTGTCTCTGTTTTTGCTCTTCCTGGTTTAGGTATCAGCGCCACACTTGTCTCATAAAAGGAATTTGGTAGTATTCCTTCTTTACCTATTTTTTCAAATAGTTTATAAAGAATTGGAAATAACTGTTCTTTAAATGTTTGGGAGAATTCACTTGTAAATCCCATCTGAGCTCACTGATGGCTTATTCAATTTCTTTTCCTAAGATAGGGTTAGTATTCTATTTTCTCCTGTTAATATGGACAGTTTATATTTTTGTAAACATTCATCTATTTCACTTAGCTAGTTAAATTTATTGGCATATAATTAGCCAAAATAGCTACTAATCATTGATTGAATTTCATTTTCATTGGCAGTGAATTCACTCTTAATTTTTGATAGTGGTAATTTGGTTCTCCTCTTTTTAAAAATCAAATTAAGAAATAGTTTATATATTTTATTGTTTTTTTTTTCATAAAACCAGCTTCTAATTTTATTAGTTCAATTGTTTTCTTACTTTCAATTTTATTAATCTTTCATTTGATTTTTAGTATTTCCAATTTGGTATTTATTTGGGGATTTTTAATTCATTCTTTTTCCAGTTATTTCAGTTGCATGCCCAATTCATTGACCTGCTCTTTCTTTATTTTATTGATGTAAGTATTTAAGAGATATAAAATTTCCCCCAAGTACTACTTTAGCTGCATCTCATATATTTTCGTATGTTGTCCCACTGTCATTCTCATTAATGAAATTATTGTTTCTAGGATTTGTTCTTTGAACTATTCATTCTTTAGGATATTATTTCATTTCCAATTAGTTTTTAGTCTATATTTACATGGCCTTCTATTGAATATAATTTTTATCATATTACAATCTGAAAAGGATGCATTTAATATTTCTGCCTTTTTGTATTTGGTTATGAGATTTTTATGCCCTAATACATGGTCAATTTTTGTGTAGGTTCCATGGACAGCTGAGAAAAAGGTATATTCCTTTCTATTCCCATTCAGTTTTCTCCAGAGGTCTATCATATCTAGCTTCTCCACTCATCTCCTTAACTTCCTTCTTACTTATTTTATGGTTAGATTTTTCTAGTTCTGAGAGGAATAATTTGAGGTCCTCCACTAGTATAGGTTTATTGCCCATTTTCTCCTGTAATTCTTTTAATTTTTCCTTTAAGAATTTGGATGCTAGGGGCAGCTAGGTGGCGCACTGGATAGAGCACCGGCCCTAAAGTCAGGAGGAGCTGAGTTCAAATCTGGCCTCAGACCAAACACTTGACACTAGCTGTGTGACCCTGGGTAAGTCGCTTAACCCCAACTGCCTACAAAAAAAAAAAAAAAAAGAATGTGGATGCTATATAATTTGGTGCATATATGTTTAGTACTAATATTACTGTACTGTGTATGGTACCTTTTAGCAAAATGTAATTTCCCTGCTTACCTCTTTTAATTCAATCTATTTTTTCTTTTGCTCTGAGATCATGATGGCTACCCTGCTTTTTATTTTTAACTTTCCCTGAAGCGTAATAGATTCTGTTCCAGAACCCTTACCTTTACTCAGAGTGTCTCTCTGCCACACATGTGCTTCTTATAAACAATATATTACTGGATTCTGGTTTTTAAATCATTCTGCTATCCACTTCCATTTTATGATTGATTTCATCCCATTTACATTTACAGTTATGATTAGTAACTGTATATTACTATATATCCTGCTTCCCCCTAACCCCGCTTATCCTTCTCTCTCTCTCTTTTAACCTTGTCCCTCATAAAAAGTGTTTTGCTTCTAACCACAACCTCCTCTAATCTGCCCGCCTTTCTGTTAGTCCTTTCCCTTTTCTCATCTCCCTCCCCTCCTATTTCCCTACAGGGTAAGATATAGATTTCTATACCCAACTGAGTGTGTATGTTATTCCATTTTTACACCAATTCCAATGAGAACAAATAATTCCAAGAAACAAACATTGCCCACCACCCCCAATTCATTTTACCCTCCACTATAAAAGCTCTTTCACATCTCTTTTATGTGAGATAATTTACCCCATTCTATCTCTCCCTTCTCCCAAGGCATCCCCATTTCTTACCTGTTAAATTTTTTTTTTGCATATCATCCTATCAAAGTCACCTCACACCCATGCTCTTTGTCTATGTATACTCCTTCAAACTACACTAATAACATAAAGTTCTTAGGCATCACAAATAATATCTTCCAATGTAGGAATGTAAATAGTTTAACCATATCAAGTCCCTTATGATTTCTCTTTCCTGTTTACCTTTTTATGTTTCTTTTGGGTCATGTATTTGAAAATCAGATTTTCTACTCAGTTCTAATCTTTTCATCAGGAATGCTTGAAAGTCCTCTATTTTATTACATCTCCACTTTTTTCCCTGAAGGATTATACTCAGTTTTGCTGAGTAGGTGATTCTTGGTTGCAATCCTAGATCTTTTGACCTCTGGAACATCACATTCCAAGTCCTTTTATCCTTTAACATTGAAGCTCCTAAATCATGTGTTATCCTGACTGTAGCTCCATGATATTTGAATTGTTTCTTTCTGGCTGCTTACAATATTTTCTCCTTGACTTGGGAGCTCTGGAATTTGACTAATTTCCCTGGGAGTCTTCATTTTAGACTCTCTTTCAGGAGGTGAGCGTTGTATTCTTTCGATTTCTATTTTACCCTCTGGTTCTAGGATATCAGGGCAACTTTCCTTTTTAATTTCTTGAAACACGATGTCTAGGCTCTTTCATTTGATAATGGCTTTCAGACAGTCCAATAATTCTTAAATTGTCTTTCCTGGATCTGTTTTCCTAGTCAGTTGTTTTTCCAATGAGATATTTCACATTGTCTTCTTTTTTCAGTCTTCTGATTTTGTTTTATTGTTTCTTGATGTCTCATGGAGTCATTAGCTTCCATTTGCCCAATTCCAATTTTTAAAGAATTATTTTCTTCACTGAGCTTTTGTACAACTTTTTCCATTTGGCATATTCTTTTTTTTTTTTTTTAGGTTTTTTTTTTTTCCTTGCATCACTCTCATTTCTTTTCCCAATTTCTTTTAAAATCCTTTTTAAGCTCTTCCAGGAATTCTTGGGCCTGAGACCAACTGACATTTTTCTTCAAGGCTTTACGTGTAGCTTCTTTGATTTTGTTACCTTCCGAGTTTGTGTTTTGATCTTCCCTGTCACCATAGTTATTACTGTCAGGTTCTTTTGTTGTTGTTTGCTCATTTTTCCAGCATGTTTCTTGACTTTTAAATTTATGTTAAAGTTGGGCTCTACTCCTGGGGTGGAGGGGACACTGTCCCTGAATTCAGGTTTTTCATGTTGCTGTTTTCAGAGCTAGTTCTGAGCATTTGTGAGTTTTCAGTTCTTCCAAGGTGGTATGACTTAAAGAAGGGTGTGTTCACTGTTCTCCTGGCCTGTGCTCTGGTCTGTGAGTAATCATAAGCACTCTTTTCCACCCTGGAACTGTGACCGGAATCCCAGCTCCCCTTCAACTGCATACTCTAGTGTGCTAATGTACCTCCCTGCCCTGGACTGGGAATGGTACATGGGCAACGCAACAAAGTCCTGCTCCCAGTGCCAAGAAAAGGACCCCTGTAATCTCCTTCTGACCAGTTGTCTGACTCCCTTACCATCTGGGCTGAGAGCTCTGGAAGCTGCTCCTTGCCACTGATTCAGTCCCCCTGAAGGTCTGCTGCTGGCTTACTGGGCCAGGCTTCCATTGGCAATTGCCTGTGCTAGCCTGTATTCCATTCTTACCTAGCAAGACAGACCTAGTCTGCTAGCCTTCTGGTTCTTGGGCTGGAAAATTTTACCCCATTCTTTTGTTGGTTTTGCCACCCCAGAATTTGTTTTGAAATGTTATTTTAACATTGCTTGGAGGGGAATTTGGGAAAGCTCAGGTGAGTCCACCATGTTGGCTCTGTTGGCCTTACCTTTTTAAAATAATATCTGTGTATGTGTGGTGTGTCTGTGTGTATCCAATCAGCAAAAAATCTGCCTTCTCACTCTCCTATTCCAATCCTACCCTCACATCCCATTTAAGAATTAAAGAACAATAAATACCACTACAAGCATGTATAGTCAATCAAAAAAAATTGCCACAATGGCCATGTCAAAAAAAAAAAAGTCTCCTTCTATGCTCTGAGTCCTTCACTTCTTTTTCAGGAAGTGGGAAGCATGTTTCATCTTTAGTCCTTTAGAATCATGTTTGGTCATTATGCTGACCAATCACTAATTCTTTCAAAATCGTTGACCCCTTTACCATATTATTGTCATTGCATAAATTCTGTTTTCTGTTCACTTCACTCTGCATCAGATCATACAAGCCTTCCTAGGTTTCTCTGAAATCATCCCTTTCATCATTTTTTATAACACAATAGTATTCTATCACATGTACATACCAAACTTGCTCACCCATTTTCCAATTTATGGGCAATCCCTCAAATTCCCCTTTTACCACTTAAAAAGAGCTACAAATATTTTCATACATTCTTAGAGTTTGTTTTGCTTAGGACTAACCCCTTGCATAATCTACCCTCCCTCTTAATTTTCAGTCCTCTCTTCTCCCCTTTCCCTCCTATCTCCCTGTTGAATAAACTATATTTCTGTAACAAATTATGTCTGTACATGTATTCTTCTTTCCTTTAACCAGTTCAAATGAGAGTGAAGCTGAAGTGTCAGCTGCTCTCCCATATCCTCATTTGTATAGATATAAACATCCTAATTATACGAGAAAATTTTCTCTAACTCTCCCCTCTTTTTCTTCCACAGTGATTGTTAGTACAGTTTCCTGATTTTTCTCCAGGTTCATTTGGCAGCAGGTAGATAGGACAGAAGACAGTGGATAGTGAGATTCAAGGCTGAGGCTTAGCAGGGTAAGATCGGTGACAGGATAAGGAGACAAGGGACTCAAGAAGAGAACACTGTAGAGTTGAACTGGTTCACCAATGGGGTTCATTAACTTCTTTTGTTTGACTCATTCTAATTTTCAGGAAGTCTGTTATGTAAGGTTTTACACTCCTTGTACTAAACCATTCATTATCCTTCCAAGTCTTTCATCTAGTTCTCTCATTTATTTTCAAAGTCTTTCCTCAAGATATCTTATTTCAATTTTTACAACACTTGCTTCAATTATTCTAGGAATTCTAGTCAACCTTTGGGACACATTGCATTTTTTCCTTAAGGGTTTGTTGTAGATCTTGTGGACATATTTTCTTCTGGGTTTGTCTTCTGGGTCTTAGGCATCCCTGGCTCCACAGCAGCTAACATAGATATCTTTTTGTTGATTACTCAATCTTCCAGCCTTACTTCTCAATTGGGACTTTGTCTTAGGGCCAAGTTCTGTGTACTTCTGGAGAATATCTGGGCCTTATTTGGTCTTGACCTATATTCTCTGGAATGTTGTTGGTCTTCTCTTTGGGTATTTAGTGTTGTATTCTTCAGGGATCTCAAAGGCCACTCAGGCCACGAACCTGCAAACTTTCAGCGTTCCCCAAGCATTTTTAGCTAGGGCAAAGTTCAATTACTACACTCTTGGTCTGAGCTCTCTAAGCTTCTGAACCCAGTTTGGCCCTGGACAACAGAACAGCCAATTTAAATGCAGCTACAGCTCTTTTAGACTACAGATGGCTTCTGGACCCATCTGTTAACTGTAAGGCTTTGCAGATTCAGAGGGACAGAACTGGCTCTGACAGAAGAGGCTCACTCTCTGTCTGAGTTCCTTGCCCTTCTTACTAGCTGCAGGCTTCAACTTGGGTTTATGAATCCAGGGTCAGAACCACACAGGTGCCTATCACTTCTGTTCCTGCTCCTTGTCCTGGCACACAGTCACAACTTCTGCTATGACCTAACTTCAGGGTCAGAGCTACATAGCTACAGGTTGGCTCCTGTTCCTGTTCCTAGCTAGCATGGTTCACAGTTTCAAGCCCTGTCCTCAGTGGGTCTATAGTTCTACTCTTTGTGCTAATACATACCCCAGGCCTCTACCCAGTTGTTGTTCAGTCATTTCGGTCATGTCCAAGTGTTCATGACCCCATATGGGGTTTTCTTGGCAAAGATACTGGAGTGGTTTGCCATTTCCTTCCCCAGCTCATTTTATAGATGAGGAAACTGAGGCAGAGTTAAGTGACTTTAGGCCTGGCACTCTTTCTACTGCGCCATCTAGCTGCCCTGTATCCATGCTGAAAAGCTCTGCATGGGACACTCTGGACAGAACCCCTCCCCAGTGCCTGAAGGCTTCTGACTACCTTGCTAGGCTGACCTAGGTTTAGATAATGGCTCACTAGGGTTTCTCCTGGTATTTCAGTCTCATTATTTGGTATTGTGCTCTTCCTGAATCTTTCCTAGAAAAATTGTGGGAGAGAGCTAGACCATACTGATTCTTCCTGTTCTGCTATCTGCCAATTTCCTTTTTGAACAGGATTACTAAATTAGTGGATAAGGGGAACACTACGGATATAGTTTGCCTACATCTTGGCAAAGCTTTGGATAAAGTATCTCGTACTAGGCTGATTGGATGGCCAGATTCAAAGTCAATGGTTCAATGTCAATATGGCAGAGGGTATACAAGAGATTATCCCAGGGATCTACTCTTCCCCCATGCTGTTTAATAAAGACTCAAATGAAGGGACAGATGGTAAGCTAATCAAATTTGCAACACACAAAGAGAAAGGGATAGCTTAAAGGGAAGGCTTAAAGTGTCAGAATCCTAAAGGATTTTGACAAGCTAGAATATTAGGCAGAATCTAAGATGACATTCAATAGGAATAAATGTAGTACTGCATTTGGGGACAAAAAAAAATCAATCTCACGAGTATAAAATTGAGGTGGTATGGTTAGACAACAATTGTTCTGAAAAAGATCTCAGGGTTTTAGGAGACCACAAGCTCAATATGAGTCAACAGTGTGATGTGGCAGTGAAGAAAAGCTAATACAAAACAAAACTCACTACATTTTCCCTCAAATATATGCCTCTTTCAAACTTTCCTATTTCTATAGATTTTACCAATATCCTTCTAGTCATCCAGGTTTGGCCTTATTCTTGAACCTTTACTCTTCCTCACCACACATATTCAATTAGTACCCAAATGTTGTCATTTCTACCAGCACAAGATCTCTACATCTGTCCATTTCTTTCTACTCACACAAACTAGTTCTGGAACTATTATAATAACTTCCTAAATGGTCCCCCTCATCCAAATGGCTCCTTTGTCCATCCATCCTTCACAAAACTGCCAAAGTGCAAGTCTGAACACATCAAGTTTGAACACATCACTTTCCTACTTAATAAATGTCAATGACTCCCTATTGGCTCTAGGATCAACTCCAGGATCATCTTTATGTCATCATGTGTTAATTTTTAGTTTTTATGTAATTTTTATAATGTGCATGATTATTAGTATGATAGTATTATATATAAATATATATGTGTATATGTATATAATGTGAATATAATATATAAATAATTAACTACACCTATATTGAGGATGTGCTCAAATTTTTTTTTTTAACTGTTAAGATGTACAATCAAAAGAGTTTGGAGACCATCGCCCTTGATAATAGCAAACCCAGCAAGCTTAGGTATGAACTACTTAGCACTACTATGGATGCTCAATCTTGTTAGTGAGGAAGTAGCCTAGGTGGCTACATGCTATGTGGCTTCTAGTAGACAACGGGATACTGCAATCTTTAGAAGAAGACAGGCAGGCTGGACTTGGAGGGCGATTCAGATATTGCATTCTCTTACTGGACCATTGATACAGTGACTCACTATCATCCTGGGGGTTTAAGCACATGACCTAATTTCATGTGCTTATGTGGCCAGGTGCCACAAATAACAGGCATCACAAACAGCAAGCTAGTATGTAAGTATGACACCATTGTGAAAAAAATTGCACTAATATACCAAAATCTGTTACAGAAGATAAGGCATTAAATAAAGTCTATGAAAAACTTACTAAGACCCTCCAAATTAAATCCACATATACTTGAACATCTGGTGACTTCAATGCAAAGATGGCCATGGGGAGGACAGCAAAATAACACGTTGGAAAATGTGGTGGCATAGTGAGAAACAAGGGTGAAAAGATTACAGTGTCCTACGTTGATATATCATGAAAAAATTAAGAGGCATTGAACCTGGCAAGTTCCAAACGACATCACAAAAATGAAAATAATATTTTAACAGGTAAGAAGCAATTTGTTAAGAATGATATAATAAGTTAATAATAATAAGCTAAGAGACATTCCCAAATCAGATATCTCTGTCAGACTACCAATTTGTTAACACAAATATGAGACTGTTGAAGTCAGGAAAACCTGAGTTCAAATTCAGCCTCAGACACTTTCTAGCACTTAGTCAAAAGCCTGGCACCTAGGAGGCATTTAATAAATGTTTACTGACCAACTGACTTACTAGTTGTATGAGCCTGGGCAATTCACTTAACCTCTCTCAGTCTCAGTTTCCTAATCTGTAAAACAGAGATAATAATAACACCTACCTTACAAGGTTATTGTTAGAATCAAATGAAATAATGTATGTAAACCTTAAAGTATGTATGTACTTAATATGTATAAACCTTAAAACCTTAAACTAAATATGAACTATTATTAAGAAGAGAAAACTAGAAAAATAAAAATGAGAAAAATACATGGTAAAATATACTGAACTGAAATAGCTTCAATTTGACCTATTAAAACAAATCACTGATTATGAAAAATGGAAAATAGATGGAGAAATAAGCACTAATGCAAATAACGATTTTTTTAAAAGTTTAACTAATAGAAATCAACTGCCAAACTAGAGAGACAAAAAGAGCCTAGAAACTAATTTAGACAGTAAATACTAGATCTCTTTGCTGGGCATTATGATAAGGCAGCCAAGATCAACACTGACTTGGGATATAAATCGCTTTGTAAAATCCTATAGAGAAGGATGGTAAAACATTATGATTAATTAGTATCACCTCATAAAGCATCAAAAGGCAGAAAATGGAAAAACAAAAACCCAACCAAACAAGGTCAACAGACAAAAAGATGTGAAAAGAGTTTCTCAATGAAAAAATTCTTTTCATAATTCTGAATTATTATTCAGAATAGTTTGGCCAACTCAAAGCTCTAGCTATTCAGAACAATAATTTGAAATTATACAAGAAAACTGACTAAACTTCATATCCTTTTGATTAAGCAACTTCACTACTCACATTCCCCAAGGTTAAAGACACAAAGGTCCAATATATACCAAAATGTTCACAGCAAAATCTTTTATGCTAGCAAAGAACTGAAAACAAAGTGATTGCTCCTCCACTGGGGAGTGGCTGACACACTGTGGTACACCTTTAAGATGACCACTTCCACACCAAACTGCTGCCTGAGGTTGAGTTATTGTCCTCATTTCTCCCTAACCAAAACTTTGGACTCTGCCTTGAGACACTGGGCTGTAAAGGGTGAGAATTCATTTTATTTTGCTCAGAACCACACATCCATGCCCCTTCCTAGCCACATTTCCACATCATTTCCCATAGGCATACTTCCTTTCCAGACTCCGTATTGTTGCCCCCATTAGAATATAAACCCCTAGAGGGCAGGGAATGCCCTTGCTTACCTGTATTTGTATTCCCAGCACTTACCACAATGCTGGGCATACTAAGAGCTTAATAAGTGTTTTATCTATATATGAACACAATAGAATATTGTTATATAATAAGAAGGTCAAATATGAAGAATTCAGAGAAACATAAGATTTATGTTGAATGAAAATAGACAGAACTATAAGAAAAATATATACAATGACTATAACAACATGAAAATCTCACTAGTAGGAAGCCAGTCTCTGAATGCCTGAAAAACCAAAGAAGGATCAGATAATGAAACACAATTCTCTCCTCTAAGTAGAGAGGCAGGTCACTATTAAGTGACCCTGGGCAAGTAATTTAATCTCTTTTCAGTCTTTGTTACTACAACTTGATGGGGGTTCGGGGCGGTTCACCTCATACTCAGAAATGACTGCGATGAAGAAAAAAAAGGCATCAATATAGACTATATAAATGTAGTTCTGAAAGAGGCAGTCATTATCAGGCAGGAGGACCAGGAAACGCCTACAAGAAGATGAGATTTGAGCTAAATCTTAAAGGAAACTAGGGAAACCAAAAGGAAAAGGTCAGAGGGCAAGGCATTCCAGGCATGGGGGACTGCCAGTACAAAGGCACAGAGATGGGAAATGGAATTTCATGTTTAACAAACTCTAAAAAGGCCAGTGTGGCTGGATTGTAGAAGTTATGAAGAGGAGAAAGGTGTAAAGAAGGTTGGAATGGTAGGAAGGGGTCAAGAAATGAAGAGCTTTAAATGCTTAATATAGGAATATATTTGATCCTGGAAGTAACTGGGAGTAATTTGAACTCCTTAAGCAGAAAAATGACAGGGTTAGACCTAGGCTGTAGAAAAATCACCTTGGCAGCTAAATGAATACAATGGTTTGAAGTGGGGAAAGATTAGGCAGGAAGCTCAATTCAGAAGACTACTGCAACAGTACCAATAGGCCAACAGTAAAGGCCTGAACTGGAGTTCTGGATGTGTGAATGGAGAGAAGGGAAAGTATATGAGAAATGTGAAGGCAGAAAAGATATAACTTGGCAATGGACGGGATATGCAGGATACAGTCCTGGGTGACTAGAAGGGTGGTAGTACCCTCAACAATCATAAGGAAGTTTAGAAGTGGGGATGGTTTGAGAGGAAAGATGATGAGTTCTGTTTTGGACATGTGAGAAAATTGAGGGTATTGGAGCAGCAAGTGGTGGTGGGAATTAAATGAACCACACTGACTCCATCTTGTGACTCAATTCTGGATTTAGCTCTCTTTCTTTCTATTCAATTACTGGTCTAGTCCAATTTTTACCTTGTGAGAAAATTTTATTCAATTATGGGAATTGGGAGAAAACTTTATGGCATTGTTTGAACCTAGCCCTAAATGGCTGAGAAGCTAGACTACCTCTATCTGCTGTTTAGAGATCCTTAACTAAGGACCTAGGTTATGCTGATCAGAAACATAGACCCAAAGACTGATACAAGGAGTTTTCTCATGATTGTAATATCTCAATCAAATCCATATGTCTTATCTGAAAACTGGTCCCATACTGATCAATCAATTATTGTTTCCCTGTTCCTCTGACTATTCACAGACACCCGTGGGGTGTGGAACATGTCTTTTTCTGATTTCAGGGAATGACATCTGTTCACTCTCCCCCTCCCAACTTGGAAAGTCTCTAATTTTCCCTCTAATTAGAAATCAGATTACCTAATGTTGTATCCTGGTTGTTTTCTTTTAATTAATTGGTATTATTTGATTGTTTTTAATGTATAAAAGTCTGTCTCCCCCTGTATTCAGGGTCTAGTGCCAAAGCTGAGGAAGGCTACTGGTGCTGATTTGTTGGGCAACTGGCATGCACTGCTTAATAAACTGATGTGCTCACATACTCAAACCTTTATTTTCAAAGTCACTGCATATTTCATCCACCACACATACTGAGTTTTAGATGCCTATAGGACATTGAGTCTGAGATGTCCAAAATGCAGAAGGTGAAGCATAACTGTAGCTAAGCAGAAAGGCTAAATATGCAAATATGAGAATCATCTGGTGAGAGATGATAATTAAGCCTATGGAAGCTGATGAGATTACCAAGTGAGATAATATACAGGGAGATAAGAAGGCAGCCCAAGACAGAACCTTGGAAGATATGGTTAAAGGGAATGACATGGATGAAGAGCCAGACAAAGGAGACCAAGGAATAGTCAGATAGGTAGGAAGTGAACCAGTAAACAGGAGTGTCAAGAAAACACAGAGAGGAGAAAGTATTCAAATACAGAAGGCAATCAACAGTGTTAACTACTACAGACAGGACCAAGAAAAAGCCATTAGAATTGGCAATTAAGAAATCATTTATAACTGTGGAAATGGCAATTTCAGTTGAATGATGTGGCAACAGGTCAAATTTCAGAGGATATAAGACAGTGAGGAAAAGTAAGGGGAGAAAGGCAAGCTATATGGTTTTCTCAAGCAGTTTAGACAGGATGAGGAGAGATAACAGGAAAATAGCTAGTAGAAACTGACTGAATGAAGGATTTTTTTTTTTAGACTGAGGGAGATATGGGCATGTTTATAGGCAGCAGGAAGCAGTCAGAAGATAGGGAGAAATTAAAGATAAGTGAGGATGACAGTGTAGGCAATTTTCTAGAGAAGATTGGATGGGATAAAGGGTGTATGGAGAGAAATTTTGCCTTGGCCGAGAAAAGGGTCATCTCTTTATGTGACACTGGAATGAAAGGGGAGACAACAGAGGAAGATGTCTGAGTGATAGACGAAGAGGAAGGAAGAAGATAAGGTCATGTTCTCAATTTTTTCAGTGAAATATGAGATGAAGTCTTCAGCTAAGAAGGCAGGGAAAGGGTGCAGTGGGAGGCTTGAGATGAGAAAGTCTGGAATGTTTACTGTGGAGAGTGGGGTAACAAATTGTTGCAGCAAAGGGCCAGTTGAGATTAGATAACAGTAATCTACAGTGGGCCCTGTCAGCATAGTTTTGCGATTTATTCCAGCTTCATTCAGCAGTATGAGTGTAGTTCCCCATTCCCCATTAGGATATGTAAGCTCTTTGAGGGCAAGGACTTTCTTGCTTTTTGTATTTGTATTTCCAGTGCTTAGTACAGCGCTGGCCCATAGTAAGCACTTAATGCTTTTTCATCCACTCAGTAAAAGTGAATCAAAACAAAGGGAAGCGCTGCCTGTTGCTAAGAATCTAATGAGGGTGACTAGCTCAGGTGCTCATGCTACTGGGGGGGGGGGGGGGACACTAACACAAGAGAAAAGGGTAAAAAATGCTGACATACACAATCTTTTATAGCAATCAAAAATGTCCCAGCAAGTTGAGCTTCCATATTACCTCAGGCAGCCTAGAAGTAAAGATACATTCCTCCATTGATGCTTAAGGAACAACAGAATAGTGCTCCTCACCCCTCCTGGGAACACTTTACCAAGCATGATGTTTTACATCAGAGCTAAAAGACATTAACTGTAGGGAAAATAAATATACACAGAGAATAGCAGCTGCCTCAGCAAGAGAAAGAAATACATAACCAACTTTCTGTAAAGTTAATGAGACAGCACTGACAGGGAGATGTATTTTGAAGAAAGGGCATGATAGAAGAAAATTTCAGAGGTGACAAGACAAAACCCTGGAAATTATCCGTTTTCCTTGCCCTAAGAAGTCTAGCTTGTCCCAGACCCACTTCCTTGATCATATACCACAGGCTAAAGGCTACACAGTACCTTCTCATGCTGCCGGAGATACTCATCACAGGCATTAAGAGTTTCTTCAGCTTTTGATTCTCCAAGGTAACACAAAGAATTGCAAAGCTGCTCTTGTACTAAAGGGTCCTTGTCTGTGACTGCATCTATCAATGTCGTGGCAAGCTCTGAAAAAGAGAGAGTAACAAGCAGACTTTACAAATCAAGGAACATAAAGTTGTATGCACTAGCCATTTTGCCCTCAAAATTTCACTCCATCCCCAAAGTCATCCTAATCCAAGGCCCTTAACGATCTATACTTGGGTTATAAGAATAGCTTCTTAGTCTCCTTGCCTTCTCTTACTTAACTACAATCTATCTTGTATACAGCTATCACGCAAATTCCTAACGGATTTTTTCAACATGTCACTCCTCTGGATGGTTCTGGCTCCTCATGACCAAACTCTCCATCTGAGCAAATAAGTTGTTCCACAGTCAAAACCCATGCAACTTAATCGAGGTGATTTTCCACTACTCTCTATTACCAAATTTCTGCTGTAATCATGCAAGACCTTCCATGCTATGCTCATTCCAGCCTCTATAACTTTGCTCATGCTATTCCCCCTTCCTTTCATTCTAGCTATTTAAATTTTATATTCAATACTTCATTTTGTGCTTGTTCAGAGTTCTCAATTTTTTCTCATGTATGACATGAAAAGTGGAAGAGCCACTGTAGTGTGTGGCACAGTGAGTTAATAATAGAGGTGCAAAAAGATTGCCTTGGGGCAGCTAGGTAGCACAGTGGATAGAGCACTGGCCCTGGAGTCAGGAGGACCTGAGTTCAAATCCGGCCTCAGACACATAACACTAACTAGCTGTGTGACTCTGGGCAAGTCACTTAACCCCAATCGCCTCGCAAAAAAAGAAAAAAAAAATTATTGCCCTGCTGCAGTGAAGGCTCAATTGGGAGTATGTAACATAAATTTGGGGGTTTTTTTTCCATTTTTTTTAAATGTAAAAAGTATTTTATTTTTCCCAATTACAATCAAAGATAGTTTTCAACATTCATTTTTTATAAGATTTTGAGTTACAACTTTTTCTCCTTCCATCCCCCCTCAAGACAGCAAGAAATCCAATATATGTTATACATGTACAATCATGTCAAACATATCTCCACATTAGTCATGTTGTAAAAGAAATAGAAAAGGAAAAAAAAATGGAAAAAAAAGAAAGTGAGTATGTTTTGATATGCATTCAGACTCCATCAGTTCCTTCTCTGGATGTGGATAGCGTTTTCCATCATGAGTCCCTTGGAATTGTCTTGGATCACCATATTACTAAGAAGAGCCAAGCCTAGCATAGTTAATCATCACACAATATTGCTGTGTAACATAAATTTGTAGTGAATCTGGTCAGAACAACCGCCTGATTTTCTCCACCTTAGTTCAGCAGTATGTGTGTAGGAGTAAAGGCAGTGGATGGTAGGAGTAACAAGGCTGGGTTTTTGACCAGGCAAAATCAGCAATTCAAGAGAAGAGGACACTACGGTCAAATTGGTTCACCAAGAGGTCAAGATGAAGAGAGGAGTGTACCTACTGACCCGGAGATTACTGCGGGGGAAGCGGGGTCAAGGAATTAGAGGTCACAATATAGACAAAGAACAGGATTTGGCATTGCAAGGCAGAGAGACAGGTGGAATTCATGAACATGGAAGTGGAGTATTTGTAGGTGATGGTAAAATCAAGGATATGACCATCATTGTGTGTGTGACTGAGGTGAACTGGAGGAATAGGTCATGAGAAATGAATAAGTTGAGAAAGTACAAGGTTAAGGTGCTTAAGGAAGTATAAATATATATGTGTGTGT